>NC_071982.1:16323971-16659815 GCF_026283585.1 Hylaeus volcanicus
AACGAATCTCACCGAGATGAATGATTAAAATAGATAGGAACTCAACGGAGTAATTCGCCATACAATAAAGAATGTAACACTCGAAGCAACAACAGTATTCGCAACATCTGTCGCGAGCCACGCGGAAAAGACATTTTCATTCTTAGCTTTCGTTGGGGAATGCCGGGGAAAAAGAACGAAAGAGGAAGAAGCAACCACGCTAAATCATAATTACATTGGCCGTCTCTCGACTCTTTTAAACTGGGTCGTGAGGATCTTTGCGCCATATCGGACGCAACTGCTGTAAAAATGAATAAGCGCGACAGAAAAGCGGAAGCGACGTCAGAAAGACCGACGTGAATTACAGCCATTCTTTCTTATTCAATTCGCTTTGGGGCGCCGTTGAATGGAACACGCTCTCCTCCTCGCTTCGCTGTTATTATTCGCGCTGATTGTTTCCGATTGATCGACACCTTATTGTGCGAACGAGCCCAGCCACGCCGTGCTCGCTCCATTAACGACACCCTAAATCGAGAAAAGCCCTCTGTTTCGAGCAGGTGTTTCCAGCCACGTCGAATGATTCCGTAATTAAAGTTTTCCCCAAACCTCCGACTCGCCTTCGACCGAAACCATCCGCGCGAACGCGTCCCGTTTCGTCGTTTGTGGTCGACCATCGTCTACGATATCCATGACCTGTTTGCAGGCGTGGGTGAAATACGACTGGAGTTGCTAAACGTTCGTTTCTTTCTTGATGGTAATAGTTGTCGACTGGTAAGACTACTTAGAGGTAGAATTAGTTTTAGGGGAACTCGGAACTGGCACTGATACGTGGAATTGTCGAATGAGGGACTATCAAAGCTTGGAATAATTCTGTTGGGGTTGGGATCGATGGAATCGAGAGTTCTTGGGTGGTCATCGAATGTTGTAGGTTTTGACGGTTGTGCTCGTAAAAGACGTATTGTATCGCGAGACAAGCAGGGAAGATCTTTACTGTGGATGTTGCCTTAGAGACGTACAGTTCAAGTGGATTGTTTACGCTTACTGCTTGGCATCGTCATCGACTGTTGCGTCTGTTCGATTGTGAATAACAATGCTAAATGGATAGCTGGAGTTTCATTGTGATTAAAGAAGAATTGAAATAATTGAAATTGTAGTATCAAATTGATTACTTATTTGAATTGCTAAGTATTTAAACGATTTAGGAATAATGAAGTATACGTGTAGCTAAATATTCAATGAAATATTAGAACAGTTGAATATTTCATTAATGCCACAATAATTAAATATTCCACTAACTTATATTCCTTAAACACTATTCCAGCTGCCTATCATCTACAACAGAAAAATTCACCAACTCCTTCAACCTGCCAGCGCAATATATTTATCAATTTCTGATAGGTTCAGTCACGGAAACCAGTTTCAAGAATCGTTTGGTGTTCTCCTTCGACCACGTTCAGGTATAAACGCGTCGACAAACGGCCATTGTCCTTCGACAGAGGCTCCCTTCTCCTCTGTCGGACCGCTGCCCGACTAAATTGTTTCCTCGGTGCCTTTTTTAAGAAGATCACCGATCAACGACTGAAAACTGTTTAATTTAGGTCTCCCAAAGCATTGTCTGTGACGGTTCCTAATGACGCGAAATCAGGCTAAAACGAAACGAAACGAAATCGAGCCGGGGGATTCGAGTCGTTTCCGCGTCATTCGTTTGTATTCCCTTTAATATTCGACGAACGCGTCGAATTTTAGGCACGTTCTGCGTGCGCGGGGACCGCTGCCAAGGCGCGTAGCAACGCCATCTCCGAAACGACGGCTGCCCCCTGAATCCGTGTGAATGGGGATCGTCAAAAAGTGCATTAAAATTCCCAAGAATATTCATAGAGCGAGAGGGGTGGCGGTGGCGAAAACGTGGTATAAAAGGTGGATGCTTACGGTGCTCCGGGGCTTTTCCTGCAGCCTGAAAGACTGACGTTGCATTTGGAGTGCATATCTGGCGCAATCGAATTCCCGCGGCCCGTCGGATTCGCCTATTGTCAAGTCCGCTCTTATTGCGCGGGCACGTTTATGGGCGTATAGAGATCAGTGAAGAGAGGATCGTTAGGGTTCAATCTCGGCCTCGACGCTGACCATCGAATAGTTGCACGCGCGTCGATTCATTTACATAGAAATGTACGGGTTACCTAGTCGATTACACCCCCGACGTTACGGCGTTTTCCGAGGAGGATTCTGGAGAGCTGATGACTGTTTAGGGGGGTAGATGTTTCTTCGCATTCGACTGTAACGTGAGCGCTCTGGAATTTATTCCCGCTGAACTGAAGATTTTTAGCATTTGCGATGAATGATATTTGGGTGTTTCGGAAAGTCTAGGGATAATGTTAGTTATCGCTTTCGTTCCATTCATAAGAAATATTGGAAGTTTGCCCATGTTTGATTACGATCGTTGGATCATGATTGAGAAACACTGGTCCGAATGTTGAAACGCTGAAATACCTTACCGACTGTACGGGGTAGAAAAGATTCCACCCGACGGCACTTCGGGCGCAGTCGAGCATCGTTTTCGAAAAACCAGGCTCGCGCAGCGGTCGACAAAAACCCTGGGCGCGATTACAACGAACGCATAACGTCAGCAAGCTACGCTCCAGGAGGTTTGAGAGTGTTACTGCCGGCAGTGGTAGATTCGAACTCATCTTGAAAGGGCTCTTTCTCTTCTGAAATGGTTTGACAAAGACTATTGTTAGTATACACACAGAAATATTCAAATTGTTATTCAACAGTTGAAGTAAATTAGAAAGTTGTAATTGATATTAAAGGAGATATTTAACTTGAAGTAAAATTAAGAAAATAATATATTCACAATCAAGTATTCCAACCTCTACTCAAGATTGAAAAGAAATTAACAGGTCTGCATAATCTCAACTATTTATTAAAAATCAAAAATTTGTGCATCCTCAGGGCATTGAAATTTAAAGAAATCAATAAACATGAAGCCCTTAACGCTTCTGCAGTCGCTCTGCAAGGGCTGGCTGCGGTTCCACTTCTGTTTGGAGTCAAAATCGCAAGCCCCAGCGCGCGAGAAAGGAAAATCAGCAGAATGGGATTCGCGAAGGGAGAGATGGAGGAGCGAAGAGTGCACGTTTGGCTGAAGGGTGGAGACGGTTGGGCGCGAAAGGGCGAGGGCGAAAGACAGCGCGGAGTGGGAAGCATGAATGGGTGGGCGCGATCAACTGAAATTCACGTGTTAACGCTCGCAGTCGATATCGCGCTCGCGATATTCCGCCACGCGGAAAGAAGCGCATTGAAACGGGCCTGACGCGTCGCGACGTGCTCGCGAAACACCGTGATAACGTTTTATGCGTAGTTTTTGACTGACAAAAGGACCACGCGACGCGACACGCATTGATTTCAAACGGGCCACCGATACGAAACCGAAAAATATTCAAGCCTCCAGCCAATTGATTGCTCAAACACGGAATCACTTCAGTCACTTTGGGATCGGAGTTGGAAGAATTCGTATGAAATTGATTTTCTACATTTTGTGGATGGTTTTGTACAATAGTCAATTCTTCTCCACTCAGTAAAACAACCAGTTCCCGTTAAAATTTGAATTCCAAATGCAAACGGTGGAATTTTAATTCCAAGTGTTCTCAAAAAATGGGATACTTGTCCCGGCGGACAAAATTTATGCGGCAACCCAATGTTTAACTCCCCGGTGGCGGCTCCTGTGAGTGGAATAGTCTACCATTTCCTCGTGTAGATAATCATACATCATATCACGCAATGGGTAGTGCAACCGAGAATAAGGTAATTCCACGTGCAAACACAAATCAACAACGTTGAGCAAAATTGCTTCGCGCCATGCTCAGTTTACGGAAATATCGCGTTGGAACGTTAGTAATGGTTAGAAGTGGCTAGTGACGGTATCGAGGCACGTTGAAAATAACACTGTTAAAATATGTCATTGTTACACGTATATCTGAATTTTTCTTTCGAATATTTTAATATTTGAACGATAATATTTGAATAATCGATGTATTCTAATAATGATAATTGATTATGGAAATATTTGAAATTTATGCGTAGCATTTCAGTAGCTGTGAAAGAATCGAACATTAAAACGCCGTGTTAAAAATTCTATCGGTAAAATTTGCTAATACGACGAATACATTTGCGAGCAAACAATTTCGATGTAGAAACCGGTCTGTGAACGAGACGGGTGTAAAATTAAATACGTCAGTGAAACGACGCACAAAGCAAGAGCGTGTGTTGAACGCTAATTTAATTCAAAAAACGAAACGCCGTTCGAAGCGACAAGGGAGGTATACTTTAAACAAAAACACGAGTGATTTTTGCTCTGTCGCACCTTAAAGCGAATTTCAACTACGAATACTTTCCACGGGCGTAATTCCTGTGACATTTTCTAATTACAATTTCCATCAGTCCTGTTACAGGTTCTGGCAAGGCTTCGAGATTTGATGACTTAATTTTAGTACAAAATATCAGTGATGAAGCAATTACTACACCTTCCTAGATAAATTATTAGGTGTGGGAATTAATTCTGTGTCTCTATATTCAATCATATTTAACGCTGCCTCGGTAAAATCCCAGGTTAGCATACAACAACAAGTTTGCGACTAAAACCACGACGCATTCCCAACGCAATCGCGCGTAGTCGTTGCAGCGAATAGTTTTCGATCACGCTTGTCACGTGGAGCGCGTCAATTGGATTCCATAAAAGCCACTTGTGTTGGCTGGGTCGTCAGCGACGACGTTTATAACACATTGACTGCCACACTAATACTCTTAAAAATTTCTACTTAATTAAATTTTATTTACCGACTATTTGGAAACCACATAATCAAACATTTATTGTGGTATCTATTCTTGCAATTTCATCGAAATTCAAGTATTCCATACAAATTTATTTTCTTTGACATTTAACTTTTAAAATTGATTCATTTAGTTCTTCGGTAAAAGCCACCGTCACCCATGTACCGGTGAATGATGATCAACGTGTTAATCGTTCGCGGTCGAGGTAGCTCGCGAGCGATCTTCCTCAAATCGATCTCCACTCTTAACGAGACGATTTTCTGTTCGAAGGTGACGACCTCTGAGGACCACGAAAAAAGAAGAAACAAGGTTGGCTCGGGAGGAAGAGGACAACGGGAAAAGCTGGACGAGAGCTGGTGGCGAGAGGGTGAGAGCGACCAGAAAGGGGAAAGAAACCCCCAGCGATCGACAGATGAGAGCTCGAGTCGCAGAAAGTGGTTTCGAGGGAGCCTGGGCCGAGTTAGCTCGGTGAAAAGAGGAGAGCATCGGAAGCTCGAAGCTAGAGGAAGCTGCGGTGGAGAAAAAAAGTAGAGTCCACGTCGACGAGGGGTTGGCGGTGCCCTCGGAGAGAGACGAGGCTAGGGTGAAGGACACTGGTACCGGTTGGAAAGTGAGAAGCTGGAGGGACTCGTGTCGCTGACGCGACCAGGAGTGACGTGACGTGACGTGACGTGACATCGAGGCGTCGAGATGCCTCGGGATGAGATGGCCGCCTCCGTTCGCACGCTCCTGTCGCTTCTTCTCGTCCTTGGCGCTTCTGCACCGTGCCGCGGCAGGATCACCAATGAGGAAATAGGTGAGTCCAATGATTCGATTTAATTATTTTATTCTTTGCTCTACAATCACGCCTGAGACTCATGGTTAGGTTATCAGGCTAAAAATAAGTATCGCGTGTGAATTTATTCAGAAATTGAAATTAAATGGTATTGATTTATTATTTATTTCAAGATGATAAATCTTTTGTGTTTCAATTCACTCATCTGTACAATTATAAACTGCACCTTACGAAGGAAAAACTCTCTACTTCCCATATCACTTGACTGGAGTACAAAAATCTGATGTTCTCCATAAGCCTTCCAATTTCATGACATATTCTACTATTTCTACTTATTCTATTTTCGATACATCCACAATAGCCTTCCACTAGATCCTCCACTCTATTGTTGTCGCTGGACAGTTGAAAAGTATCCTTATCGAAAATTGATGCCAAGTACCACGTTTTCCATGTTATCCTTCGATGGCCCCTATTAAACGCTCTGGTCTGGAACTGCTCGAACATGATCAATGCATAATGACGTCAGCCTTGTCGTTACTCGAAGTTGCTCTCGACGGAAACTGGACGAAGATGTCAACGATACGCGTGCGCCGCGCAATCTCCGCTTCTGCTCGGAGCGATTCGGACTAACTGGAATTTCGCGTGAGCACGGCGTATTACGCTCGCGATACGTTTTAAATCGGCGGAAATAGGCGGGAATATAAATTTCCAGTCGTTTTGCGTTTCCCCTCCATTCGGAATGTCGGCGCAATTACGATGTGCCGTGAGATCGCGATACACAAACACGAATGTTTTATTCATGGTATTGTCGGCGCAAATTGCTGGCGAGCGATTTTGAATTACGAAGGGTCTAATCTCGCGAATAAACGAAATGCGTGATCGATTATGCAAAAGAAACGAAATGTGCGATATTGGAGATGCGACTTCTTTGTACAAATTTTGGGTCTTTTGTAGAGATGAGTTCCATTTTTAATATTTCTAGAATTAATAAAAATCTTTCTAAATCCTCTCTAATCTTCTGAACTTATTCTAATTTTAAAAACTTCCAGAAGAAGAATACAAGGAGTGCGTATTTATAGTATTTAGTACCGTGGAGGTTCAACAGTATTAGTTTACGTTCATCTTCAAACAATTTGCGGGTGCAGGCAGGGCGAAAGTTATTTAAAGGAACCGTGGAAAGCGAGACACTCCCGGTTTATTCGCAGGAAGTTTACATCTCTGATTTTATAATAGCCGTTCACTGACACGAAATATGAAACTCTTGTGATCCTGGGTGATTCGAAAATAAATGGGGTTACATTAAATTTGTTTGTGTATGGTTAATGATAGCGTTTGTTCTCATTTCCCAATACCCATCGTTCCATTAAACTTCGTTTCATAATGAAAATTCGATTTACTTCGTAAAGTAATAATACAGTTGCAATGTATACTGGTTCGTTGAGAATTCTTATTTATTATGTGAACCATTTAAGGCAAAATTACTGCTCATATTTGTTTTCCATATGAAACCTGATTTTTATTTGCGTATTAATAATTAAATTTCAATTTATTTCTTAAAATGAAAAATTCATTTAGCGATTCAACGACTATACTGTTCCATTAAAAGAACGACGTAACGCCAGAAGTAATAACAAAAATAGAAAAATCTCTCATTTATAAAAAAAAACACGTTACTTTGTTAACCCAGAAAATTGTTTGCAGCGAACTGAAATTCTCCGTTCTACTAGTTTTTGGCGAACCGTTCAGCGTCGCTTATTTTAACGCAGATGGGAGCTTAAATAAAAATCACCCCGTTATATTAGAAATCCGTGCCAACCTGTGGCTTCCCCATATCGCCTGACCCTTGGTCCCCTTACCGTTCACCCTCTTCGCACGATTTTGAACAAATAATGGACCGAAAAACTGGTTTCGAAGTACAGGGTAGCGGGAACCGCGTGCCGTATCAGATGAAATTCATTTAATTACCGTATGACGCGAGCTGTCCGTGTCGGCGATCGCCTCATCCCGCGGCGTTTCTCGCGCAACGCGTGTAATTATGCCAACTGGACCTGAGTCCCCGTCACAAAACGGAATAAAATTCGCGTACGTGTCGCAACACATTCCCACGGGTTTAATTAGCAAACGAAACGGCCGCACTGTATTCTTTTATATCTGATTTCCTGCGTCATTGTTTACCCCTGAGGATTTATCAACAGTCGCTCACACGGTCCGTTGTGTGTCCTGTAACTGGAGTTACATGGGACGGGGGAGGTGATTCTACAGTACAAAATGAATCGATAATGTATCGGAATGTATTTGTGCAGGGGGCTTTGTTTTAGAGAAAATCGTTTTCAAATATTGGGAGTTGGTAGGCGGGTCTGATCATTACTGGCTGTTTCTACTTGACGCTTTATCAACAGTGCACTGAATTTTCTCGCGAATAAAGCTATCTATTTGGATGTTTTCATACATAGAACATATTACTTTTGCTGACTTCCAACCTTAAACAATGTTCAAGAATATCAGTTTAAGTAGAAGTGGCGAGAAGTGGCCAGACACGACTGCCAAGGTGGTCTCTATTACACTCTATTTCCGAAATCAATTTTCTCGCGAATGGAGCTTCTTATTTAGATGTTTCTCTGAATAAATACTCTCTTCATTTATCGCTAGAATTTAATTTACAAGAGTATACTGCTTTTGTTGATTTTCAATTTCAGACCTCAAGATCCTACATCTTATTGTTAGAGTCTGTAACTTTCTAGATCCGAGTACCGCTGAGCAGGACACGATCTTTTCGTTAGCTACACTCATCTAGAAGTGCTATTATTGCAACATATACTATAGCATACAATAAATAAGTGCTTGCATCCCTATCGACTCCAATCTCCGGCAACATCAAGAATTCATCCCCAATACCAACGTTTCCTATTCAAATTCAGCACAATCCCGCCACCGTAAATAATCTGGAAACCGATCAGAGTACATAATCCTACCGATCGTTCCGTCGATTGCCTTATTAACGAGCGTTTCGCGCCTACCTAAGGGCCGTGAGAGCGAATCGAATCGACGCCGCGGTCATTTGTTGGCCGCGAATTTGCAGGATCAAAGGCGGTTTCGCGTCCCCCTCGAGGGAGGGGGGGGGTACGGTCACGATTCGCGGTCATAACGTCATTTGCCAAACAATCGGCCGTCTCTGAGCCAACGTTGGCTAGGTGATCCGTGGAAACGGCAACGAGCGACACGAAGGCCTCGTTAGAACCGCAATGAGTAAACGAGTTAAAAACCCACCCTCGTCGTCCTCCGCGTTACCTCCTAACCCCCCTACCCCCCTACCCCCTTCCCCCCGCCCGCCCTCGGAACCCCCTATTTTGGCTCGCGAGCGAACGAAATTACGCGGTCGGTATACTCTGCGGCTTTTGCCGCTGGGCGATTCAATTTGTGCATTAGCTGCAACGACGTACAATGGATCGTTCCGTGTAAATAAAACGGAACAAAAAAGACGGTAAAGCTAGCCGAGAGCAACCTGCTCTCGACGATATCGTCGGGAGTAGACGCACTTTTGCGCGAACCTGTGTGCCCGGCGTGGCTCTATGCGCGCGCTTGTGCGTGCTTAACGCCGAACGATGGCTTCTTTTGTCGCGGGTTTTCGGTCGCGTTGACACGAGAACCGCTCCGGAACTGGTTCATTAATCGGATCGCGCTGGTTTCGGGTGGTGGAATTTTTGGCAACGAGGGGCGATGGGACGCGGGGTGTCCGCTAACACGGGAATGAATAATGAGACTCTGTTTATGAAAGGGAGGTGTACTTTTAATGATCGAGGCGAGGTGATACGAGGTCTTGGCTTGGGTGATAATGAAACTGTGTAGAAGCCTTCCTGGGGTATATTTTTAATGATCCTGGGCGATTCTCTGTCAAAGGGGTGCGCGACTTTTTTGGCGCGTTCGAAGCTTTGGGTTGCGGAACGGAATTTTCTCGTGAAGAGGATAGCTTCTTGGTTATGTTAAAATAAAGAGCGGACCAGTTGCTTATGCTGGAATTTTTATTTGAAGAAGAACCTTATTCAATGTCCAATATTTATATACATGGAATGTTCTTTTTTTTTAATCAGGCAGTTACCTTGACGAGCTAAATTCATTCAGCAATTTTTATACACGAATAACAGATGAAAAAATTGTTGATCTAAAAACCTCACCCAGTGTGAAATTTAATTTAATTTAAAATCTCCTCTGTAATTTTCATATCGACCAAATAACAAATCAATCCCAGCTCAATTTGTATCCAGACCTCCACGAATCCTCTGAAGAATACACTGTAACCTTCCGAAAAAAAAAAAGGAAGAACAGTTGATGATGGTTCACGAAGTCTCGCATTAATCTCCAGACGCGAGATCGAGCAGGGTCGTTGAGCGCATTTAGGCCCCATCCCAGAGGAGGCATCGAGTGGGGCGTTAATTAATATCAATGCGGAACCGTTGATGCGATTTTAATCGACCCTTTAATTACCGAAATGCTTTCGGTTTGCGTTGGCGCGGTCAAGTTGTCTAACCACCTGCTCAATCAAGCACCAGTTTCCCTTCTCCGTACACTCTTCGACTCCCTTGGTTTCACGGCCTCAACCCCGTAACCGCACGTCCCTCTGCTCGCCCTCTCCCCCTCGTGCCACGACCCTTCTACGCCCAGGGCCTTCCTTTACGCTTCGAGGAGCCGTAATTACTTCCGTTTCACCTTCAACATTAAATAAAACACTCGACGTCGCTTAATCGTTCACTGAGGCGTGCATAACACGTCGAATCGACTTTGGTTTCGCCTATTTAACCAACTCGCTGCGCGTTTAACCCTTTCAACCGTGTAAATAATTGTGTCGTCGTCTTTGGGTACACCCCCTCCCCCCCGTTTCGCAGCCGGGACCCACCGGAGCGCCTTAACCTTTACTACCGCCAACGGCTGGGTAATTGGGCATCTCGACTTTGAAAGCGTTTATTTTTACGCGGTTTTGGACGCTCGCGGTGCATTATACTGCGGAGTGGAGGTTCGAGGTACAGTGAAATAACGTCGACAATGTATCTCGTGAGGGCCACTTACGGGGATCAAGCCGAAGGAATACTGTCTGCACGTGTGAAGGAACGTTTGCATAAATGCGATAGCATCTTTGGACTCTTGGGTTCGCCGATGCGGGTATTGGGTAGCCTATCAGCTGGGGATGTAAGTGCTACCGGCATTGGGAAGAGAAGATAGGGAATGTGATTTGGAAGAGGAGGTATTTTCGGAGTCTACCAGGTGTTGAGTATCTAAATTTATTGATTGAAATGCAAGGGTTGGAGCAGATGAGTCTTCAAGCTTTGATAATTCTGTTTGATTCGTTTAATATGTCTCTTTGGGGGATTTTACCAACTGTTGAGTACCTAAATTCATTAGTTTTACTCTACTGGTAACGTAGAACACATGGCCAATAAGGCAGGTCATTCTGTAGGCAATGTAGAACACTCTGCTGGTACCCAACCCAGACAAAATGATCCTTTTCTCCCCTCTAGCCTACTTATGGCTCCTCTAGTTCATCGCTAACAGCGAGGAAATTTCGTTCGCGTTTCGCCTGAAGGTTTTTTCACGTTACAACACGTAGGTGGCGTCCAAGGCTCGGGCAACTTGAAAATTACTTCAACACGAGGCGCATCGGAGATCGGGGTCAGACGAGCGAAGCTTTTTGATCGTAATCTTTTAATTACGCCAAGCGGGAGAGTGCGAGAGAGATAGGTACGCGCTTTTAATCCGGCAGTGGAAACAGCCCGAAGCTCGGACGAAAGGGAAAAAGAGGAAAGGGACGAGAAGAAAGGGAAACGACGTCCGCGATACTCCCCGCCTCTTGTCGTTCTAATAGAAACCGTGATTGCGTCGCGAAGACATCCGCTATCTTCGTCCCGATCTGAAATAAAGTTGATCGAGGACGGAATAGAAAAAGGTAATCCAATTAATTCCGCAGTTCGCGGACCTCAACGATCGCGGGTCGCGTTAGGGCTCAATCATGGTATCGACATTTTCGTTGTAGGATAGTTACAAGAATAACGGAGACGATAGAAAGTTTTTAGAGGCCAGTGGGTAAGTTAGTGACCTCTGTCGATAAGGCTCGGTAGTCTATGACAGTTGGTTGATGAGGCAGATTGCTGTACTGTCAATGTAGAGTATTTAGTTGGCAAAACAGGTCTCTTTACACAGATCTATCCCTACATGCAACAGTAGACAACGGACAGTCGATAACGTAGTTCGTATTATTTCCTGACTCCCTATATTAACATCAAATGTGAATATCAGACTACTAACACCAAATTATTCTACAAACAATAATATTTTCTGTTGACACATCCCTGTCCCTAGATCTCTAGCGTTACCCTAGCTTGCGATTCCCGAGGGGTGACAAAAACTCGTTATTCCTATAGAACTTCAGTCGTTTGGCAACTGGCAACCTTTGGCACCCGGGCTACCTCGCATTCGACTTATTTTACGCGCCGACGAAACGCTTCGCTCGGCTTGTATGGAGCTTCCCTCTCCTCCCCTCGCCCTCGGTTAAAAAAGTTTCAGCAGTCGTCTCGGTAAACAAACCGCCGTTTCGATGCGCCGCGTTCCCGTTTCCGCGTTGGTTCGTCCAAGGTGATTAATCTCGAAGCGAATGCGAATTTTCCACCGTAGTCCGTCCGTTCATTGGACGCGCGAATTGGAAACGCTTCTAGTCAATAGCTACCTCGCAGCGATCAACACCTCTTCGAATAAGGGTTCGTTATTCCTTCTAAATTCGATCCTAGTTAGCCCGCCTTGTTTCCTCGGGAAAGTTTATTAGGAACTCTCTTGGACGACACGGCGACGCCACGTCCGAAAGTTGTCCGGCGCGAGGACGTCTAACAGAATGAACGTAGCGTCGAAAGAGAAGGGGTAGCTCTGTACTGTCTGACGTTCTTCTCAGTATTCTTAGTTTTTTAACACTTTACCGACCGGTAGCCGATTAATCGGCTTTTTGTCTCCAACGCTCATCGACCGGTAACTGCTACGGTAACTAGCAAGTATTTGTTACTTTGAATTGAGATACAAGTTGCTCTGCTCTGTAAGCTCTCGTATTTTTATAGAATTCGCGGTGCCAGGGAAGATATGCTCCCGAGCGGCCGGTGAGAAGGGCGTAGGATCTCGAACCGCTACCGGTCGGTAAAGTGTTAAGTAATTAAGCTAGGATAGAGAATAGAATGGCTTATAATATTCGAAAATGCAGGAAAAACACATTGCCCCCAACATCTTCTAGCACCAATATCTTTACTCCCAAGCACCGTCTTCCCTCCTCTGACAACTCTATCAAACATTTCCTCGTCCCTCACGCAAGCAGCGCCATTCCCAGCGACTTTTCGCCGACGGAGGGTCGCGTTTTGCTCGAGCCAACGAACCGTGGTCTCTTTCACGACTTTGCTTGCGCCATAAGAGCGGCACCCAGACTGTAACTCTAGTCGGCTTGGCAATGATTTGTGCGTCCACCTTCTATCCGATTGTGGTCAACGGGAAGACCAGGACTGGCTGTCCACTGGGCCGCGAAATTTTACGATACGGAATTAGACTTGGAGAACGAACAGCGGGGAAGACGTAGTAACGTTGCCTGAGGGGTGGTCGAAAGGCGAAAGGGCTGCGTTTTATGGCCACCACGTTCAATTGCCCCATTAATATCGGCCCACGTGAGCAGCGAGTTATGATTATTAACGCGATAAAAATTTTGCCTCGAGCTCGAGAGAGTAGGGGACTGATGGGGTTTATTGGGCAAGTTCGCGAGGTCCCTGAAGGGACGGGGTGAATTTCCAAAGCGACATGTGCGCGGAGTGACGTGTAAATCTTGCGTGGCTGGCAGGGTTGTGACAGGTCAGAAGCAGGAGTAGATAGTGCACCCTGAAGGGGTAAAAGATATTAAATTTTGTATCCTGGCACTTTGAGTATTATTTCTGATTTTTTCTAACTAATCGATAGTAAATAATGTAGACGTTCGAATAAAGTTTGCAACGTTCAAACAGGCATAGTGAGAACCCGTTAGTAATTTATTTCGGAGCGTGAAATACGCATGAGATTGTCAGAATTATTGGTCAGCGAATATTCGTTCATATTTAACCCAGCACACGGTACGGATTTTTCACGAATTCTAAGCGAATATTTCTCCCTCAAACGGAATCAAAATATAACGCGAAAGGAACATCCGCAGTGCTAACATCGATATGAAATTTTTTACGTACTCGATTCGTGGACGATTTCAAAAATTTTTCTTTGAGACGCCTCGATACAGCGCCAATGAAAACGGAATATAAATCGAGCAGGCGCCAGTAAAATTTTGCAATATTCGAATGGTTGAATGTGAAACGGTACGTGGGGCGGTGAAGTGTGCAATGACGCTAATGTAGAATGTGAATTTCGGATTTATATGGCTGGGCTGTCGTGTGGTATTAAAAATGCCCAACATTCGAAAATTTCGGATGTACATTCAGACCCGTCCTCAGCGACGTTTCAAAGGGAACTTCCATTGTTTTAAAATTCAACATACAAATTTAATTTTTCCCTTGCTGGCCAATATTATCAGACCAAATATTCATTACGAATAAGATTTTCATTATTTGATACTTGGAAATAAATTTAATAATTCACTCTTTGAGTAAAATTGTGGAACATCACCTACATAAATACATCGAAATGCATAAAAGTGCATAATGAAAGATTGAATCACCATCAGAATCGATTTCTCGCAGATCATAAAATCAACGACGAACGCGACGCGGTCGTGGCTCGTCGAATTGAATGTCAGCTGTTTTCGGTGACGCATAGTTTTGTAATTAAATGTCGACATCAATCGAGAGCAACGAGCGCCTGGCCAGGAACGAATTTGCACTGCGAGGAAGACCGGAATGCACGCGAAGAGCGTTATACACCAAAATGATTAAAAAAGTTCATACAAACGTGGTCGCGTACGACCTTGTTTCCAAATTACGGGAATTTTAGGAAACAAAAGAAGAATAAAAAAAATTACTCGAAGCGACCAGCATAGTCTTCATTCTTCACACATCAAGTCGTCATTCTTACAAGACACCCTTGCCAAGTATACCTAAACAAAGTCCTCAACCATGGATTCACCTAAAAGTCACTCATACTCCCTCCGAGCAAAAGATTGAATACATTCCTTTTCGGTCACTAAAGTACGAGAATCGTCTTCTAATATCGATTGGTATTCGAGCAAGTACCCAATTGCTGCCAATCACGCGGTCTAACCTGTTTCCGTTGGCGATGTCTCATTGTTTCTGTCCCAGTTCCGACTTAACTCGCCAATCTTCCCTCCCCTACCCCCGAAATCGTTCCGGAAGCGTTGAAATGCTCGGCTACAAGAGGCAGAATAAATACCGAGACAGTTGCGAGTTCGTAACAGAGCCCCGTAACGATCACGATCGAACTCCTCCGCTAAACACGTTCCCGTTAAACTTATCGAGCACGAAAGTTTTTCAATCGACCACTCCCCTGGTTCTTTCTTCCAGTTTTCCGACGCGAGTTTCACGATACGATCCGTGTTCACGCGCTTCGAGCGTTCGGGAGACGCGGTGGAGCTTCGATTTAGCGAAAACTGCCATGGAAACGCGAAAATATTATAGAGAGATATGTGGTGGCACCTCCTGCCCTCGTCACTACAGAGATTTGATCAAATCCCTAAGGTACATGCGAAATACGACTAGATTAAAAGATACAAGACACTGGAATAATATCTCGCGAGGTACGATATAGAAAGCCCGTCCTAGAATCAGGTATGCAAAACTGCGTATAAATTGCAATAATCTGGACAACACGAGGATCTCGATAATCTCGTAGGGACGTAAGCTTGTTTGCCCAGTATATTCCCTGAGCGTTGCACGCTCAATGGACCCCATTCGAGACTGCGAAGCGATTAAAGACGCGCTCGAACAAAGGCGATTCATTGACCAGTCGGAAGGATATACGCGCCTATAGAACTCGCCTCGCGTCGAAACTGAATTGGCATCTCCTCTTTGAAACGACTGCACGATACGATCGCATCGATCATAGCAACTCGAGACTAAACACGCTCGATCCACCAGCCTTCGGTGCAGCCTGTTCTCTTGTAATTAGCTCTGGAAGGGTGGCGGGGAAGTTGTAGCAACGACGGCGGGTGCGTTTATTGGATTCCTCCAGCCGCGATCGCTCGACTGCGCGCAATTTTCACGGTGGATTCCCTTCTTGGCCCCGATTCGACGATCTCCAGAAAAAAAAAAAAAAACAAATCGTTCCGAGTCGAACTTTTTCATTTTTATTTTAGGTAATCCTTCCACCTTCCATAAGTCGCGGCCCTTGTTTACAGATTGAATTTCTCATTGGCTCCCGTTTAATGGAATGCATTTACCAAAACGGGAGGGAGGGTAGCTCTGGCAGCGGTGCTTTTTAGGCCATCCAACTCTCTTTGAGCGAGCGGCATTAACGAAACGGGGGTGTACAGAACGAATAGCGGTATCGATAAGACTCCTTTGTGAATGAACGGGAGAAATGGGGCTGGACGGAATTTACGGGGACGCGAGGCGAAGTTTAGCGCGACGAGAAGTTGGCTGATGGGATTTTTTCGGCGGTCCTTCTGCTGCAATTTTGCTGGCAGTCATCGCTCCCAGGTCGATCGAAGTCGTTTCAACCCCTGCGCCCTGGGAACTTCTTCGGTGGTTGGGATTTCCGCGATTCCTCTCGGAGATGACTCTTTGAGTTTCTTGTTTTACAGTGTAACAATCAACACAACCTTTCCTATGATAACCTCCATCATTTAACCAAAGTCGTCATCACTGCTTTCGCGTCTAACTTTTTCATTTTTATTTTAGGTAATCCTTCCACCTTCCATAAGTCGCGGCCCTTGTTTACAGATTGAATTTCTCATTGGCTCCCGTTTAATGGAGTGCATTTACCAAAACGGGAGGGAGGGTATGAAACGCCTAAGACACTAACTCCTCGATCGCCATTCGCTTGACAAAGACTCGAAGGTGGATGACGACCGTCATCCGCGCCAGCGGTCCAAGTTTGAACGGAGGCAGTCGCCGATCCCTTTGACCCCGTAATTTCGCATCAGCGAGACGCCAAGCGGTCCCTGTAACGGGGTGACGACTTACTTCAAAGACATCATCGGTTTCCCTCGAAATTCCTCGCCCTCGGCACGTTGCAATTAGCCGCGGGTCGCAGCAACAACGGAGTGCGTTTATTGGATTCCTGCGAGCGCAATCGTTCGGAGTCTCAAAAAGATTTCTAAGCTCTCCGTTGCTCGCGAACGTTTCCACGCTCGCCGACGAGGCTGTAAGAATCGTAGCGAAAAAGGATAAGGGATGCTCCGGTTGGCGGAGTGGGTCGGTTGATAAAAAAAGGAAGGTAGAAGAAAGACGAGAAGAAAGGAGAGGAGGGGTCTGAGGTTTGAGGACAACGCTCGCAGGGGATTGGAAGAGGATCCGAGAGGGGAAAAACGCGACATTTTTACCGCCCCAATATATAAAATGGGTTACGATCAATTGAACTCGGCGATATTGAGAGAGAGGTACCACGGAGGAATGCGGTATATCGGTAGTACAAGGCGAACGAGGAAAACCCGATGCTCATCGAACCTTAAAATACGTCCTTATCATATTGGCCTGCCGCGGGAGAGTCTACGTTGGCCCACCAGACCTGTCCCAACCTATGGGGAATTGGTCTCGGTCAGGGACGCCCCTAGGACACTCGCTGTCTCATGCTATTGATGTTTGCCACCCCTTTGTTGACTGAAACTATTTCGATCCATTATTCCAGCTTTTGGTAGAGTCGAGTTCCATACATTCTTCGAGGATGGCTATTTTTTGTTGAGGAACAGATATCATATTGACATTCAAATATTTAGGAATATGATTTTGACTTCTTTTAAAGAATTTGTAGAACTGAAAAAATCCAAATTCTAAGTAATTCAACTGATAAAATGTCTCTAGAAACGAGAAAACTTAGCACACTCGAGTCTGAAAGCATGAAAAATCAGCAACCTGGCGAAGTAATTTAATCCGACAAAGAAATCCTGCTTCCCTCGTCCACTGTTCTCCGAGTGACCAGCGTCCAAAGGCACCCTCTACACCCGCGACAAGGGTCGTTCCTGGGTTCCCTCGTTTCTCCGTCGGAAACTGTGCTTCTTCTTTCGTTCCGCGGGCACCCGCGGCTGGGCAATTCTACATGCAGAAACGAGACAAAAGAATGCAATTCTAGCAGCGGCACCGCTGTTGCAGTCTTTGCGTTCAACCACCCCCCCCCCCCCCGTCCACCCTCGCTGCCTCGCCTTTTATCCACAGTTTCGCGAGACGTACGATGCCAAGAACCGGGGGAGGCTGCTCCTGAAATATTTCCAGGACGAGAGGTGGTGCTGGCTGAACGAACCGACCTCGCTGGGAGGGGGGAGGGGTGAGCGAAGAAGGCGTTTGCGCGCGGGGGAGGGTTGGAAACCCCGGAGAACTCTAACAAATTGTCATTTGCAGAGCGCAATACTCGTTTCGTCCGCACAATACTCGAGCGCGACGCTGGCATTGCAGGCGTCGACGGAAAATCCTTATGTAGGGTGGAAAATGGCGAGGATCACGGCTAAATTAGACATTGTCGCATCATCCCCCTGCGATACACGCGTGGCCTGTTACGGGGATCTGCGTGTGGTCGTGGTCTCGTCGGATGGGAAATGCAGTTCCTTCTATATCATTTTTTGAGCTTTACATCTTAAGAATCTGACGTGTAAAGTATAATAATTGTTATACCAATATTTTGATCCTTCGGAACAAAATTCTAAATAATTCAACTGATAAAACGTCGAGTGGTATGTTTGACATAGCTGAACATAAGTAAACATACCAAAAAACACGAACAAAGTGTACATTCAAAGAAAATAACGGAATAAAGTACTCCTTCAAAAAAGGAAGGAACATACACGAATTTTATCTAGATCTAGTAATAGTAGTTAGTAAATGTTTCTTGCCATGAACTTTAATTGATAAAATTTGCTAGTTCAGGTTTGCCGATGGGAGGAATTTCTTCTTGTACCGTTCGAGAACCGTAGAGTTAACCGTGGAAGTCGCGGAACTTTTAGTTTCCGTTTCAAGAAAAATATTTTTCTGCTGTAATTTCATGCAGTAAAGAACGTTTCTTCTAGTCCGCGGCGCGGAAAAGCGTAGCTCGTTACGGTTCGATTGGAATGAAGTGAAGTTGGCAGTCTGGTCGTTGTACTTTTAATGAAGTAAACTCAATTCACTTTGATGTGAGCCTCTCGTGGGATCGTGGATTGTATTAACGTGATCGCAGATAGCATTGCATTATGTAGTAGTTTCTTTGTCATGGAGGTAGAGAATTGTTCCGATGGGGTTCCACTAATTTCATTTTCCCATGAACGCCATTAATGATGGACTATTTGAGTGAAATTAATATTGTTTAATATTGGTAAGTAATCAATTGGTTTTTGTATTTTGTAGCCATACACCTCCAAATTTCTATCTCCATTCGCTTATTCTTTCGAGCAACCAAAAATAGTATCAATCAAAGAGACCGCAATTTTCGGCCCAAAGCGCCTTTGACGAATCAGCCTATCGTTTACAATCGTCAGCAATCAAACGCAATCAAACGCAATCAAACGGTTTCCCCACCTCCGAAAATCGACTCTCGTTCGTTGAATCTAGTTCAGCTGTTTCGCGCGAGTCCTGTTCTTTGCGTGACGCGTTTTAATAGCTCACCTCTTCGGATGAGAAACGTACTTTCCAAGCCTGGGGGGTTGGACGGGGCGGAGAAGCCCCCGTTCATTACACAGTCCTCCTTATCAGAAAGGAGAGTATAATTTCAGCTGAAAACGCGAGTTTCACGGCCAAATTAGATGTCACTGCGCTCTAGCTTTGGATACGCTCAGACAAAGTGCGCGCGTGTTGGTGCGTGGACGTGTGTGGGTGGTAAATACTCTCTGATATCCAATGGAGGATGTAGGAGTATACTGGAGGGCGTGATAGCACGGTATCTTATGAACGCGAGTTGGAACCCAGGGCCACGAACGAGCGACTCCTTGTTTCAAACCGCGATTGTCGTTTCGCCCTTCGACCCCAGACCCGGCTACGATGTAATAATCTGAAAGGGCTTTCGCGGTACGTTAACCCCGAAGATAGAGGTAAATTAATGCGGCAAGAATTTTCCAGAAATTAAACGCAACAGCGACGGGCTAGAGGGATGGAGACGACTATGGCGAGATAATGCATTGTGGGGTAAAAAGGACATAATCGGAGAAAAAAGATTATGAAATTGAAGGTTTTTGGCATTTCTTTTTTTACGTGTGAGTGAGTGAGTTGTATTTATAAGGGGTTTAAGGCCTTCTTAAATATTGAGATTCTAGTACCAGATTTTCACCTGAGGGCCCAAAAATCCCGATAAGTTAAGTTCCACGCAAATCTGTGGACTCTTCCCACTTTTGGCCAGTTTTTCGGAGATTCTGTCACACCGCGTGGGAGGGGAGCGTTCGAGAGTTTTTGAGTGCTCGCGCAGATAAGCTCGAGGGATTCGCGCGAGGATCGCGATAACCTACGGGATTCTTTGGTAAGCCTCGATAAGCCTACCTTCGAGGATTTTTGTTTAAGAGTCGCGATAGCTTTCGACAGACTTGCCAGAGTCGCGATGGCTTCCCCAGGACACTTTGAAACCGTTGCCAGTGACTTTCGAGAAGTGTCCTGGAAAAAAAGTAGATGGATTTCTTTAGACACCTTTCACTGGTTTTAATTTTCAATCGTCATACTATCATCACTCGTCGTTAATTATCATACATACTTCTACCTACAAAAAGTAAATTAAAGCTAATACACAGATGTTTCAAAGGAACCTGTATGTTGAATATATTCAAAGAGCATAAACCTTAACTAGAGTATCTTCAAAGAACTGTTCAAAATAAAATGATGAAATAGTACTACAAAACCAACTTATATTATATTATTATAAAATTTATTTAATAATCCCCTTAAATTCGCAACAAAACAGTCCGATTACGATGAAACTGCAAACACTCGTTGCACCAATTATTTACAAATCTCGTCGTAAACTAGAAATGAACGAAATCAGCAGCAAAACAAGACGAAATTAAAGTCCCCGAGAGTGACTCTGAAACTATTTATATTACAACAAAACATAAACCAACGATCGGGACATAAAAGAGACTTGTCATCTCCCTGCCCGACATTCTTATAATAACTTGGCGAAACTTCCCTTAAAATTGCATTAAACCAACTTGGCGAAAGACGGTACACACCACCCCATATTTCAACGCTTTCCTCCCTCCCAGCTCCGCTCAGTTTTCAAAATGAAATTTCGTGCAAACGTTTTAATATAGCATCGGGAATTGCTTGGTTTGCTGATTACCCCGCGAACAGCAGTTAATTGGTTCGCCAGGGCCGCCTTTATCGGCGTTTAAATAACTTATTAATTAATTCTAATAGATTCGAACTCGTTCCGAAATGATATTCCGGGGGAGGGGGGAGGGAGGGGGGGGGGGGGCGAGCGAGTGCATGGCTCGTTTACGGTGCAGCTGGCTGCTTCGGTTTTCCACGGAACATTGAATTCGAGGATCAGCTTTTCCCACCAGTTAAAGTGTGAGAGGGAGAGAGTGGTGGCGTGGGGTGGAGAGGCGGCGAGTTTATTCCCGTGTTATTTATTTTAAACTGTGAACGAAATATTCCAACGTTTCGGAGGGCTGGCAAGTTATCGACGATCGTTTTCAATGTAAAATCGCGATTAACGGTATCCGGTAATTTCGAGCCGTCGCTTTCGAGCTTTCAACCCCTGTTCTCGAATGGAGTATAGATACATATACATATATATGGTGACCGAGAGGGTGGGGGCGAGTTTGCCGCTTGACGGAGACCTAACGGAACCGTGCAACGATTCGTTACGGGAAACTCGAGCTTCCATGAATCTTTGTTCGAGGCCCTCGCGTGACTTTCCATTCAGGACACGCCCGCCTCATGCAAGTATAATAATTCCTGTAATTCGGGAAGCCCGCGCCCCGGGTATGGCCGAATATCTCTTACCTAGATAAAAATTTCCAAGGACGAATAAGGGGATTTATCAGCCTGCGTTACCGTTATGCGCGTGATAAAAATTAGAATTTCAATGCATGGAAATTGGAAACTGTCCTTTTATCTTTCTTTGGATAGATGTGTTCTAATCTACCCAGATCGGTGGTTCTGAATATTGCACGCAAATTTTGGGCATTTGTAGAAATATTTCTAGATCGATGAATAGGGTAGTATTCTTTTTTTTATGATTTATTAAGGATTTAATTTTATATTTGAAATTTTCCTAAAATATTACAAAATATTTTTCATTCACCTGCCATAGCCAGCTTTGGTCACTAAACACGATGAAATCGAAATACTGGCCCCGTAGAAGTCGAACGCAAATTAAATTGTATCGATGGTTCCGCAACAATTGCACGAGCTTGAGGGCGGTAATTTTTAATTGAACTGTTTTCACCAAGGGCTTTCTTAGCCCGCAAGACAAAAGTTAATTGAAGGGGAATTCGGTAGATTGGACTCGAGTTTGCTTTTTCTTTTTTCTATCGAACCTTAAAGTTTGTAAAGACCTCGTCGAAGTAAATTATAATCGCTGCATTGTGCCGGGAAACGCCGAGCGATCGGAAGGGAACAGGATTTCCCTTTCCCATTCTTTCAATTTTAAGCTGGTTGATTGCAACGTATCGACAAAACGGGTATTCGGCTATTGTTTCAGTAATAATTTTCATTTCGCTCGATATCGACGAACCATTGTATCTACCGATGCTGGAAACATCCTGTTTATTACACAAAACAGCTTTTCACGTTCTCCATCGTTTATTGAAACATTTACGCAAAGTAATTTGAAATTTTCGAGTCTTTGTTTTGTAAATATTTTGAAGTTTATAGTAGCGCAGGTTAACAGAATTACTTAGATCTGTCTTTTAAAAATGACAAACTGAATTGTTTGATATTTGCATTTCATTATACCAACACGTATACACGTAAACAATTTTTTCTCTACCAACTATACTAACTACAAATAAACTTAAGTAATATAATATTTTAGTGCCCAGGAAAGTTTAATTTTTGAAAACGCCTAAATCAAAAACCCAAAATTTTTGGAAAAATAGAATTTGACGAAACGCTGTTTCGATTGATATCCAACAAAGCAAAAAAATATTCCTCCATTTTACTCCATTTTACCAAAATTCCTCAATTTAAAGTGGAAATTTTTCGACCCGACTCCCCCATGCATTCGAATATTTGAGGTTTTAGTGCCGATTTCATCGATGAAAACGAAAAAAAAACATAACAAAACAAAGTTTGTAATACGAGCGTTTATTTGATAGAATATTTATGGTTGGTTTAATGAGAATTCAACTGAATTCCCGCGTCGGTCGTGAATCGGAATTGACAGCGTAGCTGCGCGTGTTCTGACACCGCCATTGTTTTGTCGCTTTGTTAAATAAATTCCTGTTAAACACGGAAAATTACGCGTTATCACCGAACTGAAAGAATCTTTTTTATCCGTGGATGGAATCCAATTAATTAGTTGCGTTGAAACAGATTGAGGCTGGGAAAGGGAACGCGTGTAATTCGTTTCGGCTTCAATTGTGTTGAAAAGTGTAATGTACATTCGTAAGAACTCACCTATTCATTTTCATTTGTTTGTAAAATTATTGTTGTATTTACTACTGCGTGATTTAAACACATGTTTTTTTGGAAAGAATATTACTCGATCGTAGTTAGAGTTGTGGTCTGCCACACTTCCATTTTCTGTACCAACCGAGTCATCCAACGCCAGAAAATAATTTCCTGGCCCTCTGTGCAACCTTTTCCGCCCCCCTCGCGAGGCGAGTGATAAACACAACCGGATGGCCGACCGACCAGGGGCCAGAGACGAATCCACAGACGACGAAGGTCGGTTTGAAAATTACCTGGCGCATTTAAGAGTTAATCTAGCTACAGCGAAACCCTCAGATGCAGCGGATAATGCGATTATACACGGGGCGGGGGATCGGCGAGACGAAAAACTTGGCCGCGACGAAAGTTGGAGGGTGGAAGGGGAATCAACGTTGAACCACGCTAACGCTAACGACCGTCATAATTAGACTCTCGACCGAATTCGGCGAACTTTACCGTGGCCGTGTGTTCGTGGCTGACTTTTCAATTCCCTTGAAAGATTCTTCGGTTTTCGTTCGATCTTGCAACCCCTGCAAATTGAATCCTGTACCAGCCAGCGGAGGGTACGATTGGAGTTCTGCTTTACCAGGATCTTGTAAATTTCTTCCTACCTTCTCCTCGTTTTTTATGTATTGCACTTAGTCGCGTAATTCGCGGTTATTAACTGTCCGATGCAGTGTTTCTTGTACTTTAGGTAAACTTATAAATATTGGAAAATGTTTTCGGGGGTATTTATGAAGTAAACTCAACGAGGTTCGTGATAATTCAAAAGTTTTTTACTCGTAGAATTTATTAGAAAAATGCGGATGTTATAGTACAGATTATAGAGAACGAAATGTAATAACAAAAAATGTCGTCCCTGAAGAGGTTAAACAAGTGTTATATTATGAATAGAAAGCTAGAACTCACTCACACCCTCTGTTACTCTAAATGAAGAACGACTCGGTAGAAAGTGTTCCACTTACCTCCTACTTGATTCTTGACATTATTACCAAGTAGAATCAGCCAGAAGGGTTCTTAAAATTAATTTCTCTTGTCTCCTAAGAACACCAGACGCGACAAATTTGTGACAGCTACCCCTGACCTCGCCGCCGCGACGTCGACCATTTTTCGGATCAAAATTCTCTCTGGATTTCATTAAATTTTTATTACTGTCTTGGCTCGAAAATAAATCAAAGAATATCCATCTTGATCCCGACCCGAGTTCCGCTGACATTCAAAGCGAAAAGTAATTTAAAGGAAGTATTTTTTCGACTTCTGCCAGCTATCCTCGCCAAAGAGGAATAACTTACGTCCCAGGAGTAATTGTTTCTCGACTCTATTTATCTTTCATCGCTGGGTAAAGGTTTCTAAATACAGCTCTACAGAGACACTTTATAATTAACGATTGAGATGTAGAAAAATGATAACGAGGCAATTCGAGTGATTCGTGTTTAACGAAAATATGAAACAAAAAGTATTTGGTGTTTCAATAACTGCTCTGTGTGAAATACGAGCGATATAAATACTTCTGAAATTAGTTCGCGAATAAATTCTGTCTCTTCCAATTCGCAGAAGAATGATCAGTCTATTCAAGTTCGAATAAATTCCAGCTTAGCCATTATTGGAAGCCATAAATTAGATACAAGGGTGGAATTCGATTGGACGAGGGTGATCATTCCATTTCTGGTGTTTTGAAGGCTCTTTTGGGGGTAATTAAATTTTTGTAGAGAAACGCGTTTATTTTAGTCCGTTATTCGCATTCTTCTTGAATATTATCTGCGTCTGTTCCGCGCAAGTTGCGATTGCATTCGTGGAAAACAGACGGAAGCGACGAAAGCGCAGCAAGGACCGCCAGGAAATTCGTTTTGACTTTTAAATAGGGCCAGCTAGTTAAATTCGCTCGACGGTAATACGCGGCGACGCGTACATCGAATTACTTGGAAACGCATTAGCCGCGGTATTAACTATGAATCGGAATTAATTTCCGTTCCGACGACAGCCCGATCGCGCGCGATATGCGTCGAGCACGCTGCAAGGGATGCACGCCCTGCCTACACCCCCTCCCTTTAAATTAGAAATACGTGCTAGTTCGCCAGGGAGTTGGTAATAGATCCCTTCTCGCGTTCACGCAATCACGGAGAAATTTTGTTCGATAGTTCCTTTTTGGTTTCAACTGGACACACTATTTAACTGGGGTTAGCTTTGGAAACTCGTCTGGTTTGCAATAGCGTTCGTACGTCTCGTTTTTCGGAGGTGAACGTCGCGATAAATGAATTCTCTTACGTAATGATTTTTGAAACTAACAATTCCTTTCGAAAGTTATTTTATTTTATAATTACTTTGAAAATTGATTTTATTTTTATGCGATATATATAGTTAATAATGGTAATTAATATTTCTACGTAATAATAATAAAAGGGAATTCTGTTTTGCTTATACCTCTTGGATACTTCTATTCTCTCGAAGGTGTTCGCTTCAAAAATTCATTTCCTTTTTCCTTACCACTTTTCCTACCACCATTACTTTCATAGCCCCCCAAAAAAGACTAAAAGCGAAGAGCTTCCGAAGAATATAAATTATTTTTAGAGCTCTTACCGACATAAACAAGTCGTGTAGTCGTCTGGTTGGGGCCCGACTCCCTTTCGTTGACGCGTCGTTATTTAAATCGCGACGTTCCAGTGCTCTCTCGTTCGGGCAATTTCGAGGCAGGAAATATGAACGAGATTTTACGAACTGGGCAAGTTTTTAACGCCGCGGTCGTATTGTTCTTCGAAAATTTCGCCTCGTAGCGATGACAAAAACTCCCACGCACATCGGGCGGAAATTGCGCGCGACACGGGAAAATTCATCGACGCGGCCAACAATCAGAATTTTCATTTCAATCATCTAACGAAGGCATTCCCTCGATGGGCACGTCGATATTTAAACGAGCTTAAATTTCGACGCGAATGATAAATAGTTGTCATGATATTTATGATTAAACGTCCAGCCGAATTTTTCCAGTAAATTGATCGGTGATTTCTCTTTATGGGCACGATTCTTTATGGATTTTCCTCGCGTACCATCATCGTTTAAAAATACGTAGATTCCCCTAGGAATGCAGAACAGTGTAAGCATTGAAGGCGACACGATTAAAAACGTGCCAGGGGCGAGAGTGCCTTATTTAAAATTTCCCACGAACGTTGCGTGTTATAAAGCGACAGAGGCCAATAAAACGAGTCCAGGAGATAAAGTACAAGCGGACTGCAAAGAGGCTCATAAACAGGGTAAAGAGATCAAGAGGGCTATCGGTCACGTTCCTGGCCAAGATTAAAGGGACACCCTTCCACCCTCCCCCTGCTCCTCTGTTGGAAATCAGAAGGCGACGGTGAACTTCCGCGCGGACTCGTTGCACATCGGCCCTGGAGACGCTTTCCCTCGGAGGGAAAATGCAGCCGAGCTGAATATGCGGACGCGCAAACAGCTAGGCAAGTAAATAGTGTTTATTGCCTTTTAGAAACGCCTCCTACTTTATACTGTCGGGGATATACGCGCGCAAAGAGCGAGGCGAGGAAGGCCACCGGGAGAGCTAAGAGTGGCAGTTGGTTAAGTTTAAATTATACAGTGCCCGCTGCGAAACTCCGAGGCTGAAACTTACACTTAAGATTTTAATTACTGCACGGAGGCGCGCCCCGCAATCGCCTCGCATAGTATTTGCGAAGAATCTTTACGGAAAATGAACACGAAAGGGATCGCCTATCACGAGCCTCGATCCCTAGATACGTGATACGTATCTCGATCGTTAGAGGGATCCTTCGTCGTGAGATCCTTCCTTGGCTATTTAAATGATATTTAACACGTAACCAAAAACTGCAATTCTGCGAATACGAGAACATTTCTATATGTTTGTCTAACATTTCTCATATTTATGGAAACAGATATATTGTTCAGTGGCGCGAAGTGCAACGCTGGGAATAATAAAAGTGAAATAGCCGTGAAGGGTCTCCGTGGAAACTTTTCCTCGGCTCCTTCGTATTCTTCTGTTAGACCGTGGTCATTCGTGTCGTTGCTCCCTTTAAAGGCATTAGCTCCCCTGAAGAAGGTTATAAGAAACTTTTAAGATGCTTTAGATGAAGTAGAGTACGTAAGTACCTCATAACGCCACTTTAAGGTTAATAGACCGGACTCTAGTTTGAAGCAGTCCATAACGCATAATATGAATGTTAAACTCTAGCCTGCTGACGGAAATATACACTGTAGCTCAAAAACATTTGATCACTCGTTGTGGTAACAGTTCGATTATTCTTTCGACGAGATTATTCTTTCCAAATCGATCCTAATCCCTCCTTTGTTTTATTTAATGTTTCCAGTATTGAATTATGGAAGGTTTTTAATATTTGAAACAGCTGCCATGATATATCGGGCTCAAAATTCGAAGCTGTTCTGAAAATAAAACGTGAACGGGGAAACTGTAGGAAAAAGATGCATTGGCTCGAGTTTGTGTCACGTACGCGTCTAACCCACGTTCATATCTTCAAAATCAATTTGCTCGAAACCGAAGACACGTACGAAAAAATTTCTTCGTTCGATCGTATCTATTTATTCGGAAGGGCCCCTTTCTGATTCGCTTATCGTTTTTCCCCTTCAGGAAATACAAACTTAAATATATACATCAAAACGAAAACACGATAATAATTCTACATATAAAATGTATTTTTTATTTTCATTCATTGTCGTTCAGTTTTACTAACGCGAAATTTTTTTTATGTTTCAGGTAAGCCACGATGCATTCACAGAGACGAAAACCTCGGAGTTAATGTCTAAGGAAATTTCGTGTCACAGGTATTTATTAGAATTAGGCTTTGAAGAATTAGAGTATCTCGCAAATACGTGGCTTTTCCTCGCTTCTTCGAAAAGACATTCGCGCAAACTCCCCTGCAGTCACAGAAGACGCATGAGTAAAGATAGCAGACATCCAAGAAAACGTGAAACTGATATCAGAATTCTCTCGGATATCTTCACTCTTCGGCGCTTGTCAGTTATTTATTGGAATCGTGCAATGGTCCCGTTCCGCTCCATGGCGTTTCAAAAATTGTCGCGTCTCGAGTCAGAGCGGGGGTGGGGGGGGGGGGCGGGGTGTTCGTAGTTATCTTAGACGGAAGCACGAGGATTTCCTTCTGTCCTGTACCACCCGCGAGAGAAGAATCTATCCGCTAGGAGTCGACGACGGGGTTTCCCGTGCCCGGCGACGAAGAAGAAAGTCTGAACGGAAGAGGTTGCGAGCGGAAAGGAAGAGAAGAAGCACGAGAGAGCTACTGAGAGGACTTGGAGTAGAAGGAGGAAGAAAGGGGGTAGGTTTAACACCAGCCGGGTTTCAGTTGCCGCCACTTGAAAGATAAAGTTTGCTCGAGGCCTCCCTCTGGAAATCTTTAGGCGAAAGTTGCCGGCGGAGTTACGCGCACGCATACCATCGTCGCGATACACAATAGGGGTTGGGAGCAGGGAGGGATGGAAGGCCTTGGCATCGCGGGCGGATCGTGCAGCTGGTTACAATAGCGGGTAGTAAACTAGCGTGGAAGTGTGTTTAACTCGCGGAGCGAAACTTGTTTGAAAATGTCGAATTCCAATTCCCAAAGTCCCATGCCTGTCGGGGCACACCCCTCAACCACCCTCTGCTCCGTAAAAAATAACCGATACGGGACCCCCACCCGGAAAATCGTTCGATTGAATTAGATTTGAATTCGGATTTATTGTGACAGGACGGTCGAGCGTGGTTTCGTTGCGGTGTGCGCATCTATGTATTCCATGTCTGACTACGTATGGGACCTATTCTACTTGATTGGGCAGACACCGCGGACCACAGATGCAGCAGCTGTTTTCTTTGAGTATATGCAATTACTGTTCTGCTGGTTTCGTTATATGTTGTTACGATTTCTCTTGTTCGCTTGTTATCTGTGGTTCCGTTTCAACCTAGATGCGAAAGTTTTTTGAATGCCAGCCGCGCAAACCGCATTTCCTGTAAAAATTCCGCTGCCAGCCGGAAGAAGTTTCTGGCCAATCCGAAAGCTCGAGAACGATAAACAGTTTTTGCCGATGTCTAATTGGTCGCAATTAGTTTGAAACACGCGAATGGAAGGTTGTTACTAGCCGAAAACGCTAGTGGCGTGCTAGGTGCGA
This sequence comes from Hylaeus volcanicus, assembly GCF_026283585.1. Classification (NCBI taxonomy): domain Eukaryota; kingdom Metazoa; phylum Arthropoda; class Insecta; order Hymenoptera; family Colletidae; genus Hylaeus; species Hylaeus volcanicus. The sequence continues at coordinate 16,353,402 of NC_071982.1, forward strand.
GCCCTTCTATCTCGAACTTCTAAACAAAATAGAAAGTCGCAAGTTTTTTCCACGTTCGGGGAGGGTAAGAACTAGCTTTGACGTTAACGGGAACACGCTCTCCTGGTTCTCCCGGTTGAAAACTTGCCTTGCCTAAACCCACTGGAATCTGTTGGATAAAAAACTAAACGGCAACAGTGAATTCAGAGTCCCGCGGTGCCGTGTAGACACAATTTCAGAAAGTTCTTTCGACTAATACACAACTGTTAAGCTTGTCCCGACAACCTGGGCATATAGGGCGATTTTTCGTAATTATTTCCACGGTTTTTCTATTTTTTTTTTTCGCCAGAGCAGCGGGCGCACCGCGCTCGTGACGAGGTCAGAAAGTTCTTCGGGCTGACCTATAATGGATAGGTACAGCAACTACTGTTTATCTGGATCATCGTCGGAGAGTTAAGAGTGCATCCCTAGAGTGAACGCCTAAAAAGTGAGGCCTCTTTGAGAATTAAAAAGAAAAAAACCGTTGTTATGGCTATGGTATCTATTTTTAATATTTTCTAACAAAAAAAAAAACAAGTCTTTCTTTTTAATTTCAAAACAAGCCTCTCTCCTTAGACGTATTCCTGAGACAGTTCTTTCGTGGCCGAGACAGGAACATTCGGAGCTTACTTTCAGCGACAGACCGGCATACGGTAAGAATCGATGGACCACGTCGAAACTAGATTTGTCCAGCTGATTCCATTCTCCTCGGCTCCTTTCTTTTTGCTCGTCGTGTTTCTTTCCATTTTGTCGGATACACTTGACGCTTCCAACGGGCTCGAAATTGATTCGATTCTCTCATACCAGAAACAATTATGTCAGCACACGGCGCAACTGACGATCCCTTTACAGAACAATTCTTTTCCACGATTCTCGGGAAAAGAAAGATTTGTTGGAATGAATTGTCAGCGCTGGAATATAGATATTTTGTTTCTCAAACATTAATATCTTGACGAATCCCAGTTTCGAACTTCCACATCATATTAACTATAAAATATCGAGGGAGGGAACCCTCAAGAATGAGGCCTAAGAAAACATTCTCCTCTTAATAAGATCATTCGTTCTGCCAGCACGCAAAAAGTAGCGCACTCCTCGAAGATTGTTCTTTGCAGCTCGCGACATGATCGCGAAGAGTCATAGATTCTCGTTTGGAGCTGTGATCGACGTAATCGGCCGAGCTAATTGAAAAAAAGGAGTCGACGCTCGCGCGCCTCTATTTTTCCTACGTCCCGGATCGCTTTTTTTCCCCTCTCTCTCTCTCTCTCTCTCTCTCCCTCTCTCCCCACGTCAGAACGATGATCGTTGACGCGATATCAAGATCGATGAGGTCGCGATAAAGCTGCTCAACTGGTTTCGTTTGGCAACGGCTCCTCCTTTTTTCTCGGTCGGCTGCTGGAAGTCACGTACGATACACGGTGCTCTTGCAGAATCTGTCACGCTTTTGTTCCGTGCTCGCCGTGCACACGGAATCGACGTCGACGACTGCGATATTAACCCTCTACCGCGTGAAATTTATTTTATACCTCGAGAATTATTTTCTTGGTAGACATTCGATCCTTAATTAATCTTAATTAAAATTGAAACACAATTGTTTGAGTTGTTTCTTTGTTATCCACGTATCAATTTAAATTCTTCGCTGCATCCCTCGGTTGTTCGCAGAGTATTTTTAAACGAAGAATCTTCGTCTTCTTTCTTTTCTTCGATCAAATATTTTTCAATTTTCTTGGACCCAATAATGGCAGTCGAAGGAAACTCAAAATGAAAGGTCCAACTTTTACGTTTATGGCAGACCATTCCACATATTGAATTTATCAGTCCAGTAGCAGTTGAAATTGAAAGTATATACTAGTTCTGTCTATACTGTTTAGGCGCGACTCGATGGCGAGCCTCGAGGAAGAACATTGAGATAGCGCAATGAGCGCAGCGTCATCCGCAGAAGTCGGGCAAGATCGTATTCATTGAGAGGTCAAAGTGTAACGCAGTCTCATTCGTGCGCGGAAACGGAGGTTAAGTCGAGGCACGATTCGTGACGTATCGAATCCACGACGAAGAAAAGTGGTCTCGATTGCTATGGTCTTCGGGTGATGCAGAGTCACCTCGAAGACCAACGAGAGTTCCATTACTCGGCCCGTTACACCTCCTACAATTCAAAATATTTCTCTCGCCATCCCTCATCATCTCCCACCTGTGGACTATGGCTGCGTCGTTAAAAAATCAGTCGAAATCCGTCGTAAGAGCTCCAGGAATGAGTAACGACGCGAGTGGATTTTCGGTGGTCGTGGTATCATCGTTTTCTCTCTCTTCTTTCTTAACTAAAAGCTGGACTTCGCCGGGTGCTCGGGAAATTTCATAAATTACCAACGAAATGGAGAGGTGGGTTTTGATATACGGTGGCCGGCGCAGGATTTATTCGCCGTGGAGCAGCGACTTTCGTCGCAGCCGTTTCGCCGCCCTATCCTGTCCTATACGCGGCTGGATCCAGCGATGTCGCATTATTATGCAAACGCATATATGAGGCCGGGCGGTAAAGTAACAGTAAACAATCAAATTATGAGCGTGACGCGACTCGTGACAGTGGTATATTAGGTTGTCAAGGTTCTTTCGTCGCGGGGGAAACGGGAAGGGCAAAAATCCTTTTCTCGCACACGTCGCCTGCATAACAATGCAACTCGTCCTGCGACAAAATTAGGGGAACGATTCTCTTGATTATGCGATCCCCGAAACATTCAAGCGGTGGATCCATAACGCTTTTCGTATAAAATAATTTTACTTGAAAATTGATCGCGTAGATGAATTTTCACTCGAAATAATTTTATATGAAAATTGATTGCATGCATGTATTTTCGTCTATAATAATTTTGTATGCATGTATGCAAGATTCGAATATTCTAAGTGTGCCTGGATAAATGGACATAAAATATTGTTCTCGTATGCATTGTCCCCGGATAGCTGAGAATTTAAGTACAATGAACGCGGCACGAGCCACGAGCCATCGCTTCAAGAAGCCAGCATTATAGCAGCACATACCATCTTTAAGATACCTACCATTCTAATAGAAATACTCGAGAGATATGAGATATTTTCATGCAACGTTTCCATCGAAGAATCTTGACGATTCAATGAAAGTTCCGCGACACGTATTCAGTCCGTCCCAGAAATTCGTCAATAAAATTATAAAGTACACGCTCCATTGGAAAATCTCGAGCAGCAATGGCTTCTTCGATACCATTGGTTCATCCGCATTCGAAATCGGTATGCCATTCAATTTTTATCTTGAATGCAAGAGTCGGGACGTAAATGAGATAACTAAGAAACCCCAATCGAGCCATCTTAATTTTAATGAAACATAAGTGCTTTAAAATATGTACATATATTCGAATTTTTTAAAAGAAAATTCAAAAGGCCTTCTTAGAAAACCTTTCAAAAAATTCAGAGTTGAAATATCGAATAAATTAATTTTTCAGGTGTTTGAATAGTTGAGTGTTTGGATACTCGGATGTTTGGATAGCTACGTACATAGCTACTCGGGTGATTGAATGGTTAACTGTTCGAATAATCCAATATTTCGATAAACGTTCGTCGAAGAAAGTTCTTTCATGTTTGCCACAGATGCTCCCCACAGGTGCATTAATAATTCCATGCGAATTAAGAGCCGCGTCCCAGGAATCGCGTATCCACGTCGTCGCGAATCCCTTCCCACAGACTGCAGCCGGTGGGGCAGCGGAAGAGCTGGCACAATGCTGCGCGACGGCGTCGAGGTGACACCGTACACCATTTGTCTGGCTGGAGCGCGGTGCCGTTCGTCGCGACACGCCCGAAACAATTCGTTACACTTGAAATCAATTAGCACAAAGTGGTGGTAAGTGGGTAAAAGGTCTTACGCTCGCCGGAACGGGGAAAACAGTGGAAGCGGTTTGAGAAATGACGTCTGTCCTTGTCCCTCGAGGGACGAAACGACCACTCCATACTGGGTGAACCGCCACTCTTACGTAACCATATCAATCTCTTTCTTTTTAACCACTTGCAACAATTCTCACGAAGTATATGGTCGCGTTTCCAAGTTCTGTTTACTTGTTTGCTCGCGTTAAGCGTTGCGGAATATAGTTTCTTGGCTTGTCGAACTATATGATGGGAGTTGGTTGATCCCTTCGAACGTAAGTCAATATATCCGCGTATGTTTGACGCAACGTGTAACGGTTGTGGTTTACGCTGATTACTGATCGACTAACTAGGAGTTCACTTATGCTGCGAATATTAACCCTTTGACTGCACCGCGCCACGAAACTAAAAGCGCTTACGGTGCGGAGAACGAGGCAGGTATGTATACAGGGTGTTTCAAAATTAGTGTTAGAACCGGAAATGGGGGATAACTGAGACGATTCTGAATCACAATATCTTTTGCAAAAATAAATTATTAACGACACTCACCGACCAATCACAGTCGAGAGCGCTCAGCCGCGAACCTGCAAAGAAACACTCAGATGACTGTTTATGGTGGTGACTGTTCTCACGTTTCGTGATTCCCTTGTCAAGCGAGCGGTATCACGTGACTCCTCCAGTCGTCATTTGGGAGGATCGTCGTCGATTTCATGGAGCCACAGGACGGCGTTTACGTTTACCCTCACGACTTCCCAGCGGGCGGTTTGTTACCTGATCATAATCTATTTACGCCCGTAACACCGCCAGCACGTAAAAAGCGTGGCTCGCGCGTATATTGCACGGCGAGATTCGCGCTGCAATATTTAACGTGGGCCAGCCCCGCTGGGGAACGCTCGGAGCAATTATGCTGCTGTCGGCGACGATGAATTATTTTAGTCTTGCTCGTCTTGGCCGTAGTTATGCGTGATGAAACGCTTTTCTACGTCGTCGCGGCCAGGGCAAACCAGTTGCCCATCGCTGTTCCACTTTGCGACCATTCTAGGGGACATGGAGATGCTGAAGACCAAAGAATAGATACTTTGTTCTCTACATGAATGCTCAAATGAATGCTTAAGTTCAATTAATGATTTCTGTCATTTAGGGGTAGTGGTTCTTTGGAAAGCAATCATTTGAGAATTTATTCCAGGAGAAGGACAGAATCAATAGAATCGAGGATTTTACTACCCATTCTGGATGCTTTTGTGATAGCAAAATATATTTTTTCCTCCCAAAATATTGACTAGGACACCAGTACCTAATTTTTATAAACCATCCACATCATGAAGCGGGGAAACAACTGTATTATCAAAGGATCGGTGTTCGTGGGGGTGGCAAAGTTTCGAAAGTAGTATCGACACAGGGCCAGGATTGGCTTGCCCACCAAACACGCCAGGGAATCTTAATTGCTGTTTGAATCACATTGTTTTCCAACCGGAATCGCTGCGCCACGGTATCTCGAACACGCCCTCCTCGCCGCACAGCCCAGTTGCACGGAGAATAAAAGTTTGTTGGAATATGAAGTTCCTTAACGAGGGAACCGTACGGGCTCTGTGTTGTTAACGCTAGCCGAGGTCTGCGAGGTAGCTTGACTCGATGGAATAATAAGGGGAAATGGTTTTAAACGGGATCGCTGGGTTATCGTGTAATTGTTGAACGACCTCCGCGATGGGCGTCTTCGTGGGCAATAGGAGGGGAATGTGAAGCAGAGTTGCTCTAAGTTGGGGATGCGGCCCTTAGAGAGGAAGCATTGTAATCCAAAGGAAGCGGAGTCTTGAATGCAGAAAAATGAGGGTGATTTAAAATAGCCAGTCAATTTAGTATTCTGGGGTGAAAGTGATAATTGTTTAAAATGTTTTGTTTTGTGTTTGATCTGTCTAGGAACAATATGTTCAGAATCAAAATCAGTAAATATGGGTTAATGAGGTGTATATTATTTTCCTGTGAGACTTCCTAATACTACTTCTTTTTTATCAGTTTAGAAAGACGTTTTCTTGAATGACATGCACATTCATATCTTGAAGTTACCCTAACTTAAAAATTCACAGAAATGCGACGTCTCGTGTCCATTTGCCCGAAGCTACGATTCTTAACGTCAGCTGTTTGAAAACTACCCCCAGTAAAATATCATTTCCACCCAGGAAACGGACGTTCGGCGATCGCGCCCTAAACCGTGGCTGCATTTCAACTTTTAAGACAGCCGTCAAGATTTTATTAAGACCCGCGATATCTGTCCTGCGTATAGTTAAGAGACTGTCGTTCGTCCTTTCAATATACTCGTTCGTCGATAGTCAGCGTATTTTCACGAGCCAGTTTCGCGCTTATATCGGGTGGAGCATCTAAACCTGGCCGTCCGAATAACACCCCTAGCAGAGGCAAAAATGGCCTATTAAAATCATTCAAGAAAATTCAAAGCCATTTAATCCTGTTCAATGTTATTCACAAGAAAATAATAGCTTGCTCTAGGTACCCTAGGAACTCTGAGCACAAAATTTAAAAAAATACAAAGTGGCTCGATAGAAAAATTTGCTACCCCCAGGATTAATTGTTCTCGTCACCCTCTCGAAACCTAGCAAGCTTGATCTCCCACGTTTCGTTTCATCCACATACAATAGGTGAATAATTTGATCTGTTTCGAATGGGCCATGCTGTATGGATCGAACCGGGTCACAACAATTTCGTTGATAGGGAAACGCAAGTGGAACCTGACGCGAGTCCTTATTAGAAGCGTGCCACGTGGTTAAGCATGCTGATGAAGCTTATAATTCTGACTACCGCAATATCGGGCGCATTGTTTTCGTGGCCCAAACGATGCGTGGTATTGCCGTGGAATGCGATCGCTGGAGCAATGCGGCCTCATTACCGTATTACCGTAATTAGATGTCTGTTACAGATCGCGGGGATTGGCACGCGCGAATGCAACCCCTCCCTCCTCCGTCGCATTTATAGTTAATGTTGCATTACACGACTGGTGAGCATCTTCGCGTTGATAATTGAGACACGACCGGCACTGCTTCGGGAATTATGTTTCGCGCGGATTGAACGGTTCGCATTGCAATTAAGCACACGTGCGCAAACCTGTATCGACTAATTGTACGAGCATGATGCATAGACCAACTGATTACAGTTTTATTGAAGGGAAACTGACTCACTTGGGAATATAAACAATCGTGTCGAGGTAGGTAGTTGTTGAAAGGTGGCATACACGAGTTTCAAATTGGTTTACTGGGAAACGAAGCCTCGAAAGAAAATATTGTGCTTCACGATTTTCATTTAGTTTTGTACCTAGAATCAAGCTTCGTTTTCATTCCATTTAATTGAGAAAATTTTTGTATCACTTTTTGTAATATTGTCCAATTGAAATTTTTGCAAAAATGAACACGAACGGTCCAAAACTTTCGTTTGTTTCAAGTGTAGGGAGAATGTGGCTCGAAACAAATAGACGACTAAAGCTTTTATCGTGGTCGAAGAGCTAAACGTTACTTTCGCGAGTCGTGAATCAGTCTTTGAGTAGCAATTATTCAATTTTCATCTCGTAATCCACCATCGAGGAACGCAAAGATGACGTCGTTTGCGTATGGTAGCGCATTTTATTTCCCACTAAACTTCCACAAAGGATCCCGCTGTGACGTTTAACGATGCTTTGACATTTTTTCATCCACGGCTAAGTAGTTTAAAGCATTTTTTCGAATCGGAGGAGCGTTAAAAGCGTCCAGGGGAGGAAAGGTATCTTCAGAGGAAAATTTGCAAAACTAAACGACTAGATATATATGCCTCTTTTATCGAACTAGTGAACGCTAGCCTCGATATCAAGTTGAATTTTTTTTTTTAATTCTTTCAAGATGCTATTTAAACATATTGGAAGTTTAAAAAAATATTTACGTTGAAGTTTTGTTTAGAAAATTCTTCGAAGAGTGCACTCTTCGTATGATTGCATATTTCTTCTTGCACATCTGTTTCTCCTTTCTAATTGCGTGTAGATTCGCACCACTGCAAGCTAGAAAGTACTTCACTATTGACTAACGTTTCAACCCGTGGCTGAACGTATTTTTCTTATTCCCCATCGAGCCTGCCATAGCGCGGCACTTAATTGAAATGATAAAACGATGGACTCGCCGATCGTTGGATGGGATAAATCGAGGAGCCGACAGTTTCCGACGTTTCTGGGAATGCGTTTTCTATCGAATTATTTCAATTCGATTGGAAATACGGGAGTAGACGTGTCTGGAAGAAACTCGACTGAACGATCAGTTTCTGAATGTCCAGATTCATTTGAAGAAAAGGAGAATCTCAAAAACTAATTTAAGTACTTAAGAAATTGTAAAAAATAACTACAGGTAATTATATTTATCAGTTTACAAAGAAATGAAGCTTTAAACCAAGATATTTTATTCCGGTTGTTCGATTCGCACCTAACACTTTACCACGAAAGAAAGGTCTGGGAGTGCGAATCTTCTTTCTGACCGTAATTGTCATTGGGCTACTGGAGGATTGTGCTGAAGCTGACGAACCGATTGTGCTGCGCGATTATGGTGCAATTGAAGAACTGATTCGATGACAAACGAAATCAAGTGAGCGTGACTTGTGGTTTGTTCCTCTCATACGCTCAGTTTTAGTGATCATTCCGATAGTCTGTCGCATCTGTTAAAACTATGTTGTTTATAAAAAATGATTAATCGTAAAAATATTATCGAATAATGTAGTATTTATAAATAGTTATTTGTCATTTAAATAATTGTATTATCACAGGTGGAATTTCATAAGTAGACTCTTTAATCAGTGGTTGAGATTTTCCTTCGTAAAATATATTAAAAAAGATATACTTTGAAGAGATATACTTTGAGATCTCACTTAAGTTTCACTTCTTCATTCACATCTGGAGATACGAACTTGCATGTACATCTGCTGTCGTACCAAATAATCGTGTCCCAATCCGGAGAACCGCTATCGATATTTCACGTCATCCCGCAGGCGAGTAATTCTATTTCCCTCGGATTATGTAAGTTATTACTAGACCGACACAGATTATGCTTGAGACCCTGTGACGTCAGTCTCGAACTCCGCGGACTTAGGTGAAACTCTGTCGTAAACTTGGAACGTTTCCCGGTGACCAAAGCCACGCAGCGTCTAATTTTCGAAAACTATCGATAGTCGTTAGCGCGACTCGCGTGTCGACTTCCTGTCGCCGCGAACACTTCTCCTCGACGCGTCGTTATTCCCACCCACACCCCCGATCGAGTGCGGTTGTTTTTGAAACTGGACACGAGCTGGACTCCCGAACGATTTCGATATTCCACAATGGATTCGTCACGGTGCTGGAGTGAATCAATTGTCGATGAAACGCCTACCATAACCGCTGTATCGAGGTCGTTGCGAGCGACGATAGAGCGATGTTACGGTCACGATTGCGCGAGCGTCGTTTACGTAATGGATCTCTAATCGTACTGCGTGCTACTGAGCGCTGTTCCACGCGTTGGGAACCATTTGTTTTTTAAACGCTAGAGAAATTAGCGCCGCGAACGATTCAGCGACGAGTTCCACGGGGACAACCATGGGTGAAATTTAAATGGAATGGTAAACAAGATTGCGTGGGGTCGTTTCGTTTTGTGGTATCAATTGATAGAGTGGGAAAGGATTGCTTCGAAAATACAGGGGGATTAATAGAAATTGTTTACTTTTCGGTAGGTTGATTGAGGTTCGTGTTAGGAAATATTTTCCGTGGTGTGTTAGTTTTCTTGTAGTAACTAATAGACATTTACTATTTAAGTGTAAATACAACCGACACTAAATTTGTAAGAGTCCCCAAAACGTTTCTGAGCGTCGAGAATCGATTCTTTCCAACGGTCGCGGCGTTAATCGAAACCACCAATCAATTAATCGCGCGGATCCATTAACGAATTAAACCGCGTCAACTAACCGGGGATCCGAGTCCCTCCGAATCGCTCGTGTATTATCATGCTCGTTCCGATTGTAGCGTCGCGTTGCGCCATTGTACTAACCCAACGCTAATTACTTGATGTAATCCCAACCCCGTGACTTGTGCAATTATTAAACATCAACGTACCGGCGAACTTATAATCTTCGTAATCGAACTTGAATATCAATAAAATTGGCTTAACCTTTCGTCGTTAACTAATTATTGGAAATTAAATCGTAACTCTTCGAACCCCTTTAAGCCATCCACGTTTGTCCAATTATACGAATATTTTTCAGGGAAAGAAATTATCAGACCCTTTTTTTAGTATATATTTTTTTTAAGGTTTGAAAATTTAAACAAAATATAAAAAAACAATCGGCATTTTTATATCTTCGAAGCAGTCAAGTCTTAACCCTCTATCGCCCACCTAATCAAAAACTTGATAAAAAAAGTTCTCACAAAGTTCATCGAGGAAAGTATTCGCGATGCTTCCTTGCATAAACAAAATTTAATAATTCCGCAGATCCTATCATTGATCGTACACTCCTGACGATTAATTCATTCACGAGTGTACGAATCACCAAGAAATAATTTCTATCGCGAATATTTGAATGACTAAATGAAACTCGGGCTGACAGAGGGTTAATCGAATAATCTTGGCGCCAACTTCTTAAAAGCCAGCTCGTCCAGGAAGCGAGAGATAATTATGACGCAGCGCAATAATTTCGCAAGCAAGCAACCGTGTTTCGGTGCATCTAGTAACGCGAACCAGGCGCCGGTCGCACCGACGCTGGATGAGATATAATAATTATTGCGCGCCAGGTCGACGTGCCCCGCACCCATGTTGAGCTCGTAGCGTTGGGATACCAATAAAAGGGGAAACAAGATATGCTCGATGCGTAATCCACCCGAGAAAATCGAGCAACATAATTGAATATAGATGGCCTGAATTTCTGATCAAAATTCCTGCGTCCATAGAACTTTGAAAATAATATTTCCTTTCATTTTCAGCGTCAGGGCTTCGAATTTAATATACTTTTAGTGGAGTGTTTGTCAGTGAACGACAATACATAATAAATGATAATTAATTGAAAGAGAATTAGATACATTTCTCGCGTGGCAAAAATAGCAAACAGATTTCTGAGTGTCTGAGAGACACTATTATTTTATTAGTTATCCCAACATCGAACTGATGATGTCACAGAGTTACGAAACTCAGCGCGAGTTTCCATGAAAACGGTGAATCCACGCTGAATAATTGAAGAACGCGAAAGAATATCCAAATTATGGCAACCCCCGGATCCCCCAAACTTGTTGCGTCACAATATTGATGAATTCAGAGTACTTGCTCCCAAGATAATGAATATTTGCTAAAAAGTTCGGCGAACCTGGAGAACCGAGTTACCAGTGTTGTGGCAAACTTGGAGCCGAATGGTGTTACTATTAACTTGAAAATACTCGGTATAGAGGGATTTACACATCAAACTTTATCATGATATTGGTTTTAGAATGATGACACAGTGTAACGCAAGTCACTTCATTCATGTGTACGGTGGTTGGATAGACATCACTGTCTCTTGGACTGCCTATTTATTAGGACAATTCCATCGTGTTGTCATTCGAAACAATCCACGTAAACACACCCGCTGTAAATTAACTTCTAACAATAATAAATCCATGCTTTCGTATGTCTGCTTGAATTCGAATTATCAAACTGTTATGGATCCTAGGTCGATCGAGACACAGCTGTTCCGCTCGAACGATTTTATTCAAATTACGATCCTGTTTCCGCGAATACAATTAGACGATGTATCTCTCTCGTTTTGCAATATTTAATAAAGAAAGAAATGAAAGAAAGAAAATAATGAAAAAAAAAAAAATATCAACGACGTGTAAAGAGCATTCGATCACTAAAGACTCTTTTACCGATACAAGTTTTCGTCACTCGATAAAAATCGAGTGGCAGCGGCGCGACCATTATCGCAAACATCGAAAAAAGGTTTACGAATGACGGGGCTCTTTTATTCGGGGGTGTGTTTCGAAATTTGACGGCTGAATGGAAGCCGGTGTAGCGGATATTCCATTTCTAAATGCGGTGACACTCGAGTTAGCCGTGCGATGGCTGTTAGCTTCCGGGCGATAGAAAAAGCGCGAAAAATGCAATCCCGTGAAGGGACAACGACAAGATGTTCGCTCGGAGTCGGAATTTCCGTATTTTTCGTTGATTTCCACCCCCCCCCCCCACACACACACACTAAAACACTCGGGTGCAATTGCTACGTGATATCCGCTTGTGTAATTTGATTTATCGCACGGGTCGGAATTAAAGGCAGTTTCGCGCTGTGCCGAGTATCGGATATTGAATTCGAATTAATGCCTAATATGTTCGAGATTATCCGACAGTGAGAATTAGTAGCTGGAATTGGCCAAGTTTCCCGAACGAGTGCTCTGGAACGAGCCCGATTCTCTATACGTTCAAGAATTTTTTAATTTTCAATATCGCTCGCTGAAATGGTAATATTCGAAATGGAATTCGATAATGGTTAGTTCCTGTATTCGATTAAAATATTTTTCCTTAATATAAACATTTTGTACGTAAACGTAATACAGTACATTCAGAGTAGGAATAGAAAATAATAAAATAAATAAATGTTTGGTATAATAAAAATACTACATCTCCAATCGGCGATCGAAGTGGCGTCAATGCCGTCAATTCATCGATAATCTTGCGATTAATTCCGACGCGTAAATTCAACGAGCAAGGGGGAAAAATGCGCTCGCCAGCGAGACGTCGCGCAATTTCAGTTAAACGCGTCAGAGATAAACGAAGTACCCATCAAGCGTCCTTACGCGCGGCGAAACGCATTCGATCTTCGTGGAATCTGTTTGCTATGAATACACACCCGAAGTAACAACGGTCCTCCGCATATTTCCATAATTTTTTCGCGGCATAGCTCTGCGGGCGAATGCGAGTTGGACACCGAATACGAAACGCGTCATCGGTGGCCCCCGCGTTGCATCGCAATTGCTTTCAAAATTGTTCGAATTTATACCAGGCGAAACGACGCGGCGGCGCGGCGTTTTCCAAATTTTTGCCAACGAATATTCATGCGACCGCTGGTTTATAAAAGTTGCGGGAATTATAATTTTGCGATCTCGTACGCGTACAGTATTTGGTATATAGTAGAGACGAATATTCTTGTTTAAGTTTACAGGTAAATAATACTTTTCGTTCATGAGTGATTACATCAGATTTTGAAACGTTGCTTCCTACAGCTTCCTACAATCCTGTTCCCATTTCTATCGAATTAGTCGAGGGCAAGGTAGCTAAAACTTGGATTCCATCGACTCGAGCAGCCATAGACGTGAAATCGCGAAACGTGACGGTCAAAAGGGCGCGCACAGGAAGTCGGCGTTTTCTTCAGAGGTTCTGGTGATCGTTAAGCTCGGAGCCGGCACTAATGCCAGTTTCGCCGCGGGAAAGGAAAACTGCATTCCTCCCAGCGCGCTTTAATTCGCCTTGGTCTGGGCCGAGCTCGTTTTTTCCTTGAGACGCGCGAACGCCTTCCGTCTTCTTTATGGCGACCAGGGGAACTTAGGCTAGCAAGGGGAGAAGACTTAATCCTCTTCTTCCGCGCCTCGCCCTGCATCTTTCGCACCTTTGCGACTGGTGACTTTTTTCTCACCTCGACACGTCGCTCTTCCGCTTAATTTCGCCGCGCGTGTTATCGGCGATTGCGTTCAACGCGCTTGTGTGCTTGGAACACACTCTTCGTACAGTCCAGAGGAAAATGATGGTACACTTGACACGAATATTCTGTTTTTAGGAATAAATGTGATCCTCGTGCTCGTTTGCTGAGGCACTTTTGTGTTTCGATGTATAATAGTTGTCTCTACAAGTATTTTAAATATTCTATTCATTCGAACGCACACGCACAAGCACGGATGATTAATAGGTTTCCCGAATGGAGAAAATTTGACGGCGAGTTTATTGCAAGGGAACACCTGCCATTTGATTATTCGCCATCGAAATCGAATGCACCGTGCGATTTTCTGCAGCGCCGAGGGGGGAGGACCGTGTCGCCTGTGCGGAAACGTCTGATCACGAACTGGTTTCTGTGTCCCGAATAACCCCGGGGAATATCGTTCCCGTTACGCTAGTAGTTCGCGAAACCTGCACGTGACGTTTCCCCGTATTTCCGCGATTTATCAGTCTGTACTTTGCGCTGTTTCGAAAAATCGCGTATAATGCCGAGGGGAAAAAAATACAACGCTACAATCGCTCGAGTTACACACAACGAACCATACTTGAGATAAGTAACGAGCCATATGAACCAAGTATTACTTATCTCCTCTGGCCAGTATCATCATCATCGCGACTACCAGAGGGATAAACACTACCCATCAGCTTAGTATGAGCACCCTTCCTTACATATCTCCGCATATGGCTCTCATATCTTCATTACTGTTAATATCCCGTGTAATATCGCCTCAACCTACATCTCCTATCGCCTCAGATCGAAGCCTTCCACGATCAACTCAACATGTTACTAACAATAACCGAAATCCTTCTCAACCGGTTAACGCAACCAAGAAGTTCCTACGCAAACGTCGGATCGTGTTTATCGTAGATCCAACGTAGCCTTTTCTAGGTCGATGGCCTACACTTAAAATAAGCCAGAGGAACGACGGGCGTTCTTTTTTTTTTTTCTAACGACTCGTCGGCTTAGGTCGAGCAAGATAATTTAATGATTCATTTTCCGTTCCAGTTGCCAGCCTTTCGACCCTCCGCGCGTTGATTTCTTGCTCACCTGTACATCGCCCTCTGGATCTAATTTTAGATATTTTCTCTCATCAGCCGTGCTAAATTACACGCGCAGCCCTAGGCGCACAGAAGGGAGGATCGCAGGATGATTCTCCCGTGTTTCGCGAACGAGAGGAGCTTTAAGGTCGCTCGAAAATTCTGCTTCACGGTTTATTATCGGCTGACGAAAGGATTCATAAGCCCAAAAAGGGAATAAATGTCTTTCGAGATCCTGGCAAGAAGCGGGCGCCTCTTAGAGATACTTACGCCGTGGGAAAACATAAGTCACCCGGCACGGTTACGACCCGTATATCCCGTCGTGGAAATAAGGAACTTCTTTGTAAATTTCAATTTGCTCGGGAGTTATTCTGGGATATGTGCAGTGATCCTCCCTTGGGTCGATAGGAATGGTTCCATGTACTCAAAATAAGGTTACTTATTTCAATGAATGAATACAATCATTAATTCACAATCACAGAATCATCCACGTTGATCATTTACACGCTTATCAGCAAGGGAGTGTTCTTTTTCAAATGATCCACTTTATAACTTCCTACGACCATGTTTTCCTCGTCGCTGAAATAAGACAGATCAATGGCGCATCGATTGACAGTAACCACTTCTCCAAAGTGCTGCGAATAGCTCTGGCGAACTACTGTCGACTGTCTATGAAAGGAAATCTAGGAACACGATCGACAATGATTTATTTAAATTGGCATAGTCGACGTATGCATAATTCCAGAACGGCGCCGTGCTCACAAACGACCAAAGTGGAACTATTGGAACAGTATGTTCCTAGAGCAAGGAAACGCTTTAAAGTCTCGAGCGAAGGGACTGGTGGCTCGACACTACTGAGAAATATTTTGGAGTAGCCATCATTCAAAGGCAAAGTAATCGAAAGCAGTTTGGGAGATGGATCGTGTTAGGATAAACGTAGAGCGAAGGATGATTAAGATTAAGATATTGCTTGGCTAAGTAACCGTGTAGAAGGAAAACAACTTGACAACCAATAATAAACTTTAACAACCCATTAAAGTTGTGTTAGCATTAGATGAGACTTCGTTATCTAAGTAATCTGGATACGTAGAACCCATTGAGCAACAGCGATAGGCTACTCGCTAAGGGTATAGTTCCTCCAGTTATTCTGGTGATAAAAGAGAACTTCGTAAAACATCATAAGCTTTTTTTTTACAGGAACTAGTAAGGACAGACATTCCATATAATTTTATCCTTTTCAGTATTCATTGGAAGATTTTACGCGACAACTTTGACACTGGTCCTTTGATGGGCGTATAAACTTGTGCATCTGTTTGAAACATGTTTTCCGAATGATTCGTATCCGAACCGACTCGACAAATTAAAATTGGACGGCTTTTAAAAAGGCCCGGGGTTCGAGGGCGCATTAAACGTAACCAGGGCAACCTCTACCGACGCATCGTTTCCGTTTCCGTCACCTCGGCTCGGGGGCTGGCCTTTTATCGCGCGTTTCATCCCCTTTAATTGCCCCTGTCCGCCCGTCGTTTGCATTTTATTACGCGAATCGAGTTTAATTGGATCCTTACCTTTCCCCACCCCCCAGCGAAGCGCGCGAAAGTGAATCCGTGTAAACGACTGGCGCGTTTAATCGACTGCTGTCGCTTCCCAAGTGCAGACTTCGAGGAACTCGCGCGGAAGGTACGAAACCACCCTGTGAAATGAGCAACTATAGCTACAGGCAATTATGTACCGAGAAAATTTAGAGATGAGAGTGCAACGAAAAATTGAGGAGGGCGTACACGTTGGTACGGTACGAAATTTATTGAAAAGGTAGGGAAAAAGGTTCTGAAATCCGAAAATAAAAATTTAAAATGTATATAAATGCTCCCTAATAAAATACATAAAATAACAGCCCGTTCGAGTTGGCAGCACTATCATCCTTTAATCTGTATGCATACAAGCTCGCCTATGAATATTAGTTGGAAAATTCTTCTTCGATGGCGCGGTGCACGGTGCGCCCACTGATGGGAAAATCTGTTCGCATAAAAGGGACGGGATGAGCTGGCTTTCGCGAAAATTCGCGGACTTTTTCCAGCGTGCAGAAAAGTTTCGGGGAAATTGATGGCGGGGTGTACTGCGGCAATGAGAGGGCGCCAATCGCTCTCGGGAAATCTGGCCGAAATCTTGGAAGACCCCGATTCCTTAAACTTTAGCAGGCTTCCCCGCCTCGACCGTGAAACTTTTCTTCGATCGGTTCCGACGATTATTCTAATGAAAAAGGTGCTACGCCAGACGTGGGCTGAGTTCGAATCGAATAATTACTTCGGTGAATGTATATATTCAAATACTTTATTAAATTCCACATCTTCAGGCAATTATTCATAGGTTGCTCCAGTAAATGTATTTCCAATAGTAACCCATCCAAAATCAACGAATCAATTTAGTTGCCCTCCTTTAAATTTCCATACCTCTACGCCGTTATGGCTATCTATTCCCATTCGGGTCAGTAAATCAAGATGGAGCTTTCTGTGCAAACAAAGTTCCTCCTTCCACTCGAAACGCAAGGGACGTTCCAGAGGATTGCAACGATCAAACTCGGTCGAGCATATCCTCCCTGCATTCAACGTAAACAGAGAGAACCACTCCAGGTTATGTAAGAAATACAACCCAGACGTCCATGGTTTAAAAAAAAAAACCCGTGGACAAAGTACCCGTTACGGCGGCGTTAATACGCAGGGACGCGTCGTAAACGGGTTAAGTTCCCGTTATACATCGAGCTTAAGTTCAACGCGATGTGTGCTTACATACGACGCACTAGTAGCCATTTTGCAAACATACCGGGTGCGCGGACGACGTCACGTACTCTGCCCGTAAAGGAGCAGCTTCCTCGTAAAAGCGCCGAGGAGCACAGTAAATTCTGCGCGGGGATCGTCGTTTTTAACTCGGTTGTCAAAGGAGGATATACACCGGTGCAAATCGGGAGATTTGTGCCGAATGTACGGGCCAAATCGGAAGGTTTGCGCGGGATATAGGTGCAGCGCAGATCGAAAGAGATTAACAGGAAGCTACGTAGAGATGTGTGACCAATTCTGAGGAGAATTAATACGTTGAGAAGTTTTAATAGAAAATGGTGCAGCAAAGAAAGCATAGAGACAACGAAAATTCTCAAAGTGTCACAGGTTCTCCCTCTCATAAAGTCACGGAGTCATCCCCACCATTTCCCGAAGCTGCAAAGGCTTTATATCTCAGGGTCTATTCTATTTTAATACCTCAAGAGAGGTTTATCCGAAAACAATTTTAAAGAATTTTGTAGA
Organism: Hylaeus volcanicus; assembly: GCF_026283585.1. Lineage (NCBI taxonomy): Eukaryota > Metazoa > Arthropoda > Insecta > Hymenoptera > Colletidae > Hylaeus > Hylaeus volcanicus. Next base: position 16,371,346 of record NC_071982.1, read on the forward strand.
TTCGCACCTCAGGACTCATCACCCTACGATCTCTTGTTCGCTGTTTCCGCTCAATACTAATTTATCAATTAATCTGTAAAAATCAGTCACCACTTTCTTCAAACTTTCACCAAAGAATTCTCAAACTCGTTAACAACCCTATCAGACGGTTTCAGCAATTATTTCAGAGAACGAAAGTACCCCAGAGGACTGTCCAGGGGCGGAACTTTCGCAGTAGGGTGCCCTGACCCGTTTCATAATCTCGCAGACGTCCGAGCGATAACTTTCCTGACTTTTCAGGAATTAACAATTTGCTACCGCGACGCTCGTCATCACCCGGTTCCAGCGCTCATTTTTCGGGAAGATTTGCGAGACGACGGAACTTTTCCAATTGCAACTTGTTCTGTCCGCCTAACGCAATTTCACACGAGCTCGTCGGAACCACCCGGGGATCTTCTTCTCGACGCCCTGGACCTAGTTTGCCTCTAATTTTTTTTCATAACTCGCTACTCTTTGGTAGATGCCTCGGACGTTTAGACGAGACTGCACCAACGAGGATTCTCGGCAGGGATTTCGCAATCTCCGGTGATTTCTTGATCCTGGCCGATGAGGAAGGTTCATTTGTTTGATGGTTCGTTAACTTAACAGGGACGATTGTCATCGTTTTAATTGTAGGGCGATATCTTTTATATTGACCTCTAATGCTTGATTTTATATGTTTGAAATTCTGATTGAAATTTTGATTCTTAAAGCCTTGAGTCTTCGAACTACCCTGTTATCAGGTAATAAATTTTCTGAGACGAATTTACTTCTACGATTGGGAGTAGCTTGGCGAGGATAATCAACTTTTTAAATGAATTGTGATTTCAAATAAATTGTCTTGTACATTTCCTTTAGTAATGCGTTCTTAAGCTTTCGAACCAAAGCGAACTGTTAACACGATGGAATGTGGAAAATTATGTTTAGAAAGTCCTCTACGCGTTTCTCGTATCCGTGCGGAGCTTGTTTAACGGTTAACTAAATTTTAATTAATATCCTGGTAAACTAATTCTTCTGTTGGCGGTTATAACCGAGGTCGCTTGCTCATAAATAAATTCGACTAGGCGTCCGCGTAAATAACTGGGTTTTTACCACCGAATTGTAGACCAACGGTGCTGGGGCGTTAAATAAATACGTCTTTCGACGAAACTCGTATCGAAGCCACGCAGAGGAAAGAAAAATAGAAAACGCAGAGCACGGTCGTACTTTCGATCGCGAGTTCCCCTTTTGCTCTAGCTGTTTTCGGTGCCCTCGTCACCAAGTCTTCCTCCAGCGTTTTTTTTCCTCGAGAGAACTAGAATCCAGAGATCCGATGATTTATCGTACGATTTTAAATCTCTATATTTCGAGAACGAAGCCTCAGTTTGAAAAATGTGGAAGTACTCTTCGTCTTACTTTTTTTCTATAGGGGATTTTCATGTTTTTGAAGCATCCTGTACGATCATCTACCACTCGATAAATTGTTACACCGTGGCACCTATTCCTCTCCGATATCGCTGCTTTTACAGTCGCGTGTACACGCACACTGGTACGAGCGTACACGCACAGACACTCCAGTGGAGGTCTCCGTCGATAGAACTCCGTGACGATGGCAATCGGCGATTTACGACGAGGTGTTAGCGGCTGGTGTACGTGCAGCTGTGCAGCCAGTATCTCGCGAGCTTCTGCAGTTTCCCTTGATTGTTTACAATTAATTAGACCCGACAGTCTCGCAGTTACTCGCGTTGCTACGCTCATCTTCCCCCGCAACCCTCACCGTCCCCGAAGAAGGAACTTTTCCCTCCCTTCGCGTAATCTGTATCCTGTTGCTCAGAAACTGGCGACGAATATTGCTTCTTATCGTGAACGATATTAATCGAAAAGTTAATTTTTTTTTTATTCAAAAACGATTCGAGTATAAATTTAAAAAGCACGGGATTATCTGAAAGACGATAGTTAAATCATAGGTGGAATTTGAATTGGTCTGTACTCAACGAATAAAAAGCTTACGACCAAATGATATCGATCATTGAAAAGTTATCTGGCTGTCGTTCGTCGATCGTCGTTGTTTAGGCAGCAGGAAACAGGGGTGGCAGGGATCGCGAAACAAGCATGAAGCTGTACGGAGGAAAACGGCATGCGAGGACGTGTGCGTTCGCGCGAAGACTACTTTTAGAATCGTCGAGTACCTTTGGGAAATTGGTTCCGCGCCTCACCCGGTCCTTCCTCTAACTTTTATTCTCTCCCAGGGACCGACGACAAGAAAATAGCGCAAACTGAGAGCCCTCGGTCTTCCTTAGTCTTCCCGAGCCTCGGTACACTTGCTTCTTTCGTTCCCCATCTCGCTTCGTCCCATGTTTTCCAACCTCTCTTTCCCACATTCACCCCAAGTCTTCGTTTCCGCGATGCTCGTCGACCTTTTACCTTCTCATCGACGGATTTCGCGTAAATCCCTGGCAGTCTGGTTAGAGGTCCTGGTCGACCTACTCGAAAAGATTTCATCGGTTCGATCGCGGCAAGTGTTCCTACCCAAGCCATCGGGGGTGGCTCTCCCTGAAATCACTTTGACTCGAAACTTCTGGTTTCTGGGAAATTTCCTGATTACTGCGGAAATGCGATGCACCGTCCTGTCCTTTGGCTTCCTTTCTCCCTTCTTACTCGTTCCTGATCTTCCCTCGACCGTGTCCTCATCGCCCCTCGCTACACGACGGTCGTTCGTGGCTACTTTTCAACCTCCTTGCCCCTCGCTGGACCGAGTAGTTGATCTGGAGGAGGAGGTTCAGCGTGGCAATTTTTCTTTGAATTTTATCATTTATATTTATGGACATAGATTAGATGATGTATATGGCAAAAACCCAAACAACCACGAGAGGTAACCTTTATCCACGGACCAATTTTGGTAAGAATTGAATCAGGTTTTCAGCATTGAAATTGCATCCTAGAAGATCCGTTCATCTCGCCTAATTACAAGGACTGTAATTTATAGCCATAAAACGATCAGCAAAGAGCCAGATGCATTCTTCTCGTGTGCAAACAGTACCTGTCTCTATCTTTCTCAACGATTCTCTCGAATATTTCTCCCTCTTGTATAAATTAAATTCTAGAATGGTTCCTCATCTCTGTTTCACGGTTTCGTTTGACGAGCACGCATCCGCGAATGCTCGCAGCTCTAAATTCCGAATGGAAATCAATTTTAGCTAGAGCGCTGGCAGGAATTCGCAAGTTTCGCGAAGCAGACGGCAACTTCTTACCGTCCCGCTAGAACTGTTCCTTCGAGACGGTTCCGTTTGCACGAAATCCACGGGAGTTGCTCTTTTTCCGCGACGAACAAAGCGCGTTTGCGCCAAACCAGCAAAACGTTTTAATTACCCTTTTTATTTATGGTTAATTTTCTTTTCAGGCAATTAAGTCGACCATCTTCAGGTTAAATCCCCGTTCCTTCGAGTCTTTCGTCGCGCACCTCGAGTGCTTCACCATTTAAAGGCGAATCCCTCTCGTTATGCAGCTTTTCCCCGTTCTTTGCAAACCTAACCTAGGACCCCCCCTCCCGCCACCTGAACGAGTCGTCTTTTTTCTTAATTAAAATCATTCCGAATGACTCGTGAGGCGCGACGGATACGAGCCACGTCGCGTTTCATTAATTTTCTTCGTGAGCGAATTTTTTCCATTGAATCGTTTTGCTGTGGCTTGAACTCGCCCCCCCCCCCCCCACGGTAGATTGTTTATTTTCAATTCAAATGAATGTAGTCTATCAGGCATTAATTTTCAACCCGTCGCCAGCTCTTGGTCGTCGTTATACTTTTTATCCCTGTGGATTCTCGCCATTATTTAATAAACTTCGCTGATTTAATCTCCCCTCTCCTCGCTCTTTAATTTTCAGCGTTTCATTTAATTGAATACGAAAAAATATTCAGGCGAACAACATTTTCCATGATTTTCATTGTATATAAACTCCCGTATTAACAATGAAATAATAATTTTATACTCGATTTTCTACTTTTTTACCAATTTACAAAAAACAACAAAAATATTTGTCACAGTGTTCAGGATTGACCGTGAATCTAAACGTTCTAAACATTTATTGAAAACGGACTTTCATAAAATAGATCTCTACCACTTAATTCGAGAGCAAATTGGTTTTTTTTTAAATTTTTAAATCTTTCACTCGATGGGTAGACGAAAAGTTTTCAAGGAACTATACGTGGCAAACAAACCGTGTTCTCATGAAAAATTGTTGAAGTTCGCTTAGAAACTATCGTGAAAACTAGCTTCTTTAAACGGAGCGCTTCCCCCACTCTACCCTTTGCTAATATGCGCACAGCGCTCGTGGCAATCGCCCAAACAACCATAACACGAGAAAGAAACCACTTGTCTCAACGTCGTGCTTGCGTCTACGCTAAACAATAGTAATTGTACGTAAGTATGTTAGATATTATTTATCGGTTAATTCGTTCTATTCTGTATTAAATGTGAACGTGAACAGTATGCCAAGCTTCGAGGTTAGGTTTCATGAACATTGATGTTTACGTTCTGAAATTCGACGCTGTTTTTGTAACTTCTCCTTCGTACTGTTACGGACTTGTAGAATAGAACTGGAAAGGCCAGAGGGTATTTCCTGGAATTCGACACTGTTTTTATGATGTTTGCTTCGTAATGTAAGGTTTTATACAACCTTATTCACTGGTGAAGCATACTGGTGAACAGTCGTGTAGTTAATTCGTTGTAATCCTTAGGCAAACGTTATTTCGAGCTCCTCGAGTTTATTCAAATAATTTTTCGTTAGATATAACAGGAAGTAACGATGAGCCATGTAAGTAGTATAAATGCTTATTTTATCTACTCTTTTGTTTTAATAATGTTGATAATAGTGTAGCAGGAAACGTTATGAAATAACACTTTAAATTCTAATTGCAATAGCTCTTGCATTAATTTTATTCGATTATTTCTGCTTAGTAGGCAGCACTTTAAAATTGGACCTATAGCTTTCTTCTGTAATGTTTTGTTATTTCCAATTTAAAAAAAAAATAAGACGAAGTTCACACAATTCAGAATATTTGTTTCTTTAAATTTTGTAATAACAATATGATATTTTTTGTTTCAGGTATGTTGAAGATGCAGAGATTCAACACAGGTTGAAGGTTCTGCATCTATGTTGAAGATGCAGAAATTTAACACAGTTGTTTGTGAGTAGAATATTAATAAAATTAATATCACTTTCTTAATGATTCATTATAAATTCTGCATATTTAATTCTTTGTGGAGTAGCCAAGAATTGTTAACCGTTGTTGCTATATTTGAAACGAACAGGAGAGTGATTTTCTTTCCTCGATTGTTTGAGATCATAGAACGGAGAATTAATTAAGCGCCTGTTACTCGTCGGATCGATTAATTTAAACTTCGCGAGAGAAGAATCACAGGAATTCTTGCTCTAAAATTTTCTTCTCATTACTTGAATAATATGGTCTTTAACGAATCCATTCACTCGTTCACATCTTAATAAAACGATCGCTTCTCCAGTTCTCCAAATTATTTTGTGGAGACTAGTTAACGAATCTCTCTTTAACGAGTCAATTAATTTGTATTTGAAACGGCAGAATGTTCAGTAATCCCTGCGAGTATTTAATCCTCTTGAAAGACTTAACTAGGAAATGATTAATGAACAATGTCACATGGTACATTTTCCCATATCTGAAATTGAAAAATAAGCACATTATTACGTACAGATTTTATAGTAATTTATTTTCTGTCAAGGGAGGCACAAAAATATTTGATACAACAACTATTATAAATACAAAATAAAATGATACGAACCAAATCAAAGCTTAGTAGATCAGATTATATAGAAGCGGCACTCGCAAATGCAATTTCATGCATAAAAATATTCCTTTGTTTCAATTTCACTATCAATTAACTCAAAATCACGCAAACACGCCAAGAAATAATTCTTTTCGCGCCTCTCGTAATATAAAACAAAATTTCGATAATAGAAATGTAAAGTAAGATTTACAAACGCGTTTAAAAAGTCTGGAAACCACTGGACCAGCATAATTTTCATTCGAGGGAGCATCTGGCAACGGTTTCTTTTATCCAATTTTCCGGAGTTCGTCTTTTTTTTTTTCACCGCGGTCGGGGTAGACGGAAAAAAAGCATCGATTCGCGAATCATCGCGAGGGGGTGGGCGAAGAAAGCGAGTCGGGATCGATAACAGGAGGTGCGGGAGGATAAATTTAACGCTGAGTTTAAAGTAGATTAAATTTCCCTTCCGGTTTAATAACGGCGCGACGAGTTCCGCTTGCGTCACGTCGTTTTGGGATTCGGCCTGGTTGTGGATTTAATTTTTAGGGAGCGAGGTATGGTCCCAGGGGGCACCTCTTGTGTATGCATGCAGGTGCGAATACACGGTAGTCGGCTGTTTAAAATTCTCCTCGCAACGTGCCACTTAATTTCCTTGGCTATTTACCAGTGATCGTTCGCTCGTTTGGGGGACAGCATTGATACTGGTAATGATAATGTGTAATACGAGGTTGCCTCAGGCTCTCGACGAGGGTTATGCTACTCGTAATTTGGCGTTAGTCCTCGTAGAATTTACCTGAAGCATTCCACCTTAATGACATTGCACGATCTACGTAATAGAATTGTTTATATGGGTTGGAGGATGAGGAAAGTTCTTAGGTGAAAATTGGAGTTTCTATATTGGAGCAAGAATCGAAACGCCACGAATAATCGATTATACGGTCTGTTATACGATACTATAAAAGTACAATAAAAGTTTGTCCAATTATGGTAGGAATATTGTATTCCCGATCATGTATTATGTGGTTTTCGTTGTTTATTGTTTAAAATTTCCCATGCTTATGACGTTATTTTCATTCGCGGATTATTTTTCCATCGAATTTGAATAAAGGGAAGTGGTAGTATGAATTTTGAATAAAGGTCATTCGCATATAGTCTACAATAGAGGGTGGCGTGATCGCGCAAAGGGGTGAAAATAAATTGAACTTCGAATAATAATTTACGCAGTCGGCGTTGTTTTATTATTAATTTGTGACTAACTATGTATTGCGTGCATTCTGCATCGGTACACTGCAGCGCCGAATGAGACCGTATCAAACATATCGCTATAGACTATCCCTGCAATTTAACATTAAACCACGAATTCCTCGCGGGCCAATATATTATTGAAACTAATAAACAGCGGTGTCGGTTCGTGTGTGTTGTTCATATACGTCGAATTTTCCGCCCGCTTCATTTTTTCAGTCCTACTCAGTTGTATGAAGATATTCAATTTTACCAAATAATTTAAAAGGAAAATTTGGCGAGGAATGTTAAATTATCAAGGTAAATTTTCATTATAAATATGCACAGCCTGTTCATGTTCATATCCACAATGGAACATTTGTTCGAAAACATCAAACCTATCGTTTAATTTTCAAAAATTTCTTCGATGGATATAGAGGGTACGAATACTTATGGGACTGACTGTATTTGTCTTGCTGACTATATACATAGCTGAAAATACACATTTCAAAAAATATGAACAACACACAAAGCAATAATTCCAATTATTCCACTCTTCGAACAATAATTCCCAATTAGTGCACCTGGTTATTACACCAATCACCGATTTCCATCTTTCTGATACCACGCACGTAGATAGCAAATGACCGACAATATTCGGGGTCGTGAAAAAATGGGGGCATTCTTCTGGCAGACGAGTCGGAGTCGAGAAATAAATTACTAGTAAGAAAATGATCACAGAGCGCCCCCGTCGAACACTCGCGCGAAGATCTATAGACACCTACCCCTAACTATGGCACCGCGGTTCCCAGAGGCGGTATTGTGAAGAAAGATGAAGTTTGTTATCTCTCATCAGACTCATCCGGTATCCTCGAGGCTCCAACTTTACCCTTTCCATCATGGCCCGTCCAGATTTTTCGTCGGTCCCTGTTTTTCTCTGTTTTTCGCGACGTCTCGCGTCCCGTCAACGCCCCGCGAACTTTCCTCGGAAGATCCCAGCTCCCACACTTCCTTCCTCGAAGGATCCTTCCTGCGCCGAGCGCAAAGTTTCAAAAGCCGAGATTCGAGGCGCGGGGAATCGAGTGGCAAATATTACGAAAGCGTAAACGACTGGAAAGACATCCGCTTCGGACATCTTGAGGGTCCTTCCGCTCCTGCTGGTGTCCGCGCCACGAACTTTGGATCGTTTTAATCTCGAACGAGAGTATTCCGCGTTCGGGAACTATCCGTGGATCGGTGGGAAGGGCTTATCATCGCGATCTGGAAACTTCCAACACCGATTAATCGGTTCCTCTACAGTTTGCTACTTCTATTTGCGGCTGCCTCGATATTTCCATGCACGTGGACGCTCTTCTACTTCGATATTTCCATACTTTAATAGTTGGATCCTTGCGTAATTCCGTATCTCCATACTTCCGTGGTTCGATATTAACAAGTGCGTTGCTGTTGGTAAATATCGAAGTTTCAAAATATCGGAGTTTGGAGGAGGCAGGGTGATGTGGAACTCCGGTGGTCTTTCGAGGTCTTCTGTAAATCGATCCTCGAGTTAAGCAATGAAATATTAAGGTAACTCGAACGAAATCAAAATTCTACCAATCTCAAAACCGAATCTACTAATTCAACCTACCTAACCTAAAGGTATACGACTTACAATAGTATAAACATCGTTCCTTTCCCAAGGATCAAGTTCAGGTCTAAATTGAACTTCCTCGGCTTCGTTTCGTATTTTTATTCGACTAAGAATCCCTTTCACCCTTTACGCATATCCAGCAACCTCCATTTATTCTTCATTTCGGAAACGGCGATGTTAACCAATCATCCCCGATCCAGGAGACGTTCATCGCGGTAAACGCACCGTGAGGCAACGCCACGAATGAATCTTACGTATCGCTTCCGGTGTTGAGTCCTTCGTTTCGTGGGCGCACCTTCTGAAATTCGTCCATTAAATTTGCATTTCCCCCATTACACGTTGCTTCACGTATAGAAGAAGAGTTCCACGCGGAAATTCTTTGTAACCTTATACATCACGGGCCATTATCTACGGGGACATCGACGGGGACGGGATAGGGTGCAGTTTCGAGGGAAAAACGTGGATTCGAAGATCGGAACGCCCACGCGAAGCGAAAACGCCGCCGTCCTCTAACTCCTGCGGTCGTTAGATTTGCTTATTGATAGCTCAACACGGGCAAGTATAATTCATGGCGATACTTCGGCGCGGTTTATGATCGATCGAACAGGCTACATTTGTAGCCCTCGACGTAATTAAATTTCCTCGACGATACGCGATCCCGCAAATGCGATACTAATTTCGCGCGAACGAGCACCTCGATTTATTTATTGCGCGATTCGACGAACGATCCGTCTAGAATGCAAATGTTCGATCCGCCGGAATGTGTCACGATTTTGTTCGAACGGGCCCGTGAAAGGCTTTGAAATGTAATCGTCGTTCGAGCGTTCGTTATTTCTCGTTTGATTCCTTTATACATTTTATCTCGAATAAACCAACGGGTAACAAAATACGCGTCGAAATATGGGTAACTCGTGACAAGGCAAGCCTTTGAGCGTTTATTAATGCTTAACGTTTTCGAATTCAATGATATGGTTTCTTTCTTCCTGAAAATTCTTGGTTTCGCTCAAGCTGAACTTATTTTTCATCGAAATACCTAAGCTACAAGTGAAATAAAGATAGAAATAATTTCTGAAAGATTCCACAAACAAATTCAGTTCCAGAATATAACACAGAGAAAATGAATACGAAGTTTGAGAAAATAAAATGATCTTCCTTTCCTCTTCGAAAATTCTCTCCTCTGATAGTAGGCTTTCGAACGATGCATTTAAACGTGACAGTGTCGCAAGCATGGCGTGGAAGTTTTGCACGGGCGAAAATAAATTAGTGGAATCGCGTCGACAGGATGGTAAAGTGCAGCTGAAATCAGACGAAACGTAGTAACAGCGTCCAATAATCTGGAAGACATAACTTGTCGACGACTGCTGGCTTACTGTAGATGACAGTCTCCTCGGGAGACCTTGCCCTAATATATCAGCGTCGTCCTTTAACCTCAAATAATTGTACGACTCTCAGCGGCATGCCTCGCGCGTTCTGCTGCTGTAGTTGCTTCCAAAATACCTGCCGCTATCGTCGGATGTAACAGTAATTCATTCGCAAACTCGCGGCATTCGATGTTCCCCCGCATACCCTAGAAAATTCGTCGACTATTCTCTGGGGGGAATTTGGTGCAGTCTTCGTCCACGATCGACCATTAAGCTCCCCACCGTCTAAAACTTTTAGATCGGTTCATAACTGCTACATAAATCTTGCTGGAAAATTAGAAACCTTTAATTTAGAATCAGAAAACTTTTCTGTTATTTGTAGTAAGGCTGATTACATCGGTGAATAGGTAAAGAGAATTGCAGTATATTATGTGTGTATATAAATCGTGTAGGTAAATGACTCGTAGTGCAAAGAAGTAAATTTGGGCCAAGGGCGAAGTATTTCAAAAGAAATCTAACCGGTTAATTAGGTAGCTGGTAGTCGTAAGCGTCTGCGAAACGTGAGTTAAACAGGGAAGGTAATATTGGAAAAGTGTGAAACGCAAATTAGAGAGATACTTTACGCTGCGTAATGCAGCTTCTCTAGAGGATAACTCCACTTTTGCTCGTTGAAAGTGCAACGAACGTTAATTATCTCCTATACCGAAGTTTTAGTCGGAGCAGTTCTATTTCAATTTTTCTGATTATAAAGCTCGCGATTTCGAAATAAGTAACAGTTTAGATTTTTCACCTACATCACAGCTCCCAGGATTAGATTTTTAGATTATATCCGATGCCCGTAATCTCATAAAATGTGACCCAGATACGAAAATTCTCGTCAGAATATTTACCCCCTCCTACAAGCTCTTTGATTTCTTAACCAACAAAGCTTTACTTCCTCCTGTAATGAAAATTCATTACAGAAGAAGTTCCTCCTTTTTCAATCTTTTGCTACACACCCCCCACCCCCCCACCCCACCCCCACCCAACAAAAAGAAAAACATCTTTTCACCTTCCCTACAGATTTATTAAAGACCAACTTCCCTCGCCCTTAATTTCTTTCCTTATTTCCAAAAGAATACGTCCCGAAGGGCAGCCTATATGCAGTACACTCAAAATACACAGGGAATTTAAAAAAAAAAACCAAAAAAGACCGACAATATTGTTCCACCAGTCGTCAAACAAAAGCGAAGAAAATGCTGGAAAGAAGCTACGTAGCTCAAATATTTGCATCGACGATACAGCGATTCAGCTGGAAGTATTTAACGTCTTCCTCGACACAACGGAGACGCAGCTTCCCTTTGTCCCAGCGAATCTACTCGACGCGGCATTGTCGGCATTGTAAAAGCGCTAATTTTCCGTTTAATTCCGATAGACGGAGCACGGGCACTTGTCCCGTTGAACGCGTTATTGAAATGCAATACATATTATTCCGTGCACGTAGCCGATACACCCGGGCCTGCTGATTATGGAATCGTTTACTGAAAAAGGACTGAATAGAAACCCGATATCCAATTCGACGCGCATACAGAAGCAATAGCCGACCCGTGAATAGTTCGTTTGAGATTAAATATAGTAGCGATGGTAGTCTAGACGAAGGGAAAAAAGTTATTGAGCATGCTTCTGGAACGGTTTCGATTGTGGAGCGATTTTAAACGACAGCTTTCCGGGAGAAAGGTCGCGAAGGGAAAATCCAGTGTGGTTCACACTTTGGATGCTAGAAAGGTAAAGGGTGGTTGCTCTTTTTTTATTTATTCTTTAGTTGCGTCGAATTGGCCAATGCGTAGGTTCAGGCAAATTTATTAATCAAATGCACCAATATTTGATTAATAAACGTTTGATTAATAAACCTAATTCTACGCATTGGTTTCATTTGAAGCCATCAGAGGATTTCAACAACATCCACCAGCTTTTTTCCCGAGTCCAGAAGGAGCAATAAGTGCAGTCCGTCTCCCAGCTATTAATATCCGATATCCACCTGAAAATTGCATTGTTTTACGACTCGAGCAGTCGATACAGTTTTATCGTTACTCTTCCTTCATCCCTGGTCTTTTTACCCTACGGAGAATTCCGGTATATACGGAATCGGACGGAGCACTCTCCCGGTGTCTCCGGTATACGCCTGTGTTTGTCTCGAATGGGTTATCGGATTTCTCCAGGGTTTCTCCGCGGACTTGGTTTATGGGCATTTCGAGATTATCGGTTGCTGTTCGGGGAGCGCGTTTAAGAAACGGTTGCCGGCTCTTGTTCCTCGACCGTATCCTAAATGATGGAATACGATGGAACGGCGAACCTGTTTTCGCGACGTGTTGGCCGTTCCAGTTTAGCGGTGTCCTGTGTTAAACGATTTCTCCTCCAAAGTCTTTCCATTCTTCTTCCACGAAACTCCGACGAGTTTCCAACCAGGAAAAGTTCCATCCTAGCGTATTTAACGAATAAGATGAGAATATATTTGACGCTGCACTCGGAACTGTAACTTTTATTTATGGAAACGCGTGAGTTTTCGTGATTCGGTATTCGATGTTGCGTGGTTGATACGTATTACTGCTAGGGATTCGGTACTCGCTACTCAATATTCATATTTGCTGTTCAGAATTGAATAATGAATACTCGATTGTTTGATAGTTACTTCTGAATATGTTAGGCGTGGAAAATAATTCTGTGCCATCCCAAGAGCTATACATAATAGTAAAAACAGGCAGATCATTAATTTCCACCCCTGATACATATTTTAATACACATTTTAAACAAAACACAAATTCCTTCCTCCAAAGAGCTGACGAATTTCCAACCCCTGAAGCTTCCCACACCTCCACCCTATATTTTTCCTGTATTCCGGAAGCATTCGTCCGCAATCCCCCGCAAGAGTCTTCGGATTATCGCGTTTCGATCGAAAGTTGCACGATTTCGGTACGAGAGGAGCCCCCGTTGGACGCTTTTCGCTTCAAAAGCATCCCTCGGAGAAGAAATTGGCCGCGTTAGCGTGGAGCACAAAAGGGGTTGCTCGCGATCGGTGGCGGGCTCGTGTCTCCGCAGTTTCTTTTTGTTTTCCTCGCTCCTCCTGAAGTCGATACACGCGCCGCTGCGGCTAGAAATCGAACGGCCGTCGGCTTTCATCGTTCCCATCTCATTTCCTAGCGGCTTATCCGATCGGACGCGTTCGTTTTATCGCGGTGTCAGGATCGGGGGCGGAAAAGAATGGCGCCATAAACCTCGTGTTCTCTTCATTGTCGGGCGAAGCGTTTGACGCGGCGCACTCCGTAAATAAAGCGCCCCATTTCTGTTACGCCGTCGCTGGACTGCCTTGCGACCGATGGGAACGGCCAACCGCTCTCGGGGCCAGAGGGAAGCAGGGTTTTAAAAGAAATTATGACCTTTCACCCCTCCACCCACCCTCAGCATCGAAGCGCCACGATCCATCCGATTTACCGCGACCAGCCGCGATTTGGCTGAATACTCGCGCCCAACCCCACCCAGGATGGCTTTCATCCTCCTCGTCGATCGTTCGTTCGTCGTGTCCGGCGATCTTCTACCGTCGATAAATCGATACCGGTGAAAATTCGAGTAACAGCCAGCGCGACGGTAAATTCCGTCCGAGAGCATTCCCCCGCGATCCGTTTAACTCTTCCGTTGGTTTACTGCGGCCAAGATTCGGATCTTTAATATTGGCATCGACTGGTCCCATTTCTCCCGTGATCTCTGTCTCGTGAGTAGTGAGTAGAGAGTAGGCTGTGCTGAGCACCGAATGGCAATAAGCACTAGGTGCTTCGTACCGTGAATTGAGTATTGTGGTGTACGGGATATCTACACCGAGGAAGTGGTGTAATAGTAATCAGCAATGAGCTCCAAGTATCGAGTAACACTAAACTACAAACACCTAAATAATCCATATCCATTTCCAAGTACATACTTTTCTGTCCATCTAAAATTGAATATCAACCTCGAATTTCCTGAGACGAAACTTTTACATTGGAAGCAGTGACGAATCCCCGTGCAAACAGAAGCGAGACTTTCGCGAATTTCCCCCGATCCCTTTAATTCTTCTGTTGGTTTACTACGGCTAAGATTCGGATCTTTAATACCAGCCAACTGACTCGTTTCCCCTTTCCGGCGAGCCACCCTCGCGCCCCAATGTTTGCGCCCGTGTCGCAGCCGGTCCCTCGGTGTTAAACGCGACCGTGAAAGTTTGCGACATTCCCAAACGGCGCAGACTGCGAACGACGAAGTCGGGGGCGTTGCAATTCCGCAGCTCGCTCGAGAATTGTAATTGCAGATTCGCTGGGGTTAAGTAACTGTCCCATTAATTGCGTTTCGAGGGAAGGATTTTTGTACACGCCGAGGTAAATCGTTAAATTAAGGAGGACACTCTTGAGCAGTAGCCTCTTAGTTGCACCGTCTTAAGTAGAATACTCTGAGCTGTTCTCTTAAGTTTCGCACATTATTTTGCATTGGAAATGTTGAGGATCATGCTCAGGAATATTTAGCGTGAGAATAATTGACGGTTTGATTAATAGGAGAATTCATTTGACGCCATTGGAAATAAATGTATGGGGACAAAAATTCTTCCTTCTGGATAAGCATTTTTGTCTCGATGGGAGTCGCAGCAATGTAAACAATGGAGAGAGGAATTATTTGAATACATCTGTCATTGGCACAATCTTCCATTTAATTTTCTCGCATCAGACACACAAACAACGAACATGTGGACCGAACGCTGCGAATATCCAAACGTATATCCATTTTGCAAATAACGAATCATTCCACGGATAAGTAAACGCGCCACATTACCAATTAATACTTCATCTATTTATTTATTGATACGCTGATGTAATCGCTACTACACAATTTATCGGTACACCATTGAAGCATTTGCAAATCTACAAATCTATGTTTGCCGGGCAAGTAGAATGACATAGTGGTGGGCTTCTGAACATCATACTTCGCATTCACTTGTCCAAAAATTTGTGTAAATATACTTTGATTATAGTTTGATTAAAAAACAAAGTCGTAAATCCCCATTTTGGGAAACCCGTTAGTTTACAGAATACGAGACGTCGCGAGTGTTATCCGACACGCGCAGATATTTATCGAACACACAAAGAGTTCAGCGTGACTTTCGTCTGGAAGAAAACCTTCGTTATTTTCTCCTTATTGCCTGGTGGTCCGAGAAAGGGGATTCGTCGTAGGTGGCGCGGTTTTAAAAAGATATTACGACCCTCCGCGGTGCTTCGCGCGATCCATTCAACTTATCACAACGACGTCGGTTATTCCCGCTGCAAACTACACTTGATGGCGAGAGGAATCGCCGATTTCTCCTTATCGACACGCCTTTATATCATGAACGCAGTTTGTCGTACATGTAACATTTTATACTGTCCTTTGGTCGTAAGTTCCCCTTTCTTAAACTTTCTTGTCTTACCTACCAAAGAAAAATTTAGAAACTAGTAGGGTGTTCCATCTTCTTTTAACTTGATACCTGTTCTTTTTCGTTCCATTGGTATTATTCTCCTCTTAAATCACGTGCCTCGCCCTGGCTTAAAAACAACTACCAAGGATAACTTGGACGCTTATCTGGCATCAGTGCCGAGGCTTTTGAAACGTCCTGTACAGAGGAAACGCATCCTTGCGCCTCGACTTTATTCAAGCCTCGGCGGCAAACTTGTGGCAAGAATAACACAGGAAACAAGCAGGGACACCGCTGCTGAATCTCGAGTTCGCGTCCCGCCGGATGACAGATAGACACGACAGGATGGTAATCACAGGGAAAACACGGCACGCAGTACGATGTAAATCAACGAAAACTCTCCGCGGCGAATCGATGAATCACGGTTTCCTGGCGTTCGACGGGAAGACGGCCTTCTAATAGCCGAACGCAAACAATGCCCATTATCCTTCCAACGTAAAACGGCGAATCCACCGCTATCACCAAGCAGTAGATGCGACGAAAAATAAAAACATATAAAAAAAAAATTTGCGGAGAAGAAGTTGGTTAACGTTGGTTAAGTCCATCCTGTCTGAAATCTGTCTTCAAAAATCGCCCAGCTCCCTCAAAAACTTTATGTAATGAGAAACATCATTGCATCCGCGTTAAGGAACGAAATTACGCCGTAAGATAGACAATACTCATTTAGCCACGCAAGTTTTCCTTACCAACGGTTCGCTCGCTGAAGAAGTATCCCCCCCCCCCCCCCCCCGTTCCAGTTTTCTGAAGCCCATCCTATGTATTACAGTTTGACGTCGTTTCTCGGCAGAAAACAATCTCGTAATACTTGGAGAAGTAAGGAAACTTGGCTCGATTTTTCCCTCGCCTTCTTCTCTCTTTGCGGACCCGGGATACGCTCGCGATGGGGTGAGGGATCGGATATGATTTTGCGGAGGAGAGCTTTGTCCACGTTAATAAGTATTGTTCGGCTGCTACGATGGATGGGGGTTTAAAGAACAAAGGAGTGTCATGAGATAGATGGATCGCGGTGAGTCGTAGATTGAACAAAGATTCCCTGACGTTGATGAATTCTGATTCCGGGCTGGTTCCCTGTTTCGTAAGTTGCGACGTTGGTAATGTTCCCCATTTTGATTGTAATTAATTACCACGTCTCCTGTCGTTGGTGTTCGGTCACACTTCGGGATTGGGGACCGAGTTTCGTATCGAATCTCAATTACCTTAGAGGTGGAACTCGGATCCATGCTCTCGGGAAGCAGTCTTTGATGTCTTGGGAGGATGAAGCTTGAGGGGAATTGGATCCGGGGTTGTGGAAGGGAATAAAAATGTTTTGTAGTTGGTTATTAGATGCGGAGCTTAAGGAAATGTTCTTCCTTATATAATTATATATAATTGAATGGTGGTTCCATATTTATAAAACAATGTTAACGCTAAACTTACTGACGTTCATTTGTAACTATTTCTACTATCACACGTGTATATTCCAAAGAACCGTAGTTAAATCACGCATAGATAAAAACGAAATTTCCGTTCCCTCCGGGAAATTCTCTCGATTGGACGTTATTAATTGTAGCGCCTGGCGAAATTGGTTTCCAGCGCCGATCGGGAGAACACGTTTCATTAGTTACACCTTTTTACCAGCCGTGCTCTGCGAGCACGGTTCTCGTTTAACTACACCAGGGATGATTATGTTTGATAGGGGTCGCGCCCGCGTCCCTATTAGCCGAGTTGCTTTTTGAAGTTATGACGCTTGTTAGACACGTCGTGTTCCGAAATCGGATTCGATACCGCCACGCTGCCCCGGAAGTTCGTCCTTCGAGCTTTGCCGTGCGTTCCGACGCGGTCTGATCCGATGGACTAATTAGGAGATATCGGCTGGCATAACGAGCCGGTCGAGTCTCCGCGACACGAAGAAATTAATTGCCATCGCGGTATCATGGTCGAGATCGTGACCCGTGTGTCGATTCGGGAAACCACCTGAAAGAATTCCGATCAGGTTGAGAGGAATTTATTGGCGAAATTGAAATTGTAATTAAGGAGTCGAATCATGATTGTTTCGTGGATAAAGGAGACACGTGGAGAGCTTGGTCAGGGGGTTGTTTATGATGGGATTTCTACGTTTCCACTGTTGGGTAGTGTTCTTTTATTAATTGTAGTTATTTATTGAATTTTTATTTCGTTGGTCGTGGAAGGCTAGATTATTATTCAAAATATATTACCAAAGGATTCAAGCAAAGTAGATAAAGTTGTTCTAATACATGAAATATATCATTCTCTCTGGTGCAGATATTCCCGTCAGTAATTATATTTAGATCTCCATGTTTCACGCGCCGAATACGATAAATAAATAAATATCCCGTTTTGATCGAAGCAGTCGGATTTATCTTCACGGACAGTGAAGAATGCGCAATTAATCCATTGAATATTTTAAGCAAACAGTCATCGATTCGAACCTTATTCGTACAGCTTTCATGCAACGGTAGAATATTTATCGTTCACATTTGCAGCTTTCGGCAGGTCCTGTTTTTATGCGTTGTCGAGTTCGAATAAAAATAACGCTCGTTTCTCCTCGGGTTTCCCGTGTTCCTTAGGTGCGTTATCGATTTACGTTCGATCGTTTCGCGATACTTTGACAAGGTTTATTTACACTTGACAAATTTTACACAAATTGCGCGGATACACGAGGCAATTAGCGTCGTTGTTGCACAATGGACGGCCATTTATCTTTCCGTGTTCGTCCGGTTCCTAGGTAATTATATTGGAACGACGTTCATTATTCCCATGGACGATGTGTAAGAAGCGTGCGCTTTTAAACGCTTAAAGAAACGCCACGGTCGGAATTCCATTCGCTGAAAGCTGTCCTTATCGATTATTTTTTAATTGTCCTCGAAGAAACGTAACGTTTGAATTAAATCCTTGGGAGTCTCGAGAAAGGAACAGGAGAGAAAGGAGAGTAGTTCTGAAAATGTACAAAATAAAATTAGTTACGGTATAATGAGAACATTAATTTCGTAAATTGAAGATGTGTCATAGTCCAACCAATAATGAATCTTAACCAAAAAAAATTACACTATCTCCAATCTCCGAAATTAATATTTTCATTAGACTTACTTAGAGCTTTTCTCAAAAAAATTCCTAATCTTGAAAACAGCATAGAAGCCACTCCCACACGACGGGCACAGATGTACCAACCCCTAAACAAAGCCTCCTTCATCGATCATGTGCGTTGCTCGGCAAACGGAGGAACGTAGGAAATTACGCAGCTCGCTAGCTCGTCGTTCCGCTAATTCGAACTAAGGACATTAGCTGGGCGAATTAGTCGTAAAATATGAAAATCGTCTCGTTATACGGGAACCAGGATGTAGTCCTGCTGGCGATCTTGGTGCCTGTTAAGCCGGGTAACACGCGACACGCTAACATTATCGTGGCGGGCGTGTACGCTAATTTCAAGCGGCGACCAATCTGCATAATTCGGTTAGAGCAAACATCCAGCTTGTGTAGGTCCTGCGTTATCTAACTGCTGCCGGAAGGCATCCTTATCGAGTGATCGTTCGATCGAGCTTTGACATGATCGATTTCCGTGTTTTAAACTTAAGAGGCTTAGTTTTTATTTAAATGGTGGTCCGACAATATTTACATCTTTGAGAATATGGAGCGAACCTCGTGGTTGTTAGCATTTGGAGTTCAAGTGAACATCATTTTTATATTTGAGTTGAAATTCAGAAGCAACTGAATGATAGAACTGTCAAAAGAACCATGGTAGCATAGAGATACATACCTGTTCGACACCTGTTTTCGCTGTAACTGAAAGTTTTTCAAAGTAACTACATGGTTGCACCAACGTCTGACTGAACCATGTATTACTGCTAAGACCTGAAGTTCTAACACTGGAGGTCTGATGAGGAGAGACAGTCTGCCCTTTGCATAATTTAATATTCAACAACTAGTTCCGCGGTAATTCAATTACGAAATTTAATTAAGCGTAACGAAGTCAATGTCTGCGTTGAAATTAACCTTCAAGTGCAAGATTGGACGAAAGTCCAAGTCATTGTCTAAGTGCTAGACCCGTCCAGAACACGTGTTTGCACTCTGCTAGTCCAAACAGTCTTGATCTTAAGGTTAACGTATCACCTGGCCAGGAATTCTGGTTTCCCTTAATTCTGTGCTATGTATTCTCAAAGAATAAGTGGGACAATTGAATCATACAGCTCCACTTGATTTTAAGTGGTGTTATATGAGTGCTATCTGTTACATTTGAGCCAACTCATTGAAACAAATAAGAACTGGGCCAGAAATGTGACCCTGACACAATGACGTGGACGTCAATCGAGACTGCTAATACCATCTAACTTAAAACGGACATCGTTTTCGGTTAAAATCCTAACAAGGATTGGGTCAGATGTGACCCTGACACAGTGCGACGAGGGTCACCTGGGACAGCTAATATCGTCAATTTGCAGCGATCAGCTTAATATCCCTCGTCGCGTTCGCTATTTAACGAAATCGATCCCGATACCAGTGGTACGGCACGCAAACGTGCAAAGTACCAGTGGAAAATAATGACTCTCGTTTAAATCGCGTCGTCCTGGGAGCGCCGATGTGGATCGGCGTCACGGCGTCGAATAAATCATCGTGGCCTGCAATGACCCTCCCGTGAGCCTGTCATGTGTCTGATTTGAAAAACCTTCCATCCTCTTTTTAACAATTATTTACCGGTAAATAATTGGGTCAGTGTTACGTCTACATCAGCTTAGTTCATCATGCTGTTTTCTTGGATTTACTCAGAATATATTAACAGACCTAAAAGTAACTGTAAACTTTTGTATCTGTATATTGTACACAGTACAACAAACCAGCGCAACGGATTGTTTGCAATTCTTTCCTCTTCTTCGCTCTATAAACAACCGCTGTCTCGAAAGAGGTTGCTTACATGTCCACTAATAAATTGTACACAGTCAATGCGTACGTCGAGTGCAAATTACACGCGTTTCGAGGTGAAACGCAACGAGAAGTTAAACATAAATGATGACCATTTGCGGTGTTGCATTTTCTATAGCGTTACGCGGAAAGTCCATTCCATTTGCTGATATCAAACAAAAGGGCACTCGTGATCCCGGTGTTGATATAATTAACTCCCATGCATCGCGGTGTTCCTGTTCTCTTGGGGCATTGCACAACAACTCTAGAGTTCACTAACAATTAATTATTCGCAACTCGAACTTTGTTCCCGGGGAAAAATGGTTTTAATGCCGCGCTGGTCACGGGCCAATTACGACCCTTAGGTTTAACATTAATAACTCGGGTGAGCGCGGATAATGGCACCATTTAACGTCCTGACGATTTTTATACTCCGTGAGCTAGAATCAATTGCACAGAGAGGAATTATTTGCATAATTCATCCACTCGAGCTAATTTATTGATTGTACCACCTTTGAACCATTGAAATGCCTGTAATTTGTTGGACAGAGGTTCGTATAAACTATTTAAATTCGGTATGGTTATTTATACATGTATAGAATAAGATAAAATATAGGAAATTCAATTATTATAGACAAAAGAAACACGAGGAAGTACAAATTGAAATTGAAAATACTGCAAGAAATGATTCCATAAGTCGAAACGATGTCACACTTAAAAATAAAATTAAAAGGTAAGCAAAAATTTTGTTGTATTAATATTCGTGGGAAGAGGATGCTTTGAAAAATGTATCATGGAATAAAGCAGTAAAGGGTAGAAAGGTGGACGGACTGTCGAAATCACAAATGCGGTATCGCCGAATATTTGGCGAAAGAGTCATGTTCCGCGGGCCGTAAGTGAATTATGCAAATTAAACGCGTGGCTACTGTGCGCGTACTGTTCCTGCCTCGAAAATGCACGCCCGAAATAAGTGATTATTCACGAATTACCCTGTAATTTATTAGCGCGCGCAATCGAATGACCGATGGTCGTTTACTAGTTTTGCTAAACGCGCAGTCGGTGATTGGCGATTATTTTTTATTCGTGGAAATTTGTGTATATATTTTCGGGCTATCGTGTTTATAATTCCTCATACTGTTATACGAAGGGGAAATTGTTTGAACGGAAATTGAAATCGAGAAAACATACAGCGAAGCACTAAAATTAAAATTGACTGAAAATAAAATTTATTCTGTTGAAATGTATTTGTAGTATAATTTGGGGTTAATATTATTCCGCTATTTTATAAATGCATAGATTTATTAAAAAATACAGTGAAATTTAAAGAAGCGAAATCGTAAACGTCTTAGACATACTAAATACGGACACTCGCACTCTTGGAAATAGAAAACCTGATGTTGTATATTCTATCGGAGTACCGCACGATGTTTCCTACGCATTTCGCATCTCCTACGTATTTTAACGAAGCGTGTGACGCAGTTTAATGAAAGCCAGACGCACGCCTCGAACTTTTTTAGCGGCACCGTATGTATGAAGTTCAATTTCCGCCGAAGAAAGAAGTCAATTTCAATGGCAACGTTCGTGTAACGAGCCGAGCAATCATCGCTGAAAGAATCCAGGAGACAGGCGAAATTCCAGCGGAGCGAGGTGTTCGCCTCGTTAAACAGGATCGTTTCGAACGGGCAGGAAAAGTGGGCCGGTTTTTACGGGTTCCATTACGTCGCCAAAGGAGCTAGGGCTGAGACATTCGAATAATTTAATATTCGAGAATTTTATGGCCATTCGATACTACGAAAGAACTTGAATATTCCGATATTAGAACATCATTATTCGGATATTAATATTCCTATGTTAATATTTGCATATTGGTACTCGAATATCAATATTCAAATATTAATGTATATATATAATAATAATGGTAATATTGTTCTATTCTCAAATTCATGGGTGCATTAGAAACTCGTGTATATGACGAGAGATATCACGATAAATTTTTGAATATCAATAATCAAAAACTATTACTCAAATAAGGAAGTGTTAAACATGCAAACGCATTAATTTCTGTTCACACTCGACCAGCACCACAAATTCAACCATTTCAACAATATTCGAATGCTCCACTCTTCCAATGATTCATTAAATACTTACCACCCTGAAATGTCCGAATGATCGAATCCAGGAAAGTTGTACAAGAACTTCCCAGCCCCGAAAGAACTATATCAGACCTCCACGGTGGTAACGTGGAAACTCCTGGACTAAGACATTACCCGTCGGTGACAAGTTATTAATTGAAAACTTTGATTCAGTTAGTTATCGAGCCCGTCGCTGGGTCCCCCATTAGCATAATCCAGGCAATTTCGCCGCGACGCCGACGCCTGCATTCGACCCTCCCAGACGGAGAAAGTTTCCGCTCGGTGCGCGTCCATCAGCGACGGATACAAATTAAAAGCCTATCAAGGAAAACAATAATTCATAACGAACGGGGCGATTTCACCCTGGCGACGCACACCCCTCTGACTCCCCCCGAAGCTCGTCACCGTCGCGACCGGCGTTACTTCCGTGACAATGTAATCCCCCTGAAATCCGGTTCTCCCGCCGAAGAAGAATGATTTCCATAAACCTTTTAGCGAAAACGGGGAAACAGAATTAGCCGAGTTCCCGCGGCGAGCGCAAACGACAAAGAAGGAACCTTATCTGGGAAAAGCGCAGGTTGTGGCGCGACTAAGTGTAGCGCTGGCGGTAATTCTTGACAAAAAAACGTGTCGAAAATGTGCTGTGAAAATTTGTCGACGCGGGCCTTCGTTTTTGAGAAAATCGACATTCAATACACTCCCAATAATTTTCATCAAGATTCAGTTATTCCTTCGTCCACTAAAAAATAAGCATCGATATTCCAACGAAAGTCTCCGGAAAGATTTAACCTCGCGTCGTGCTCGGCTCAGAAGTCGTTCAGCTCGAAGTTGGCGAGAAAAATACTGTTTTACACCTCGTTCGGCATTCCCAGCGCAACCGAACAGGAAAACTTCGTCGAGTGACATCGAACGGGACCGGACGTGAGCCTCGTCCGACGAATTCTTCGCTTACGCGTTTGACTCGCCGCCAGTCGGCCGGGGGCTAATTTTCTTAAAGTATTATCGAGCGCATGAAACTTCGTCGTGGAAAGTTGTCGCGAATCGCGAAGTTACCGAATAGTACTCGCCTGTGCCACCAGCGGAGTCGTGCGTTCGGTGGCGATTCGAAGGAAAACGAACATTTTTCGTTTTGGAAATTGCGCTGAAGGCTGCAGGCCAAGTTACGAGATTAGATTGGTGCGGTGTAGTCGCCTGAAAGGAAGATGTTCCTTTTAATTCCAAGAGATTCGAATTCGCTAAGAACTGCTCTTTCTTGTTAGGACTCGGAGTTCTGGAATCTAGGTCGAAATTCCTGGTATGTATTGCAGGAAGCGAGAAAGATCGGTCCCAGGTTGAAAGGGAATGCGGGAGCGTGAGTGAGTAGAATGTGGACGATGTCGAGTAATCTTTGCTGTTAGACTTAGTTTCTGGGACGAAATTCCTCCGGTCGTGGCGTATGTATTGAAGGGAGAAAGAAAGATTAGTTATAGGTTAGCTCTTGGATATTTTGAAGGGAATGTGGTAACTGTGACTAGGTAGAACGTAGATCTGCTGGGTAATCTTCGTTTCTGGAATTTTCATCTAGGACGAAGTTTGGGATTATGTGTTATGTATTGTAGTAGTACTCCTTGGGACCACGCAACAGTGGTTAAAAATTGGATGATAAAAGTTTAACAAGGAGAATCAAATTTATAAGTTACCGTCATGGATATAGTTGGACTGGCGCCGAAGAAAAGTTGAATCCTCGAGGATTCTCGCATCTGGGAGGTTCGATCGACGTTCCACGGAATCTTAAGACTTTAATCCTCGACCGATCGGCCAAGTTTCCTCGAAAACCCCAACAATACCGTGGCAGATCACAGGCCGGGTCCAGTTCATCAATCCAGAAGAGTCGATTAATTCAATTAATTCAATCTGGTAATTGCTTCTCATCGATCCTGTCCCATCGACAGCCGACCCCGTCGCCGGCTATATCTGTATATCGTACGTGCTCCCTTTTCTCCGGTCTCTTATCTATCGCGTCCACTTTGGTCGGGGGGAAAGGCCGCTTTCAACTTTTCTCTTTCGAACTTCCCGTTCTTTCCGCCCGCTTTTTGCTAGCAAGATTTCTCCGTGACGCGATCGATATAGTGCTGGGCCTATTGTTCTCAACGCGTGGAAAAAACATGAGAGACACGAGATGGCGAACTGGAGGAGTCTCGAATTTTCGTTGTGTCAAAATAAGGTTCGTGACAATAATTCGAGGATCGATTCTTGATAAGCATCAAGAATTAAAACTTCATAGTGTCTTCGAAGATACAGATCCTATTCCATCTCAAATACTTGAACGAAAACACTGGTCGTATTTCATCTTTGCAGCAGTAACTTCGACAAACTTTGCCATACCCAATTCGATTCCCCCGCCAAGTTTCCCCAAAGACAGTTCGAACTACGAACCAGATAACCATAATCTCAGGTCCCCTTCATACCTAATCGAATACCAAAGTCTACGTAATTATTTTAATTAAATCGCTGGCTATTAGCCGCGAAACAAGCCACGAGGTTCGAGCTTTCAAACGGAATTTAAAACAGCTCTCGCGGGATCGAATTTTCAAACTACCCCCGCTCCGGGGTGTAACTCCGCCAGCGAACCTGTTCGCAAGAGTGTTTAATAATCGCGCGGAATGCACGGGTGTCTCCTGGATGGCAAACAGATCGATCATTCGGTCCCAACGAGCGATCGCAAAAAACCTGAAAATGCTGTGGCGCGCTCTCGAGAAGTTCGCGTTCGCTCGAAAAACAAGGGACTTGCGCTGAATAAAATAAAAGGAGAATCGTGGAACCAGCGGATCGACGTTATTTACCGTCGTGCCCGGCAAAACCAGCTTTCGAGGAAAATTTACGCGCTCCATTTGGGGGAGGAGACACACCGAACGCAAGAAATTAAACATATCGCCCCTGGAGCTGTGTGGCTCGAACCATCGACAGGATGGAGAAATCTAACAGATACGACAGCGGAAAGGAAAGGAGAGGAAAGGGTCCGTCGCCGTAAGACGAATGAAGAGGGTTGAGGGCGATGACACTGTCGAGGGGGATGATTTAATAATGCGGGAGACTAGCATTCGAAATGTATGGATGTATGGAATTTGGCAGATATTTTGGGTATTTCTTCGTGTATTGTTTTAGGTTTTTTTTTTTAAATTTATTATCGGAGTACGTTAGATTGGAAAGCTATTTTAACAATTTTTAGTCGATCGTGTCGACCACACTATGTTTTCTTGAGCTAGTAAATTTTTAAATAACATCCCAGACGGTTAGTCTATCAGTACTTTTATTTGTTATACAAGTTAGAGAAGCTATGAGATTCTATGAACGATGTAACAATTTCTATCCAGCAAGACAAAATTCTTCAACGGGAAGCCGAGAAATTAAACGCATCTTCCAGGCGTCAGCCAGGGTATGGGGATAGACAGGGACCGCCTGGCGGACTTAATTGACGACGAAGGCGTGAAACGCAAAGTGCGCTCTTTAATTGCCCAACATCGGTAATTACGGTACTCCAGGGGATCCGTGGGCATTCGCTGAGCCACCCAGGGCTTTTATTCTCTTCGGATCCTCCGTCTTCGTGGTGGTGGAGTGCTGTGTGCTAGGGTCGTCGAGCGATGATAGCTTCGTCGCTGAATTCCCGTCTCCAATAGAAGGCGAGACTGTCGAGGGTCTAACCCAGATTTCAATGAAGCTCGCCTTTAAAACAACTTTCACGCCGTTCGGGATAGCCTCCAGACAGGAGCTTCTTTTCGATTGCTTGAATCCTCGCGGTGGTCGCGTCTCGAAGATAGCAACGACCATGTTGAAACCTCGAAAAGGTGACCAAAAGTCAGAGAAGCTTTTAGATTTAAATGTAACTCTGTATAGATGGGTTTCTAATGGTTCCTCGGGTCGCTGGTACTGAATTTGGAGGTGAAATTATCGAATGTGAAATGGCAGAAGAAGTGAAGAAGTCGAGACATTGAGAAATTGAAAAACTGAGAAATGAAGAAATAAAAAAATCAAGATATCAAGAAATCATGAAAAACTTCGACTCCAATTTTCGTTTTTCGATTCCTGGCCGCATTCTCGAGGTTCCAGACCTGTTAGAGTGGGAAACCATGGCTCCGTCACTCTCTGTTCCGTGGTAGCAGCCGTTTTTCAGGTTAAATTGCCGCGTAATTAAGCCCCCGGAGTCTTAACTCGAGGGACGCTCTTCCCGCGCTTCTTTGCCGATTCGAGGCTGGGTTGTTACTCAACGGGCAACATCGGATCACACCTATCCCTCTTTCCGTGGTATAAGTACGTCCCCGTCCCCTTGGATTGTCTAACGACGTTAATCCGATTGCAGGTGGCTCCTCCAGGGCGAAAGTAAAACGGCTTCTACGTATTTACGTCAGATGGACTTTCGACCTTTTAATTGGAAACGAAGGCGGACGGATATTAAACCTGGCAATCCTCTTTGTCACCTGGGATTGTTATTCCGTCCAGGAGCTCTGTGTACACCTTCTTCGAGTTGGCTTTTCTTCCTTGTTTCCTGATGCCTCGCTCTGGACACTGTTGCGGGGAGAGGGAATTAACGAGAGCGTCACCTCTGAGCAAGTGTGCTATTGCTATTAATTAGAATCACTGTCTACGTAATTTTGAGGATTATATGGTGTTGTACTCCAGAAGTAAGAAGTAATAGAATTCTGCTGGAGACTAGAGTTGAATGGGTCTTCAAGTACCCGTTCTAGATGAGTTGTATAACGAAGAGAAGTCTAGTTAGTACAGTTATTGCGCTCTTAGCTCGAATAGTTAGATGGAAACCAGTTGAGAACTTGGTGACAAAAGCTGAGGCTAGGTCTTCTTGGTGCTCTTCGTAGAATTTCATTCGTTGTCTTCGTAGTACCAAGGATTACACTCTTGGTGGTATATAGAACTTCAGGAGTAAGAAGCTACCTAAGTGAAAACGTCCTTAATTCCCATGAAGATCGGAGTTGAATGTTTCTGTTCAGAGCCACGAGAAAAACCTAGTTAAACAATCTATTACCTCAAAATCTCAAAAGGCTACAAACTGACAAACTTCCAAAAAACATGATTGCAAATTGACCAACTCCTAGTTTCCGGATCGTAACAAGTCAATCGATCCTTGAGTAATTCCTGGAGGTCGATATTTCGCCGCTCGTCGAAGCAATTGCACCAACGTCAAATTCGTCGTGACGAGCATTAAGTGACCAGGGCACTTGAAATAATTCTTAATCCCTCCTCGAGTCATTTCGTGTGAATGAAACGACAGTTGGTGTCCGCTGGTGGCGACGGTTTCGTGTTTATAAGCTTAATTACGCTTAATCAGTCGAAACGACGGGCTAACAAGTTCATTCAAGAAGCCAACGCCGGCCTACAGTAGACGTGTGCCTGTTGCCTTCTTCCTTTTTTCGCCATCGAAGGCGATCTAATTCCCAGCAATTACGAGCGCTTCGTGTAACCGGCTGCTTCTTTTTTACCGAAGCGTAATAACAGTTTCAAGTAAGATTTACTGAAGGTGCTCCGTATGGAGAAGTATTGTCCCACGCAACGACGACGGCGTGGCTCCTCTTTAGTTGCGCTTTATTTCCTGAGAAACGATTCCACCACCCATGGATTATGCAATTAAAATTGCACGCATCGAGTGTCCCAGTTTCCCGCAATTGTCCCTTCTTTCGCTCTGAATATGTCGTTGGACGCGCGATGAGGAATGTGTAATAGTCTACACGGAGGGAATTCTTGAAATTCGCGCGTGGGCGTTGTTGTCTCGGTCTGCGAAATCGCAAACTCGAGGTGGGTTGGTGCTCGAGGTTGGTCGAGGGCAGAAACAGACAGTTGATACCTGAACTATGGAGGACTTAGCATAGTTGTCTTAGAAACTAGAGGAGGGAAGGATAAATCAATTTTGTTTGGATGAGGAACGATATGCCACGACTCGAAGAGTGTTTTATTCAAGAAATTTTCCTGAATTGTTCGTGTGTCAGTTGAGGGGGAAATTGCTCAGATCCCTTTTAAGACAAACCAACGAGGAATCGTGCGAAATTCTCCCGGAGATACTTCCTAGCGAGAAGCTCCTTTGCTTTCAAGATCCTTCGAGTTGCTTCCGGATACGATCTTATAACGAGACATAATTAGGACGCATTAAGAAACGAAGAAGAACAAATCAAGGATTGCCGTGAAACTCCTCGTCCAAGGATTACCGAGCTCCGGCGTCTGGGAAATTTTGTCCCCGACGGAGTCGTTAATTACATAATAAGAAAGACAGAGAGGAAGAAATCCTGGACGGTGTCTTTGTTCCAGACGTTACGCCAAGTCGAAGACTTCTACGGGAGTTAAGTAGTAGCTAAACATAGCTGGACACTCGAAGTTTATCATAATATCAGAGGATCCAACGACCTTTTTACAATGAAGGTAACCGATTGTGAGTGTAACAGAAAAGCTTAGTTAAGTATGTTCTTCAAAACAGAAAGCAGCAGAACTTCGCCATTCATACCTACATTTTCTAAGCAATTATGCGTTGAAAGTTCGCAGTGCATTTCCACGCAGTTTCTCGAGTTGCAAGGAGAAGAAATATGGTGGCACGTAAGATAGCTCAAATGTTCCCTGTTGTAGGATAATATAAACGCCCTCAGTGGGCGACTTTCGCAGCTAGAATTGAGCACCCATCCTCCTCTCCTGGTACTGCAGTTGATCCTCATCCGTCATGTCTTGCTGTGACGTCACATGTTCCCAACGTTTGCTTTAGGTTAAACTCGTGAGCCGTGATGCATACCCTCACTTGTTACAGTTGGACATACCTTAAAGTAAGACTTCTTTCCTTAAGGCATCTTTGCTTAAAATCATCTGGCATTTCTTGGATATGTGTGAAAAAATTTCCTTCGGTACTCAAAGGGTTAAAAAATAATTTCAAATATTATCTTTACCACTTCTGCTAATTTCAGCGTCACTCTGAACGTGCATTCATCATGCCAGTACCATCAGCACTCACATAAACATACCCAGAAAAATTTCCCTCCATATTCATCGCGTCAGAGCAACGGGTGTCCACATTACCTCGAATTACCTCATGAATAAATCAAACTGGCAAAGGGTTGCAACCTGTTTCGCTACCTTTTCACGGCCCCCGCACAATAACTGAAGAACAGCGCATGGCAAAACCGCGCTCCTCTAATCTTCGCGCGCTGGTTCAAACGTTTTGCCCCCGCACTCCGCCTTACAAACGCTCCAATTACAAGCGCGTCAGCCAGCGAGGGGTTAAATGAACCGCGCCGGGTGTCGGATGAAATATTCAACAAAAAAAATAAAGAGAATCCTCTTTTCCCCAGTTGGGTTATGAGGCGGAACGACACGGCCGAGGCTACGTAACGCCGGTCGGAAAATTAACGGCGAACACCGGGTGAAAAGGATTCGCGAAAGGGTTAACCCAGATTTCAATGGAGCCGGTTTAAAGCCGCCCTTTCGCTCGTCCTCGTTCAGAGGAACCACCGCCACGTGACAAACGGCTTGCTTCGCCTAATTGCCGCCCGTTCACGGCATCAGGAATCCTGTTACTTTCGGTTTGTCTTTTAACGCGTAGGTTGAGTATATTCGAGCTGTACTGAGTAGCTAAAGAAGACGCGACACCTCAAATTGAAGTAGTCGATGTCCAGCTGATGTATCTCATTCGATCATTGTATCCATTAGTACCATTTCGCTTCCAACTCGTTGTTCAGCCACTACACCTTCTTCGAATTCATTTCTGAATCGATATTTGACCCCTCGCATCACGCCTAACCACTCCACCCTCGATACCAATTCCCATCCATTCTCAAATCCCCATTCTGAATATAATTTCCCCCACGAATCCCTCCCAAGTGTCTGTATCTACCTAACACCACCCAATTACACGATCTCATGGCCATCCGAACGTCACCAGGAACGAGGATCAAGAATAGAAACGCGAAATGAACAAAGAAACCCGGGAGCACTCGCTCACTCTACGGCGCGCCAATCGCGCAAACGTCACTCATAAATGAATAGCATGCAAATGCCCCCCGGGGCCAAGTGGGCTCAATTGGAATAAAGATGCGCCGGGATTCGATCACGGGACGACAACAGCGAATCGATGCAACCTGCCCTTAATCTCAATTTCAGATCAGCCATTGGAATTGCAACGCGCCCGTTCGACGCTTGGTCTCGATTCGAGGAAGTCTTAACGCTATTTAGCCCCCAGAGCTGCGACAACTGCTCAAAGTGGCGTGCTCGTTAACCGCGATCTTAATCACTTACAATTACGCGAAATAACGGGCTCACCTACGGACGACGAACGAGGGGACACGAAGAGGTGAAGGACGGATGACTAAAAAATGTGTGGGTTCCCGATGGAATTTATTCGAAACGCTTCCAGGGGCCACGGAATGCGGCTACAGGAATGTCGAGGATCTTACTGTGGTGTTAAACTGGATTGCTCTTCTCTTCATAGGAAGAATTAGGGATGAAAGAATTCTGATAAAGTCCATCTTGTCAATAACACTTGTTTTAATACCGATGGACTATTAATGTACTTCAATCTAGTCGCGGCCAGAAGGCGCCGACACTTTTGCGCGCTCTGGAGCAAAGAACGGAATTCAGGACGATTGGACGAACAACTAGGCCACTTCCGATAAACGACGTTGAAGTTGCGAGGATTCTTTTGAGCAACACCGATACTTATTCACCTCGATGGCTACTCCTATCCTCCTCGTTCCACTCCTTGCTTGTCTCTCCGAGAGTTCACCAGTCTGCGTTGTATTTCCCTTAAGCTGGCTTTGAATCTGGACTCCATGAATATAAATTCTGTCCAGGGGACGACGCTCTCTCAGAACCTAGAAGTCAATCGTTTCCTGTTTAGGCGTTTTCCGTTTTAACAAACGGGAACACAAAGGGGAAGTCTCATTTGCATAAAGGTCGATGACAAAGGAATGTGACGAGAGGCCTGCTGGAATTGAAAGATCGCTCGCTAATTGATCGATTGTATCGGTACCTTTGTATCAATCCTGGATTGATTTTTATAAATAGATTCTTGGAGATGCGTCGTTGGACTTTGTAGGAGGCAGAGGACTATGTGACTTTCATTTTCTGGGAATCAATGCACCGCAAGTTTTACAAAATAATGGTGCAGACTTAAGGTCGAACCAGAACACCTAAAATACCAAGGTCTCGCGTTCATCTACATCCCCCGTTCGTATAGCGCCTTTGAAAGAGCTTGTGAGGCAAATGTTAAGAGGATCCCCGAAACGTGTTTCGCCTGATCAGCAAAAACAGTTGAATCGGGTGAAGAGGATTTCCTAGTCTGGTACTCCCTCTGCTTTCGGACCGGTGAATTAAATATTTCGAATCAGATTGGCCCCCTTCCCAACCGCTATGTTTTCGTGCCAGGGGTGCAGAGTTCATTTCCAAGATAGTTCTTCGAGGAACTTAAGGATGCGGGCGGAATATTCATTCAACCGTTTCTTCGGACTCGAGCTGAGAAATATTCCCTCCCCTCTGCCCCTTCGCTCGTGAATCCTCGGGCTGCGAAAATCGTCTACGAATTTCCGCGAGTTCACTTGAGCGATGAACTTAAAAACGAGTCCTTTAACGTTCGGCGATTCCCGTGCGCGCTTGGGAAATGAGAAGAGACGATATTTCGTCTCGCGTGCCGATTGGTAGACTTGCACCTGGCCTTCTGCGGAGTGTCGTGAGTTATTTCCTGCGGTTTTAGGGGGAGGGGGACAATACTAGGGTTACATACAAGGCTTTTACAACTGTGGTTTTATGTTTGGAAATCCTTGCAACTGGAGTTTCTCAATTACAAGTCTATACAATTGCGGTTTTATGTTTGGAAGCTCTTGGAACTGAGGTTCCTTAATTGGACGGACCTGTAACAACTCGGATATCCGAAATATTACTGAGCTCTTGTCCTTAACTAGAAGATCACTCAACTG
The DNA here is from genome assembly GCF_026283585.1 of Hylaeus volcanicus. Classification (NCBI taxonomy): domain Eukaryota; kingdom Metazoa; phylum Arthropoda; class Insecta; order Hymenoptera; family Colletidae; genus Hylaeus; species Hylaeus volcanicus. Next base: position 16,403,814 of record NC_071982.1, read on the forward strand.
GAGTCTTTTAAAAATTCTCCTAACCGAAGTATCTCGATTATAACGTTCCACAACTGCAATTCTCTACTTAGAAAGTCTCGATACTTCCATCCATCCTCAACCTCACTAATAACTCCCTAGTCGCAGCTCCCAAAGCAACCAAATTCCCATCCATATCGAGCACTTGCACATCTACATAAATAGCAACCCAGTTCGTTAAAAGTCACTGTGAAACGGCGTCGAGTATAAACATTCATCCGGTCATCGGGCTTCGAGTCGCTCTCAAAGGGGTCGTTTAATGAACAAATGTCTCCCTCGGAACGAGTTCCGCCTTTTGTTCGCGGATCCTCCGGGCGATCAAAAAGTTCCTCGAAAAAAAAAGGGAGAAAGAGAGAAAGAGAACGCAAACGAGCGGAGAAGCCAGACGAAGGAGCTGAAAGAAATCCGTCGGAATTATTCGGCTGTATGATCGTTTAAGGAAGTTCCCTGGTCCGACGGAGTTCATTTTCCCAGAGTCCGCCATCGGAGTTCGACGACCAGTATCGACTTAATGGCTCGCGAGCGTAACGACAGGATCATCCGGTCGCGAACCAGGGCACTTGGTAAATCGTAACGAGCAGACCGCGATAAAAGTAAGCTTCCGAGGACGGTGATCCCCTGTACTCTCGAGGGGTCGTGCAATATCGCGCCCTGACCAGGGGCATCGGGGAATCCCAGTGGCGAAGGCACTCTGGCAAGAGCCACGGAGGCTCGTAGAAGGGTGGATAAAATCAAAGTTGAGAAAGAAGAGAACGGAGACGGCGCAGTGCGAAGGAAGGTGGGCTCGAGCGTCTCGCGGAGAAAAGAAATCCGCTTTGGGGAATCTTACAACTGGGATTTCTTGGTTAGGAAGATTGCAACAACTGGGGGTTCTTTGGTTCGGAGGTTTTACAAGTGGGATGCTTTGTTTGAAAATTGTTCGGTGGGGTTTTTTAGATGGTAACTACTATAATTGAGGTTCTTTTATTAGAAGGTTCTATAACAAACGAGGTGCCTCAGTTAAAACATCGTCGAACTAAAGTCTCTCAAATAAAATATCTCCCAAATGGGATTCCTTATTTAACAGTTCCATCTTCATGTTCAACCTCTTATTCGACTATTCAACCCTGTAAATGACTTCTGAACAACCCATGCAACACATTGCAAGTTACCACCAGACCTAACCAAGGGAGGTTCGTAGGATCCCAGAGCTTGGATAAAATCAAAGTTGAAAAAGAAGAGAACGAGCCAGCGCAGGGTTAGACGGCATCGAAGCTTTGGTGGAAGCTGGGATGGAGCGTCTCGAGGAGAAAAGAGATCCGCTTTTCCGAGCGGCGCGCTTAATCCGGACCTAGGAAACGTCTTAATTGGGGCTTAAGGGCAAAAGAAACCGCGGGTCACTGTATTACAATCGGACTCGGCTACACAATCGTCGGTTTCATTAAGGCAACCGACCCCCACCCGGATTCCTGCTGCTCCGCCATGGAGACCTGCAGAGGAGGATGGAAGAATGGGAACCGTGCTCGCTCATAAATACCTCGTCTTCGAATTCTGTGCACAGGCGAAGGCCACTTCTCCTGGGCTCCTTCGTCCAGGTAACAATGCGTCCATTCATTCGTTGAACGCAGGAAAGGTGTGCCTTTTTTTTTTCTCCTGGACAGAGCCTGCCAAGTGGCGAGTTGGCACAGGTGTACCTGTGCCGATCCCCCTTTGGCCCTGAGATGATGCACGAGTTCGGGATCAGCCGATATCTCGTGGACGACGACACTCCTCGGCTGTCTTGGTGAATGGGACAGGGGGGCGTGTGTAAATACCTGCTTGGGAATCCACTCTCTTTTTCTGGGACTTGTCCAGGCGAGATTTTAACGCGTGTGACTGCGGGTCGACCTGGTTCTGGGAGATGAAGACGACTTTTGCGGGAAGAGATTATCGGAGCCTGCCTACTCGTAGCTTTTATATAACAATTCAAACTCGTAATAACTGACGGAGACTCAGTGACCGAACAAATTTTAAGTAATGACACATCAAGCATGAACAAATTCCTTAAAAATGAACCCTTCCACCCTGCCAAATTCTCTCGCTTCTTTTCATTCTTATACTCAACTCTTATTTTCCTTTTATCCCCTGGCTCCGAGAAACCTAAGTCTCAACGGTTTCTTGGCGCTGAGGATGTTTCTGACACCGAAGTGTTTTTGCTTGTGTACTTGTTGCGAAAGTCCTGCGAGGTTGTCGAGGTGGCGGAGAGACTTAATTGGGCGGTGTAACGTGGTTATTGTACTAGTGTGGAATAAGAAAGGATGAATTGCATGAGTGTTTGGATCGAGGTGTGAGCTATGGTTCCTTGGGTGGGAGTCTGACACGTGGGATTTCTTGGTTAGAAGCTCTGCTACACCTGTGGTTCCTTGTTTGGAAACTCTTACGACTTGGACTCCTTAGGTGCAAGTGGTTAAACTTGGGATTATCTGTTTAGAAACTCGCAAGTGGGGTTCCTTGGTTAGTCACTCTTGTAACTTAGGCTTCTTATTTTCGAGTGGAAGGTACTTTTCAACGTTGAATTTATAATTAGGAAAAGCTGGTGAATTTTTTGGTGATTCTTAAATTATATTCTTACCACATGCTGATGTTTTTGTTTAGTTTGATTTTTCAGTCATTTAGTATTCAGCCATTTAATTTATATCTTAATCGAGAGAACAAATTACTATGTAATTATGAATCAAAACGGAGTCAAGACATTTCTAGGTATTTCCACGTATACATGGCTCGAATAGAACATCTGTGCGGCTTCGTCAATTAATATTCATATATCCATGTCGAGCTATATCCAGCGACTGAGATATCTATACTATATATACGATATCACCGAATAGTTCAATTTGGATATAACCGAATATTGAAGTATCGATGTCAATCTAATTTTCAATACACGTGCTATGCCTTCATATCTATGAAGTGTTAAGCAGACCTCTCTGTTAAAACAGACGTGGATGATTCAATGTTGATTGATTGGATTTCGATAGTCCATGATCGAAATAAAAAGGGTAGTTCAGGATTTTTTTCTGTTTGAATAACAACCCCAGATCATAAATAGAATTATTTCGCATTATTTAGACTTAGAAATTCAGATTATCCGCCATCGTAAAATATCCATCCTTTGCAGAGAATATCAAGGTACAAGAATGAAAACGAAGAAATTCGTGTCCATGTACCAAGTAGACTTCCTTTCCAAGTTCCTGATTGATTTCTACGTGTCGTACGATCCAGGGAGAGCTGAGCACGTTTGATGAAGGGTGCTCACGGGGGGGAATCCCGAGGGATCCGACGCGACTTTCCTGTACACGACTTCGGGATTAATATGGATCGCCTGACACGGGACAGGAAAAATAACTTAGACCCCCCTCGGCGAGGTATTGACATGATCACTGTCAGGATCACACCCTCGATTATTAGCTGACCGTGGACCTACGCAGACGCTCTCGTTTTATTAAATTCGCTGTCGTAACGCGCCCTCGTAAAATTCTTCATTAGATAAGATTATTGCCGTTGGAACGTATCGATTGTCAAGGTTCTCATATCGCGAGGATAGGGTCGAGCCGTAAGCTCGACATAGCACCCATGGGAATTTTGTCTTTACGCTCCCGTAGCACGTGAATTTTAAGCCGTATAATCCTGGCACGTCGTAATGCTCTTTCCCCTGGCATCAAAATCTCTTTAAACTAGACACGCGGTAGCTGCGTAAAACCGTGCGAGGAAACGTCCTCTGTAGAGAAAATTGGGCGCTGAACACGCGTACAGAGCTAAAATCGACTTCCTTGGTAAAGATCGAGAGCGTAAAGGAAAAAGAATTATTTGTATTCAAGAGTTAAATAGGTATATAACTAGAATCATGTGTTACTTTTCTAGACAGTGGAATAAATAATACATTTAATTGATCGTTTTGATCAGGAATTGTTGCAGGATAAAATGTTTCATAGTTCAGGGAACGTAAATTTGACTACTTCGAGACTTTCTCAACTTGAAAATAAATATTCCTCTCCAGAAATGAAAATTACAACACATAGTAAAAGTCAAAGGTATTATAACACATTGCACCATCAGGAAACAAATTAAAAATAGGAACCCACTCGAATCAAACCAAGAACCAGTTGCGAGTCTTTAGTCAGTCCAGGTGTTAATCGAGACGTAGATCGAAAGCAAGCGACCACGAAGCGCAAGCTACTTAAATAAAAGCTCTGAATGCTCCAAGCGTGCATCAGAGTTAAGTCGCCGGCATATTTATCTCGGCAGGATCGCGATCTGCCAGGACAGCGACGATTCATGATCGAGCAATTAAACAGCGATCTCGGGTCAGCCATAAATCGCTCTCCAGACCCCCTGGTTAGCCCGGGGGCGGCATTTCAATCGAAAGTTTCGCGTCACGACGCGCTACGTCGGCGTCGTATCAGATACTTCATAAATCCCGGGCACCAGTGTCGGTCCAAGATCGAACGAGGGTATTCTCATGCTAAACAAAGTAATCATGCGAGCCATTCGTCATGCGCGAACAACAGTCCCCCCGTCGAATTCCAAAAACAGCAGGCCACCGCATTGGCCGGAATTCAACTCGGCAACCATCCAAGCGAAGAAGTGAGATTCTAATGAGACCGAGAGAGGGTTGCGCGCTCCAGCGACGGGGGATGAAGAGGATCGCAGAGGCGAGCCAGGGGTTGCGTCGGGTGGAGAACGCGTGGCTTCTTCGATTCATGCAGGCCGCATCGCTCTGTATATTTACGGTGAGGCTGGTTAGGTTTTGACTTTTCTCTTTTCTATCTGGTCAGACCAGTTAAATGCACATTCTGCACAAGAAGATGCACGTGAAATTATCCCCGGCCTCGGTACAAGGACGTACGTCTCCCCGGAGATCCGACGAAAACTTCGAAACATTCCAACTTCTTGAATTCACTTAATTTCTGTAACGTTCGAACTTCGCAGACCTTTGAACTTCGTAACGTTTGAAACTGGATGTAACTGTTTTTGAAGTCCGTTTGGAAGTTGCGTTTCCCAAGGAAGCTGGTTGTAGCAATCGCGATCATTAGGAAGAAGTATCGTACTTCAGTTTTCCGGAGTTTCGATTGGACGGTTGTGCAAACAAAAGTATCGCCGTTAGAGAAATATCGACGTCGCGGTGGATTAAAACGTTGAAATGACTGCGAAATTTGTGAGATCACGTTCAGGAACGCTTAATCTCTTCTCATTTCCGTCCCTCTTGAAGTCTACCGCGTTTCCGGGTGGCGGACGGATATAATTCGATGGGGAATCGTCGGTGATCGTCGATTTACCTTATCCTGGGCGTCGTTAAGTTCACTGTCCCGATCGTCTCAATTAAACTCGTCGTCGAGAGTGGCACCGGCGTATAAAGTATGAGACATTTGAATTCATTCGAGCAATGTGCCCCTACTCGGACTAGCAGTCGAGTACGACCCCTCGAATTTCGAAATCGAGCTAATTAGACAGGCTATATTATTTAACTCGACAGGCTAAATTGTGTCTGTTGTCGTTTCTCTTTTTGTTTTTATATGATATGGTATAAATTCTCACCGAACAAAATTGACATTGATCGGTACTGCTTGATACTGTTTGAAATAAGATAGACTATGAAATGGTGTCAAGAACGTCGAATCGAGTAGAACTTACTAAACTAGCGAGGCTCATTTAATAATAAGTCAGCTCGTTTTGGAAGTTCTTACTAAATTGTGGATAATACTTGAAACTCTGGGGGGATATTATTGTTTTCAGTTTATTATACCGTTGCATCGTTATTGTGGAGAGTGCTTCATGCGAAACTCTGATCATTACCTTTGGATTTGTATTGAAAGTAAATACAATACGTGGTATACTTCTTTATACTCCTCCACGTCGTTTTATTTAATTTAAATGAAATAGTTGAATATTTTAAAGATACCGCTTCTCCAGGAAATTAGCTGTACATGGTGCCATTTAAAAAAGACACGACTGACCCTCAAGACAATCCGAGAGACACGATTGACCCTCGAGACACCACTCGGCAAAAGATCCAGTTAGTTAACCTCCCTTAATTAACCATTCAGACCCACTCAGAAAAGCAGAAATGAAAAGAAGCCCACGTACGCGGTGCACGATTCCAGGTCTCTGTTATCCCTCGAGTTATCTACCCTTGCTCGAGCTACTTCGTTCTGCCGCGACACGCGTCGCCGGTTTTTACGCACTAATCTGCCGCGATCGATCGTTTAATCCGGATTAGAGTTACGAGTGACACGGCCGGAATAAGTAATCGAGCGCAAACCCGCCAGCTGCAATTTAATTCGTACGGGTACCGTCTTCCTGGCTGCTGCGGCTCTCCCTCTTTCGCTGTAGTAAAACCACCCCCTTCCTTCGACCCCGTGCCGCGCGAAGGTTACGGGACCGCCCTCCAAGGAACGTCAAAAGGTTAATTAGACCGCTCTAATTCGCCAGCGGCGAACCAGGGAAGCCAGGCTACGAGGGTACTTCGGAAAATCATTTTACACCGAGGTGACCTAACGCGTTTGGTCACCGCCAGCGCTTGAACGTAGGGATTCATAACTGAACGTTGCTTTCGATTACCGTGGAAATTCGGTTTGACGACGGTTCGTTTGTGGGGACAGCAGAGCAGTTTAATTGGGCAACAGGTATACTTAATAGCGAAGGTTTCGGGACAATTGTTCCTTAGATTAATTTGGAGATGGTTGGTGTTCGTGGTGGACTTTAAGGATGAGGTATTATGGTGGGTGAATCTCTGGCAAATTTTGACGGTAGGCGTTTATGCAGATTTATATTTTCACAGGAGTAGGATATTTTCACAAAATTCTATTAAGTAACTTTCAATTTTGTTAATTTGGAACTTCTGATTCAAAAAGAATGAAATTGTGTTTTAGAGTTATAATAATATTTCTGCAGGATCCCTTGATTGTTTCACAGAGGAACAATAATAGTTTCCCATGGTGCGTCGCTATCCCTAATAATGAATCACAGTTGACCTGTATATTTTACTAATTGGTCATTAGTAAGACGACGGAATAATCGACACAATTTATCAGCAGAAATAATATTATCTCGTCACCAATTAGTTCTGATAATCGAGGACCTGCTGTACTGATTTCGATTACTATGGGAATGCTGGTGGAGACAGGTGTTGTGCGATACAAGGGAAATCGATTAATTAGGTATTCCTTGATATTAATTACATATTGTACGATACGGTTAAGCCCTATGTCTACGACTTACAAGTTGCAGTAATCCCAGTTTTCATGTGATAATTGTCACATACGGTTTAAATGATGTTATCATCCCCATGATTATGTTTGTGTATTATACTTCGAGTGTCCAAATGACTTTCATAACATTGGTAGCTAATTCTAAGTCAACCGACAGGTTTGAACTACTTTAGGATTAATTACGCTTGATCACCTACCTCGTCATATGTAACATTGTTTAGTGTTTGTACTAACAATTTTTTATTTTCTGTTTCAGGTAAGCCAAAGTCAAAGTCCAAGCCGATTACATAAAAACACATCTAACATAGCTGATCGTGAGTAGTTAACAAAATTGTTGTTTCCATAACTGTTCAACGATTCCTGTTAAAAATTCAGTTTCCACGTTTCTCCCCGAATTACTTAAGATCACAGAACAGGGAATTAATTAAACACGTACTACCCGATAGATCAATTTATTCCGACCCCGCACAGAAGGAATCCGGAGAATTCTTGTTCGAAAATTTCTCGCGAATCCGTTAGACCGTTTATACAATATAATCATCACGATCAGTATCCAATGCTAAAACTAAAACTATCCTGTCAGCTCTTTAAAAGTGATTTAAAAATCAGAAATTGAGGAACTTGTCAGAGAGTACTTTATTGCGACACCTTCAGCTAAATTATTTCTAAAATTATATTTCACAAGAAAAACGAGTAACTCCTCGTAGCTTTTCCAGTAAATCTTCCATAAACTCATGATTTAAGGTCGTGAAACAGGCTCGACTGGACCAAGGACAATTATACAATTAACTTTTTTGGAACTTGGAAGTTCAAGTAATTAATTCGACGAAATTTTAATTACCAGTTCGCGTTCTTATTTCCCCGCCAAATTGCTCCGATTTGCAGACCGTCAAATTAATTGCATTAAATAATATAATCCGCAGAGCGGAATTTTCGTAGCGTAAAAATGCTGGGAAAAATGTGATTTCGCTAATAGTTCCTTCCGCAACAGCGTACCTTTCCGCGCGAAATTTTCATGAAAATTTTAACGGTGTCACCGTCCGCGTTTAACGCGGAACTTCAACCCCCTCTAACCCTTCGCGCTGCAAACTGTCCTAAAAGACTCTCGACGCTATCATCTCTCAGAACACTAGCTCCACGTTCATTTACAGTAAAACCTTCAATCTACGAAAACCCCCTCATCCAAATGCTCTATCATCCAAACGGTCCATTCGACGAAAACGCGAGTCTTGTGGAAAGGATGTGTAATTATACTGCAACTACCATTTTTTGCAAAATTATTCGGGTACGTTGTAAATTCTATACAATATCGTTCTTTTTCAAGCTCTGTTACGTCTAACATCTAATATCCATTCTAATCCGTACTGCTTAAGTAAAGATTTTCACATTTTTTTTCAAGATCAGTTAGATCTACAAATGTGATGGTAGATGGTCTTTAGGAACAACCTTGCACTTTTATCTCCGATAGTATTATTCTAATCGTTTTCTCTGGCACGTGAAAGAAGCACAGGGAACCCAATCGTTCCGTCAGTGGAAAATGTTCTTAATTAAGCGGTCTCGTGTTCCTATTAGTTCGAATAATGGAGGGTCTAGCGCGCTTCATTATACGTTATTCGATAAATCCGTTAATTATCACCAGGGCCGGGCGGCACGTGTTGTTTGCACAAATAATTAATTAGCCGAATTAATCCGCAAATCGGTTCGGTGCCGCGGGGTATCTAAATATCAACAACGTGACACGGCATCCCTTTAAAACGCGATCCAACGAACCGCGGCACGTCGATGCATCGCTCCACGTCAAGCGCGTGTCCATATATCGTGCCTTTCAATTTTGTTCGTGCCTGTTCGTCAACAGTCTCGAGAAACTTCAACATTTCAGCTTCCATCGCACAAATTAATTCGTCGGGGCATTAGAGTTGAAACTTGGGGGAAATCCGATAATGATGGGCCGCGACGCCATTTAGCGTTCAGTACTATTGCGAAGGTAAAATATCAACCATACATTCCTGTACGGTACATTTATCAATATTATTGAATTGTCTGGCAGTTTTTTTGATCGAAAAGTTTGATTTATTATTTTATCGTGTACTATTTCGTCAAATTTTCGAAAACATTAACGTTACCGATTCCCTGTTCGTACTCGTTCCCCATTTGTCCGCTATTTCGCGATTCTTTTTTAAACTGCTGCCATTTCAACAGTTTTCAATATTTTTTTTCGCCTCTAAGCCCTCGCTGTAGCAACACTCACACACGAAACGCGAAACGACGTTATTTTTTCATTTCGGGTCAACAGAATTTAAAAAGTTCAGAAACACGTTCATTTTTTTTTCCGCCCGACCACTTCGATGGATTAATACATTTTCATAGTAAAAAAATCCAGGCTTTCTTGAAATACCAACAAATAAATATGCATTGTTTGAAAAAAGCAATCGCGAATGTTGTTTGTGCGAACAGTTCACAAATAAATGTTTCGTTCAGAAGCAAGTATCTTGTCATTGAAGCACTTGGGTGAACATATTTCCTTAATAAAAAAAAAATTATACGCTTTCCTCAAAAATGCATGAACGAATCCACAAAATTTAAAAAGGCCAGCATAAATAGTACACCAGATTCAATAGTACAAAAGATTCGCGAACTCGTGTTTCGATACTGTACTCCAAAAACACTCGAACCAAACCTCTCAGATCCAATTGCACAGATAAGGAAGCCTGGTGAAATATTTTCCGTGCAGCCAGCGCGTTTAAATTGGACGTCCCAACATACTGGCCTTGATAACAGGAGAAAATCGAAGGAAGTTAACGCGGAGTGGCTGTCATGTGCCCTCACCTGTCTCGCCCCATCCCCGAGGGTGGTTCGCGCGTGACCCTATAGATTTATCACTGCAGAGCTGTCGAACGCCCTTCGCCACCGACTGTCCTCGCCCTGTAAAGCGACGATGCCGATGGAAAAGACAACGTCTGGCCAGGACAAGATAAATTTGTTCACGGGCCACGCGTTAATACGGTGTTGCTTTGACTGGGCGCCGGCTCAATGCTGCGTGCAACGCGATACCGACTCGTGGAGTGAGGTGAAAAAAAAAAATATATATATGAGCTGGAGATCAATGTAGCGTGAGGACCTTAGGGTACCAGAGTCGCGCACTTGGCGACGATATAGTGTGGAAGGGCTGATTCAGGTGTCTTTGTATTTTTATTAAACAGTACTGTCCGTCATTAAGAGTAATTTTAATTCTGATCGTAGCTAGATACACGAGATGTCTCTGTAGTTCATGTGTGCAGGAAGGAGGGACTAAAAATTCTCACTCAGTTAGACCTTCCTCCCAAAATCATTTTTTTCAGCTTTCAACAGTACATCCCTCTACCACTTTATCCTACACTTCCACAGAAAATTCCGAAGCCTGCATTTTTCCCAAAAAATACGTTTTCTTGCCACGAAAAACATTCTGGATCATTCCACCACGAGGAAAAGGTCGTCCTCCACGGTGATGTCACACGGAAGGGTTTCAACCGCAGCACGCCAGTCCCACAGACGGAATTGTTAGCTGTCGCCCACGCAATTCCAGTCGCTGATATTGCAACGCGCGTCTGTGAATTCGGATGCATTTGCGCGATGAGCAATTAACGCGAGGGAAGCTAGAACCGACCACCGAATACGTTTTTGTCGGATTGCAAGGGGACGTTCCTGGTCGAAAAAAGGGTGAAGGACGAGGGGTTTGGATTAGGAAGGGACGGGGATTTTAAAAATTAATTGAAAAAGCGCCTCGCGTCGTGATAGGCTTTGGAATTGTTCTTTCATTTTTGTGGGTTTCTTTATAGATTTATTAAGGACATTTACGAAGGGGGACGTTGGAATCGCGAAATTAATAGGGTCAGTTTGGATTGTTTTGGATCGGTTTGGCTGGCGTGTTCCGGTAACAATTCGGCTAATCCTCCCCTTTGGATTTTAATTAAAGTTCTTGCACGCTGACCTCTCGTCGCAGGGACGAAGATTAAACGGTAATAACTTTTTACTGATGGAGTGTTGGAGTTGTATTGATTTCCATGCTCGTTGGAGAGCCTAGGGAAACTTGCGTAGTCCACTTTCGCTATCTTTGTTAAATTTATGAATTTATAACATTAAATATAACAAGTGGTAGAAGACTTGAAGTTGACAGAGTTTAGAGACATTAAAAAATTAAATATGTACTTTTAAACGTTAACAAAATATTTGAAATTAGCTGCTTGAGAGGAAGTATATATTATTAAAGGAAAGTTAAATTGCGTGGAAATTAAAAAATGGAAATATTTTTCAGTATAATGTGCAAATGTGAAACGAGGTTTTTGCAATTCATTGGAGGTGATTGCTCCTACATGCGGAGCAGGGGCAGGTTAGAATCAATGTGGAAAACCAATATTGTTTTATACAGAAACGAAAATACCAGTGTTTTTCATTACAATAATGTTTCCAGTATTGACCCATCATTTCAACCATATTTTGATATCTGACAGTTTGTTTTCCCATATTACATTTAATATCAAGGAATTCAATTGGCTCTTCGACATCTCTCGAGTCTTGCAATAGCTTTCCTATTAATTATAAAAATTGTCTCTCGAAAGACATAAATATTATCCATTTTTCTTAACAATTTCAAGGAGAAATTCTTCTTGAAACAATTCTGTTTTATACATTTATGCTCATATAATCATGCTGGTACAGAACGATAATGAAAGCCCCGACAATGCAGCATTTACTGTAATATTGTTCCTTATTATAATAGTCCACCGATAACATTCGCATAATAATATTTATCTACCGAGACGATCAATGTGTCCCGACCATTCAAACATCTTTAAAATATTCAAATATCCTACTACCTCGAAACGGTTTCAGCTGTAAAGCGAATCAAATTCGTCTACAATATCCCAGATAATTCGCAAACAGTAACTATTGACGCCGGTCCGATTAAATCTGGGACATAGCGTTTGTCGGTACGCATTAAAAGCCACGAATCAACAATTAAATACATTCGACTGTTTTATTCTCCAAAAAGCAGGGGTAAATTTGCCCCAGCCACCGCCGCAAGTATCACAATTAACAACACAATTCACCCCCAGCGTAGGCTGCAATTAATTCACTATTTTCCAAGGCCGCTTTATTTTCCATCGTACTCCACTTTGTCTCGCGGATTTAAGCAAGCCCCGCTACACGTGTAAATACCTATTGATGGCCGTTCAATCCATTCCACGACGAGTGTTCAATCGATTCGGTCGATTGCTCCGCGACTAATCAAATAATATTCGAAATCGAGGAGTTTTAAATGCGTGGAAATTTAGAATTGGAAGAATTTAGGTTAAGATGAGTAGGTGGTAATTATGGATATGATGTGGATAGGTTTCTTCTTTTTCCAATAATTTGTTCAATACCCCCTATATCTGTTAGATGCATAGTGCTATCGTAAATAGAATGATCATTATTTGAGTCTAATCAAAGTTGATCCATATCACTCCATCCATATCACAAACCACCTGTCAGTTCCGCAGTGTTCCCCACTTCCAAGAGCCTCCAACCCCCTCGCCATCGATAAAAGCGTGGCACGGCGTTGCCTGAGACCGCTTCGCAATCAATTTCACGTGTTTACCTTCGTCACCTGTTGTACGTCGTCTTACACGTGCCTCGAATACGCCCCTGGCTCGAGGTATAGGCAAGCGTACGATCGCAGCGGGCAAGCCTTGCGCGCCGCCACCCCTAAGACAAAAGCGCCCCGTTCTCCCCCGTTCGCCGAGGGAAAAATTGATGGCTGATCCGTAAATCGCGTCGGTATCGTCCCCATGGGTTACCGATTCGAGAAGCTTTTGTCGAATGCGAAAAGCGGACAAATCACGGTCGTCGATGGGGACGCGAGGCGTACAGTGTCGCTGGCACGAAAGCCATAAAAGCAGTTGGCCTAAGTCCAGACGCGTCGCGGCGGCGGCTACGTGCGAACTTATTGTCGGAAGGGAAACGAACGTGGCTGGTGAACGGTGTTCCACGGAAGTTGACCGTTCCGGGACGCGAGGAAACGGAACCGGGACTCGATACGTTCGTGCCTCCGCCGCAGCCTGACGACTTATGGCCATCGCTAAGTGCGACGCCACAAGTTCCCACCAACAGCCCCGGAAAACTCGGAGGATTCCGGTTGGAAAGAGTGCCTGGAGAGATGCTGGACACTGTTTGACCGAGCCAAAGTGATCCTGGAGACAAATGGATACTTTTGGGGAGGGTGGAGGGTAGTTTGGAAATAATTTAGTAACCGTGCCAATGGACACGAGCGTTTGGTTTGTGAGGTATGTTTCGATGGAGGGAGTTGTTTGGGGGATGATTTCAAGCTTGTGGGAGGGGAGGATTTAGTTTGCAGAATTAGACATTTAAAAAGAACTCATCAGAATTCTTCGATATTTATGCTTCCCTGAAGAGAAGTGTATTTGTTGGTGGTATTTTCAAGGATTGAACTTCTGATCGTGGAAATTTAGGACTTGCAGCGAGGCTGAATATAAATCTCTTTTTATCGAGTATATCGGTAGCACCTTACGACTCGCAGCCAAGTTAAATATAAATTTCGTCTTCTGTGGAATTGGCACAGCGCGAGCGCTCCTCTCGAAGAGGTTTTACATAATTCGGAGGAATTTGTCGATATAGACTTGACGGGTTAGTAGGAAAAACAACTCCCAAAATCTGAAGAAAGACTCCCACAACGGCAATGTCAATATACGTAAAGCAAGACTATGTAAAACTAAAGTTTAAGTCAGTTACAGATTTTAATAAACCCAGCCAAGACCATGCGACACAAAACTACGTAAAGCGAGGCAACGCAGTCGCAAAGCGAGAGGTTTAGAACATACCGCACGCGGACCAACCGAAACAATTTCCCGATTCACGAATACAGTCGCGATCGACTCTCCGAACGCTTTCACGAATGGTTATAGTGGTTATACGGTCGACAAAGAGCCGACAGATATTCTTTTTCGTTCGAACGAGTTTCCGCCGCAATCTCGATACTTCTAATTTACCCGTGGAATCGAAAGAGGCGTCCCTGGGAAAAAAGCACCCCTGGCCTACCAGTCGCTGGCTCTACGAAGCGCCGGGATGACTTTGCGCGCGGAAATTTGATCGGGACGACGGGAATCGGGGAAACATTGAACAGAGAAACAAGCATCGCCCAATCGACGCAGTCGATTCTGACGCGCAATCCCGACTTGAATTAGGTTCTGTCGCGGATGAAGGAGGAGTAGTGGGGGTGGGTTTGTGACGTCTGCGCCGACAAAGAGAAAAATGCGGCCAGAGAGATGGTAACAGACGTTTCGGAGGGAGCTGGCATGGGCAGAAAAAAGAGAGAGAGAGAGAGAGAGAGAGGCGTCAGAGCGTAGAGAAAGAACGGAAAAACTCAATCTAGGCATAAATCATGCGATATCGATTTCGCTGCCAACTTTCCTCGCTGCCGCTCCCGACATATCAGAGATTCATTCTGTGACGCGGCAATAACATCTCTCGCCGGCATAAAAATTCAACTATACATCAAACTGTCATATATAGCGCCGTATTTGTACCTATCTCGCTGATATTTCCTCCGTTCTCGGCCCCCTTCATCCCTTTCCTCTATCGTTCTTCCTGGTTCTCTCGCTTCCAACCCCTAGTCCACGATCTCACGGATTGCCCCTCTCTTTCTGACTCTTGTCGCGTGTTCTCGTGCCATCCTGGTGTGCACGGTCATCCCGTTATGTCCGTGGAATACATAGAAAAATGTACGGGGTGTTTCGTTCAAATTGGAGTGATTCAATATCTCTTGAGAGACTGGAGCTATTAAGAAAATCCTTTTACGAAAATTATTTGATACACTACGCGGAATAAATAATTTGTTTGTAAGTCGAGTAGTGGAAGAGGTTTAAATTTCTTTTCTTCAACCTTCGTTTGCAATCTAAGAGGTAGCCTTCAATTTAAAGATTTATCCACCACCAATTTACTTACAAAAAATTATTGATTCCACATAATGTACCAAATAATTAATATAAAAACATTGTTTTGATATCTTCATCCTCTCCTGAGATACTTAACCATTCTCTTTTTCCAAACGAAACACCCTGTATACGCGTGTATGAGTGCGATATCCGTTCGTTACCGTGTGCGTACATTGGCGAAGGGTGTGCTGGCGCATAGGTGTACTCTGTACGAGTACACTCTGTCGCAGTCGGCCTGGGGGCTCCGCGAGCGTCTTTTCTCTTTTCGAGCAAACATCACGACCCCTTCGCCACCCTCTGCTACCCCCATTGGTATATCAGTCACCGCAATTTTTCTTCCTCTTACTCCACTTTCGAATCCTCTTTCCGCTTCGTTTCTGCATTCTCGACCCACCCACCCCCTAGACGACTCCTAGCCACCCCCAGGGTCTTTCTCTACCGATCGTCCCCGACGATCCTACGTATTTGATATTCGCGATTCGAGGCTTAGATAGGATTCCCAGAACGAGAACGACTCGTGATCGCACCCAGGGTGGCGATACTCGCGCCTGTGCTCTTTTTGGTTTCTCATTTTGGCTCCTCTGGGAGTGGTGTTTAAGAGTGGCGTTAAGTGGTCTTCTCGAATGGAATAATTTTCAGTTAATGAACATTTTGAAAACTGATCAGCGAGAAAAATCATGAAAAGCCTTTGTTGGTATATGAATTCAGATAAAAGAGAGTCAACTAATCCCTGCTCCACAGTCTTCGACTGAAGTTCCATTTGAAGTATCTTTTTGCATCAGTTTATTCCCATTCCCTATACCATCAGTCAATTCGTCACGCAATGCTCTCAATATCGAAGTTTCCATCATTAGATATTCGATCGCTACTCGATACACTCAATGAGATCTGAAATGTATGTGCTCAGGGCGCCTCGAATTCCAGGAAAACGTTCTGCGTTTCCAATAAAACGCTCGAATTGACTAATACAATCGACTAGATTTGCAATTTAACTTGATGCACAGCGTGGAATTCTCTGAACAGAAACGCGACATGATCGTATCAGCGGCGGCGAAACTCCTGCGGATCTCTGGTGCTCTCCTTGTTCTTTCATCTCTTTGGTCCCCCATGTCGAGACGTTCGCTTCCTGGTCGCGTCCAGGAAATCGTTTCCATGAGATAGCGGAGAGAGAGATTCATACGTCCACCGATCGATCTATTTATATCCCAGAAATTGTTTCCGCGTGTCCGCAGTCGCTCCTACATCGCGCCAGGGGAGCAACCATGGTCGTCCGCGTTGCTCGTCAGTTTGCTAATCTTATGCTCGACGTTTCCAGTCATTTCATTTATATTTATAATAGAGTAAGTGTAATTTCAGCGAACTCATATCGAGATAAAACGTTTGCGAAGGGTTTTCTAAATAAAACACAACAGAGTGATTCCATCACGATTTTCAAGTGCCGTAGATCCACATCACTTTAAATCCGTGTTTATTCGAAAAATATATACGTATATCGTCTCTGAAAATGCTGAGTATATTCACCAGTTGGTGAAGCTAGGCCGTCGATTTTGCGCGGTTAGCGCTCAAAGAAGAAGTGTCTCGCGATCGCGTCCCAGGTGACGGTGGCTGCGCGTCCCTGTGCATCAATCTCGTTCGTTTTCTTATTGCGCGCGTCTACTCGGTTCCCACCTTATTTCACCTAGGAATATTATGTTTCAACGATCGACGCCTTATCCGTCGGTTTAGAAGCCTGGATGGAGGTCGCCGCTTCCGTAGATTCGCCCCTTATTGACGGAAACACAAAAAATAATGGGCTTTCTTGATGGAAATCGGGAGCACTGCCTTTGAAGAGGTAAATCCACGCTATGTATAGAATGTTTCACTCTTTTTAATTTTATTAATTCGCTCATGTACATTTTCTGTCAATTTTCAATAAAAATAGTTTTGCGTGTGTGCTTAATTCTACATAATTAATATTTGATAATCGTGGAATAATATGTTAAAGTTTGTAATTAATAGTTTTTGGAGAGGTAATATTTTTCTAAATATTTCCATTAATCGTTAATTAAATAAATAAAATCAAAGGGACATGATAAAATATTCAACTGGTCAACTTTGACCAACTCGTGATGGAACGACATCGAACAAGGATCCATCGATCGTACGGACCGTTGCCCCAGGATTCCGAAATGAGTTATTCCGATCGGTGGACGACGTTGAACGAGGCACAGCCTGTTATTGGGCGAAGTCATTAATTTGGATGAGACGCGTTACGATAGGGTCGCGAATGGGCGCTGGACGATCGTTCATCGCGATGCACGTCAGTTCTTGCGATAAATTAATATCGTAAGGGCTGGGTGGACTAAGTGTGATGCCACGGTGAATAGAACCGGAAGTAATAGCCAGTTATAAGGACGCCTTGTCACGAGCATTGGAACGAAGTTAATGTCCCTAGGCAATTGAAGTGGTGAAAAATTGTTGCCGAGGAAATTAATCGGAAGAGTGATAGTCTCCATTATCCAACTATACCGATAGCAAGTTGATTAGTTCGTGTAAAAATAACGATCTTCTGTTATTTTAATTTCTTCTTGGGTAAATTATTTTAATTGGGATAAAAGAGGAGTTAATTTTTAATTCTAATTTTTTTAAATATAAATCTCTGCTAGGTCCATCAGAAGACCCTGTATACACATATTTCTATCAGTTTAAAATTTATACTCCAAAACCAGATGAATAATTTTTCAGATTTAGTTTCCAAATAAATGTTCAGACATTGAGGGATCGCGCGAGTCGCATTAAAAAAATTATTAAGAGTCCACCAACAGGGACGCGCGGTTGAAAAAGGGTAAATCGGAAAACATATCCGATATTTCCCTCCTCTGGACAATATTCGCCTAAAAAGGACGGGGAAACACGAGGAACATCATTTTTGTTCGCGCTGCCTCGAATTAAATTACGGACAACGAGTCGTCCTCGTGTGTTTCCATTGATCATATCGTCGAATCGACAGAACAGAAAACACCCGGCTTTCGTTACTCCGTCCCGATATCTCTGGACTGCCAAAAGTAATCCCACCGACCGTGGAAAATTTCATTCTCGCCGTCGAGAATTCGTCCGCGCCTGAAACCAACGTCACTCGCCACGAAAATGCAATTCCATTCCGTTATCGGTTTTAATTTCTCCCACCTGCGGCCGATTCTTTAAAATTCCGTTTACAGAGCGCGGTAATCAAACAAACACGGCGCATCGGAAACGATACCGAGATGTGTTTTACATATTCCCGTCCTTTGGTAGAGGTGCTCGTGCAACATCTGCCGTGGAAGTTTGCTGACAAAGCTCGGATGTCGACAGATCCTGACGTTCGCTCTTGGTGATACTTCACCCCTAGGGATGTGCTTGGCCGCCCCGAAATTTATGGACCCGATGGTCCTGGAAGGGCTCGGGGTGTTTTACAACTTTGTGTCTTTTTGGTAGCGTGTCGGGTAATGGTCTTCATAGGAAAGAGGCGGAGAGTTATTTCATTGGTAGTAACCGAAGTGGTCTGGTTGTGATTGGTAGGTTCTGATGTTTTCTCTTGCAGGTGATACTTTAAGAATCGCGAAATACTCGAACGGAGAAATTGATGATCTTGGTCCCAGAAAAGCTTTGGCTATTTTACAACCATGGATCTTTTTCATGACATGGCAACATTCGTGGTCGCTAATAACCCAGATGTTGATGGCGACCTTAAACAAGATATTTAAAAAAAAAGATTCTCAAAGTGAGTTTACAATTATTCCAGTTTTGATCAGAAAAATCAGCCCTGACCAGTGTATGTCTCACCCACTCGACGGCATTGAGTCCCGCGTTGGAAAGTACTCCAACTCGAAAGCTAGCAACAAAGAGGATTCCTCGTCATAGCACGCATCGATCTTCCAGAAACTTTCCACAGGGAGGAAGAGCCAAGAACCGAAACCTATTTATCCGTGGCTGGTCTCTAATTTTTAATTTATCTTTTACAAAAGGAAACTGCATCGCCGCCGGAACGAATCCCCCATCCTACAAGTGTTGAGAACTTATCAGATCCACCGCGGCCCATTGACTCTGGCGCTAGATATAAATCACAAACTTTCTCGAGTACAGCCACCACCCCGTTCCACCCCTCCCTTAGCAGAGGAATAAAGCGCAACTGCGTCGACCGGGCGTGCCGAACAACAGAAGAAAACCAACGTCCCGACGACGTCAAAAAAGCGTCCCACGGTAGCAACCGAGCCATTGGCTTCTCGTGACCCTTGCGATGGAGCAAATCGACGACCGTTCTCGTTTGCATACGGGCTGGAAGGACCGTGGCAAGTATTTCGAGCTACACGGAAAGCAATTCCCCTAGCCAATGGATCGATACGCTTTCATCGGGCGAACCGATCTCTGTTGCCTTGTCCGCCAGCTTCACCGGAAGGGTGTTGGCGAATAACTGATGGTTACCCCCGTAAATATTGTCGAATCAACGCCATCGATAGCTCGACTCGGGAGGAAATTTACAAAGTCGAACGGTTTTCGGATAAATAGGGGACAAATAAACACTGCGAGGAGGGCACTTGACAGTGGTGCGACAAATTGAGGGACTTCTCGCTCGAAGTGCTCTTGAGGAGTCGAAGAGGAATTTAGTCGGGCCTAACTGAGATTGTTAGGGTCTAGGGACACGGTTGAAAGAAATAATACTGTCTATGCTCAGTCTGTGTTAAAAAAATCAATCTTACAAGTGAAACAAGAAACAAGAAAAACCTTTCAAGTTCTTGAAATTGCAACCAAGCCAAGAAATTGGCAAGTTCTCGCTGGTTTCTAAGAGGAAGTCGTCTATTCGTCGATGTTGCGTCACGATCGGCTTCGCACGAAGTTCCCTTAAAGTAACATGATTTGTCGAGCTCGCGAAACGGCTCAGTTTTATATCTGCCTGGTTCACGGAAATTCACTGGCATTTTAACTCGTTCCAAGGCGACGATTACCCCGTAAAATTAGCTATTCTGTTATGCAGCTTGCTCCCGCCGGTTACACGGCCGTCCTGTAACGCAATCAGTTCTCGCGAGGTTGATAACTTCCTAAGACGATGTTAATTGCCGCAGCAGCGTTTCGTTCTCCCCGTTTAATAATGCGACGGGAGTCACGATGAAGTTTCGAAAAAACCAGCACGTCCCGCTTGGATCACGTTGCTACTGAATTTTCAATGAGAGACACATTAATAGCTTTCGCTAGCCATTCGATTCTAGTTCAGCACGCAGTGTAGCATTTTCAATTTATAGTATATATTCTATTTCGATTTTGGGTTTTACATTTGTCATTGTACTTTAAAGGGAGTAGTGCCATCGAATAGGCGACATTCTATCTCACCAATTCTTCGCCGAGGAAACCTATCATTTCTCTAAACCCATCATCACCTACCTCCCTCGCTAAGTGCCACGACCCAATCCAACCCCTCCCAGGCATTCTCCACCGCACTTCTCCTCAAAATCATTATCACCTTAACCCTTCGCTGCCAACAGAACCTCCAACCCCTAAACCATTCCCTGTTTATCGTAATCGGGTTAAACAGTGCATACGCGAGAATGACGCAATCCTCCCTCCTCTCGGGGTAAATTCCAGCCACCTAACGGTCGCGCTCCGAATAAAAGGAGCAGTTACGAACAGAGCCAGACGCGACGATACCGAACTTATTCCGTCGTCACTTCCAATGCCCCTTACCTATAAAGAAGCAGTCGCCAAGGAAGTTCGCAGCCGATTACAAAAAGGAGGGTTTCGTCGTTCTCGAAACAATTTCTCACTTCCTCAACGAGCGGAAATCACTCGATCGTTGTCCCTCTGATCTTCCTCCCCGCGTCCTCGCCCATCCTGAGCCACGTCTGGCCGCGGGGCAATCGCAGTAACATTGTACATACGCTCGATGCCAGCGCTGCTTTTATGAAGAAAATGAAATTGGCTATATCAATAAAGTCGGCTACGGAGCGGCTGATACAAAAGGTCCTCGTACCGCGACCTGGGGAATGCCAGGTACGGTTTTCCTACTCCGTTAAATGGCGCCATTTAATTTCGTCCCGGTATTCCGACGCGCTTATGGAGAAACGAGGGGCCAGATGGCGGGAAACGGGACCCGAATTGCTTCCATCATTCGCCCCGGAGAAGAAGAACTGGGATTATCTTTGGAACCGAATCAGCCCACGGAACTTTCCTGATCGCATAGACGATCGAGTTTGCCACGGTTGAGCTTGTTTGGTTTGGAGTTCGGCTACACCCGTCGTCCCCCGTGACATGTAATATTCACCGGTTCGCGGATGCTTGCGGGGACGGGGGAGATTTATGGAACGTAAAATTGATCCACTCGAAGCGGGCTAGATGAGCCTTTGCAATTCTTGCGTCTGTAGGCTGATAGATCTAGAAATGTTCGTTGAGGATTCTTTTACTTGTTATTTCTTGGTAGAGGAAAGTTCAATTTGTTTATGATTGATTAATTTTAATTTTCGTTCCATTATTAAAACTTCGAAATATCACTGCGATTTAAAAAATACAGAAGACACGATGGTGAAATCATTTAATCAAAAATTGTAAATATTCCGGGTCCCGATTCGAAATTTTATTAAATTCCTCCGCCCATTGCACCGAATCTGAATACACGGGTGGTAGAGTTAATTACTGATAAAGTTTCGGAAATAAAAAAAAAAAAATTGTGGTCCCTGCAGGTTTACACGGTTTTCAACATTTCAGCGAGCGTTACGGGACCAAAACTGACCTAACGGAAGGGTACACTCGATAAAATTTCCAATTGGGAGCGCTTCTGCAATTATAGGTCTTCCCTTCTACAATTTCAATTATGCTATGGAGAAACAAAACATTTCTAATCAGAATTTTTACAATTTTACGGGGCTTCCCTTTTACAGTTTCCATTTTCTTCGAAATGCTATTTGGTTGAAAGGGATTTCGTACAGATTTTTAAACTATGAAAAATTGAAATTTGGTATTGATAATCACTCAAGAGAGACTTCTGTTTCATTTTAGGCGTATATAATCAGGAATAACCTTTTCGAGTAATTCAAATTAAATCACTACACTTTTAGTAATCAATGGATCGAACAATATAACCAATGAATCGAAACACATATATTCGTAATATAATACTACTCTTTCTTCTCGCTTTTGATACGCTTTGATACAATTTACCCTCAGACGAAGTACATTTTTTTCGCTCCCCTTATCGCAACGTTCCCTCATACATCGCGAAGGGTCCTTATCGTTCATCCTTAATTCTCGAAGCATCATTCACGCGGCACCTGTTCGAGGTGTATTGCGTTTCCTGGCCGAGGAGGCCAATGGTCTCATCGACGCGAAATAGCCCCGCGTGGCTATTTTTCATGGACGCACAGTAGAACAGAATTCATTTCTAGCACGACAACGATAATCGATTAATTACAGGGGAAAAAAGCATTCGATAAATAATTTATATCATATTTTGAGATGGTAGTAAATTATGCTTTCTCATTTCTCCATCGAGATCGACTATTTTTCTTACAAGTACCGACACACCCCTGTCGCAGTTGGCTGACCCAGGGACGCGAGCTTTGTTAAAAAATTAACCGTCCTGACAACACTCGTGAAAGCTCGCCTCGCGTCCAACCTTTTTTCCATATTTCCTATATTTCACCTGGTCGTAGCTGGAAAACGCGTCTCCGATTCCGTTATATATCACCGGAGATTTTCCACGTTGGAAAAACAGAGGGAAAATGTAACAAAGACGGGAAGTGGACGCAACGTTTCCGGTTTTCAGCTATTTCCAGCGATTTTTTGTTCATGCATCTCTTGGACGAAACGAAACCGCGTATTCCTACTGGCTTGGGCGTAAGCGTTATCATATTTCATTTGGCTCGATCGGACGCGTATAGATATTTAAAAAAAAGTATTTTTACTGATCCTTCCGGAATAGCCTCGGTCAATTTGTAAATGGACTCTTCCTCGCAGAAGATATAAATTCTGGTATGGGCTTTTAGGCGCATGGAAATTGGGGAAATGTGTGACGTCGATTTGTTATGGTGTTTTGCAGAGAAATTTTTTTTTAAATTAAGAGTCGCGGCGGAGATCGAAATTATTTATTTGGTGGAAATTGAGGAGCGAGCTCGATCAAAAAGGTACTTTATTTTTGGTTGGAAATTGATGGAAATTTTTGGGGGATAACGAGTACTTCCAATTACAATTTAATTTTATAACAGGTATTATTAAGTGATAGTGTGAGCTGTAATTGATTAATGGTATATATGTATATTGATTTTATGATTATGTTCGAGTATAATATTAAACTTAGACTTTAATACTGTAACAAGAGAAGTCCTTGTATCCTATATCCTCCAATTTCTGTTAATATAATAATAGAAAAATATCTCTCAAAATTTAGAATATGAAAATCATTTAACGTATCTCCGTTCCCACACAGTATCCAATAAAAATTCATTCACAATATAAAATTGCTATACGAAGAAAATTCCTCACCGGGGAGTTTCTCCCAATGGAAATTCTTTCTTAGAAAATTATTCCATCTGCCACGACTGGAATCCTATTTGCCCCGCGAAACCCTTCGCATAATGGAAACGTTCTATCGGCTTGCGAAAATATTTTCTCGCTAATTACGACGTATTCCAGCTCCGTCTCGTAGACATCCCCGTTGTAGCGAAATAATAGAGATACATTCTGAAAACGTCACCAGCGAAAACGGCGTGTCGAGTCGCGCCAACGACCTGGGAGTTTGATAGACGCCGGGGCTCCCCCGCGTGCTCGTAAAATATTCATTTTCGCCGAGCAGACCGCAATTATAGATTTAATAGACACGCAGACTCTATTCGCTCGCGAGCCGTTTTCATTCTTCAAACGGCGTGACATTAACGCGATTTATTAAATTTATCTCGGTCTCGGACGATTAAAATTCTGTCTCTGTTCTATCCGCGCTCGAGCCCCCACCTATTCCCTTTTGTTCCCTCGCTCCTGACATTACCGTCGGTTCATTCCGAGCGACTCGTTTCACGCGATATGGTAATGTCTCGGATATTGATAAAACTCGTCGCTCGGATTCGCGATCAGCCCCCACCACTGGTTAGAATTTCAATTTTAGAATGAAATTATAATTTAACCAGGGGTGATACTATTCGTTACTCGGATTCATGATCAGTACTCATGATCATGGTCACTACTGATTTTTAATTATTACTGAATTTTAATTCTAAAGTGATATTATCCGTTACTTGGATATGTGATGAATTAAAATTTGTGTGCAACAAATGAAAACGATCTACCTTGGCGTGTCTCATCTAAAATTACATTCAATAACTAATTTAAAGTTTCACAAAATTAATTATTCATCTTTAATTAATTTTTACATTCAGTTTTTTCTTTTACCTTTTTTTATTTAGAAATATTTGCTAAGAATACTGACGTTTCAGCAAACTAATTTCTTGAAAGATCGAAGTTGAAAGAAATGCTCCACCGCTGATTTGCATATTGATAACCGCCAGTCCCGATTTTCGAGCACCGCGCGAGGCGCTGCCTGTACATTCAAGTCGCGAAAACAGCTCGAAAACTGAAGTGTCGTGACAGGTTTTTGATTCGTCCGTGATGGGGCATAAATTTCGCGGACGCGTAGGTGGAAACAGAATAATACTTAAACATGCATCGGGCGCGCTCGTCGAAACGTCCCGTCGTGTATTTATATTTTATCTGCGTATCTGCCAGCTAGCAGCCTCTGCTCATATTTTATGTATGGCTACGTATGATGTCGCGTGGGTTTGTCGCTTTTCGCGACGATACGACGTTAGCGTGAAATTTTGCGATCGACCGACCAGTCGGACATTTCTTTCCATCCGAATTCGCTGTTTACACAATAATTGATTGCCTACTGGCGATTTCCTCGAAGATAAGAAAAATTCATTTTTGGATGGAAATTTCAAATATCGAGTTACATTTGAGAACTTGACATTTTGTATTTGCAACTACTTCGCCAATTTATTTGTATTGGAAGGAGCTTCGGTAATCATTTATAATTTCCCTGCGTGTGGTTTTTTTGTCAATCAGATTAATGCGTTCGTAATTAAAGCAACTCTCGTTAACAAGTTCGAAAATTAAGGTAACAACAGTTCTTAATGATGTAAGGTGATACCCACAGCGTAAACGTAATATTCCTTTCAATAAGAGCTCGTATAATGTACGGATCTCTGTTACAGTTTCACTGTATAATGGATTATATGATACTTCCAGTTTATTCATCTATAACAATATTAATAAAGAATGGAATAGATTTCCATTACAATACCTTCATTAAGATTGAGTGACAGTAAATAAAGAAGCTCCCTAATGATTTACTAATTTCGCAAGTTTCAAATTTAATTCCGAATAAATATATTTAAGAATCTCAACGCTATCCATAATATAAACTTTCAATAATTTTCACCCCATTCTTCCCCTAAAAAAAATGTTGATTAAATTACCGTAAAAAAATCTGTATTAATTATCGTCGCATCGTGGCATTAACGGCAGCTAATAGTTTAATGGAACACAATATAACCCGTTCCTTTGTCAATTTTATCCAATCAAAAATTTGCATCGAATAATCGAAAGGTTCCCTAATCGATTTCCTGTTTCGAAGAACCGTGAACGCAAAGGGGAATCGAGGTTCTTATCAGGGTTGACGCCTCGAGCAACGATATCTCCGAAATGCGAAGGGGTCGATTTTCCAGGCGGCCTCGGAGACTCGTTAATTTCCCGCGGCGTGCATAAACAGCATGGATCCGCCGGTTGCAGGCGATACTGAGAAATTTAAAAGTCGCGCGCGCGCGCTGTCTTCTCACCCCCATTCCTGCGCCGCGGGCGCCCCGTAAAATGCACGCGTTTAATCCCATCTGCTCGTGAAAATATCGCGCGGAGCGGATGCGAGCACGCGTTTTATGCGATATTATGGAACACGAACGCCGATCGCGAGAGTTATCGCGTTACCCATCGACTATGTATCCGACCGAGGTACTACGTAACTCTCGATAATAGAAAGGGCTGCGTGCACCACACGCGCTCTCTCGATATTACTCCTGACAGGAAAATCAATTGAGCTTCCCTCTCGTCTATTTTTTTTTCACCTTACTCCCTGTTTCTTCGTATCGTCGCTTCTCACCCTCGTGTTTTACATTCATATTTTTCGCCACTCGATGAGGAATTCTCGTGGTTTCCCTCCATTTGCATGCATCATCCTCTCGCGAAGATGGAATTCTCGAATGAATTGGAATGATTCTTTAAGAATGATGGTATTCGATTCTTTATGAAAAAAATTGGTCTTAAAGTCCTTTTCCATTTTCCAATTCGAAGCTTCGTTGTCGAGATAGAAGCGGCTGACGTTCTTTCGCGTGTGGGTACATCACGGTTGCGTAGGCGCGCGATCAGCTGACTGAGATACAAAATATACGAGATAGTATATTTGGCATCAATATTTCACATTGATTTAGCAAAAGTGTTTGATACTCTTGAATTATTGTTTCCAACTCTTCCTTCCTGAGTACTCTTCAGGATCGTTTAATATCTAAAGAGAGTGCTTCAAGTAAGATCCATAGAATTGGAGGCACCCGATGGAAATCGTAAAGTATTTTTAAACGGAGGATGCCTTGATAATGCAAAAAGCAGGAAAAAGAATTCTTAGCCATTTTCTTAGGTAAGAGGCTCCTTGTTTACCTTGTCCCGACACCCAGCTCGACACCTCTGGCTACTTCTTACTTCCTCTTGTTCTCTGCACGGTTTGCCGTTTCTTGTTCCCCCTCTGGACTATTCTCCGCTCATAGCTCGCGGCGGCGCTTTTCTTGTTATCTTTCCTGACTGGCTTTCTGTCTTCAGCACTCGTGCACCGCTGCACACCTTTTTCCCGTGCTCTCTGTCAACTCTCGAACGAATCTTGCCACTCTTTTTCACTGGCCGGCAGCACATGACCTAGTCCCGTCACAAGTTCTGCTACAGGTATTCGACCAAAGCAGAGAACTAACAAACGCTATTAGTTTCAGAATTATTTGAATCAAAATAATTTAAATTTAAATATTCTTCCTTTTTATCATAAATTTTTTAAAACAACTGTTCCAAGAGTAAACTTGAAAAAATACATAATTCGAACAATATCCAGCTTGTCCGCTCGAATAGTTACAAAATTTTCCTGGCTCTCTTAAGCATATAAATATCTCCAATTTTTTTACAGTAACTCACACTTGCACCAGAACTTATGGCAACCCGGTAACCTATAACCTGCAACTGCTGCCCATCGTTTGTTTTCCCTTCGTTTTTCGCTGGATCGTTTCATCCCTTCGGTTCCTCTTCTGCTTCGACCACTGTTTCCTCAAACCTCCCCTCTTCACATCTACGCCACCCTAACACTCTCCGCATCTCTCCACTCCTTTCTCGCTCTTTCTACAGTGCCGGTAGAAAACATCTCTCTCGCAACATCCCTCTTCTCCCTCGCTTTTTGTTCGTCCGCAACGACTCTTTCCCTGTCGAGCGGATGCACTTCAATTATGAACCCGTATTCCTGGTACAAACACACGAGATGATTCACGCGAGCTGTATTTCCATCGGGCTGGCATCGATCGCCCCGTCGCAACGTAAATACGACGTATTAATGACATTAACCCCTGACGCTGTCCGATTTATTTTTGTCGTATCCCGTCGTCCTGTCGCGGCCAATTTTCCCGACGTGTCTTGACTTCCTGGGTCGTCGAACCGGCGGCCATTTTTAACGATACGAAAGCTATAACGCCACCGCGAAATCTCATTAACGGAAATGTAATGCGAGGATTGAAACGACATCTCCAAATTCGTCCTCGAGGGGGAGAGTCTTGGGTGACTGGAAATTCGTTGGGGGGATGAAATAACGGAATTCATGAAAAATGTTAACACCATAGTACACCTAAAGAGAGTTGAAAGCGTTTGTTATAGTGTTTACACGGCTTTGTTAACCAAGAAACTACACCAGAGATTATTTGAACCCGTCCCAAACGCGGATCATGGTCGATCGAGGCTCGAAATCGCCCCGAAACCCGAATCGCGTGGAAACTATTCGTAAAATTTCATCGAATTCGAGAATTGCCGCGGCGATCATTACAGCAAAAACCAACGGGGAGTTAATGGAAGATAACGGTCCATTAAGGGACCGCTCTGTTGCTGCCCGTTAAATTGATTTGCAAATAAAAAAGTTTTCCTCGGAAGCGCTGGCTTCTGTAACCCGGTTTTCCCGTTGATGGATACCCATAACCCTCTGCATTAGCCGTGCTTTATTCGTTTCCGTTATATCGTCACTGGGCGCCCTGTCGAACGGAAAATAGCACCGAAATTTCGTAACTCCGAGGCGCCGCGATGGAATCAAAATGTTTCTCAATTTGGTCACTCTTGACTTTCGTCTTATTTTCTTTTAGCTTGTAGAATCATTCTTTAGAATGATGCCCATCTGTGATTGAACATAAACAATTTATATCCACGCAATTGTCGAGTTAAAGCTCGATCGAACTAATCGCCAGCCATCGGCGTGGTTACGAGCCTTTCGTTAATGAAACCGCGCATTTGTCGAGCGTCGATAAAAAACGGCCAGGCCACAAGATGATGCACGCTCGTTATCCCCAGGTGCATGGAGCGTTTTAAATATTCGGGGCAAATAAAGCGCGAGTAATATATTCGCAGGCGATAATGGCGGCTAACCGGGATAAAAGCCGCCGTCGTTGACACGATCGTCGAATTTATCCCACGAGAGAGAATAAAGAGCAGAGGTGGATTTAGTATGAAGTTAATGATGCTCCAGATTTGGGCCACAGGTTGACGGTACCTTGAAAGCTCCTTATTTGTTGATTTTTCAATTAAATTACTATATAGCAAATGCTTCGAAGAAAAGTTGTAGAGTTGGTTCATATACATTGCCCTTGAATTTTTTCCTAAGTAATATTACAGAAACAATAATTCAGGACATATTTACAAATAATTCAGTTTCAAAATTAATTGTACAATCTCATTGTACCTAAGTGGCACGTAAATCAATATGATATGAAAATAAACTATCCTGGTTCCTGTTATAATTAACTGTATCGATGCTTTAAGATTTACACGCAACATTTACTGTTTGTTGGAATGACTGAGTAAATGATTAAATAAATTTGCATAGCCACTTCAACTTTAATCAACGTAATTTCGATGTAAATTTGGATGAATTTTAATATTTTAATTGTTTATAAAAACACTGCAACTTTTCCTATGGTTAAACATCGTTCAATATAGTTTAACGGTTACCGAAAAAAAGAAAAAACAGAAATTCGACGAAATAGGGAACAATGGGACGCGCCAATCTTTTAATGAATCCAGCATTCGTGTTTGAATATTTACTTTTTGGATACGTTTGGATATGTGCACGTCAAATGCGGCCGCAGAACTTAATCGTTTAAACGTATATATTCGTGGAAAAAAGGGGGGGGGGAAGGTGGATCGCGTCGATCAAATAACGCTGACGCGCGAATCCGCGGAAATGACGACGGCTGAACACGTTCGAGCGAAACGTTTCGTTGAATCAACAAAATAATCCTCACTGCGTCGAGCACCGATGACCAGTATCGATTATTGACCCGCTAGTCTACATTCGGTTCCATTTTAATAAATGTTGCACGCTGCCCACGACGTGTGTAGATGTTGTTCTTACTACTGGCGAGCGATAAGATTGAATCTGGCGGTGCATCCACTTTTCGCCACAGATTTGAAATTGTAAACTGGGAGGCTTGTAGTCTACAGCAAGAATTTCTAAGGTAGTTTTTTTTTAGAGATATAATTCTTAGCATTTTCTTGAAATTTGTAACGTTTATAAGGGTCGAGAGTACGTACACAGAAGGAAATAAACAATTTTTGTAAATACAAATAAAGTTATTATATATTTATCGAATTCGAGTTGCGTTATGGCTAACGAGTCACATAATAATTGAGCAGTGCGAGGGTTTTCGAGTAACGAGACGTTCTCGGTAAAAAAAACCAAGAGATTTATTGACGACATTAATAATTTCTTATAATGATCATTAAAGGACAGATCCGAAGTAAATAGGGTACTTAGGACTCGGAGACAGGTTTCTTCTGGCAATAGCACGCCGACAAGAACTTATATTGACGATGGCGATCATTTATATTGTATCCGAAATACGTCTTCTACTAATCCATTCCATTTATATCTACTCAGTATCTACTCTTCATTTTTATATTTTATTATTTTTGAATCTTCACATGTTTGTTTATATTTCTTCTTTAAAACTTTCTTCGAAGGAACCTTCAAAGTAATCACTATTTCGTTGAAAAATAACTTTAATATTTTTCCCTCTCGTGGAAGAACCGAGCCCAAAATTAATGCCGCACTCTGCCCCCTCCGTCCACAGATTTGAAAATGATGGAGCTGATGATTGACCCTCCATCCCTTCTAATAATGGTCAATCTCGTCGCAGGAACGGATAATAACAACAATCTGTGGGGTTCTTCGTGCTTCTTACACGCCATCATTCATTTTTCACGGTTTTCGGAGAACCCTCCCGTTTGGAATGATCGCGCTACTCCTGTCGGAGGGGCGATTTCTCAAAACGTCTTACGTGTTTCTCGCGTCCCACTATTTATACGACCCCTACCTCGGAGGATCCATCGAATTCAGGCGAGAGTCCAATTTTTCTAGCGATATGGTTCCTACGTTTCTCGCATCTGTAATAGGGGTGTCCACGCGTTCGGGTGACAACGAGATAAAATCAAGGGTGAATCCAATCCTGGCCGCCCTATGATACGAGGGATGCTATGCTACTAAACGTTCGAGGCGTTGACCCTCTGTAACCCAAATTATATATGGGCTCTGGAAACAATTCTACTGCGGGGGGGTTGGCACTGATAAGGGCTGAAATAATGGGACATCTATCGAAAGGAACGTTAATTTCCAACTGACTACAGCCCTTATATACAAAATTGTAACTATTTCTTATTTTCTGTATTTCTACTTTTGTTTTTTATTTTCGATTCACCAAGTGCTTCGGTATCACTATCCACGAGTTCATTTTATTTCATCAACTCAAACTACGTTCTCTATTTTGTTAGTGAAAGTGATTGTTCCTTTGCTCCAGTTATAGTGTTCTATAAGATTGCGTCGTAACCAGCTTCTCATAAATGTATAGTAGACACCAGGTCAAGGATCCCAGTTCCATAATGAGACCGCGAAGCGTCACGAAGCGCCTCACTGATCCTACAAGCAGTTGTCCATATGAAACTGTATCGCCATTGCAGTTCTAGGATTGACTGACGACATTCGAGAAAGATCGTTTACTATTTTTCGTAAAGAATACTTTCTCGAATAATTTATTTAAAGACAAATGATTGAATACTAATTTGAGTAAATGAATCATTTAGGAGTTGAATTCAAGTAGACAGGTTCACGAAGAAGAATATTGCCTTGTCAACAGAGAAATCTTTTTATTTAGACAAAATTAACATACCCTTTAAGCATTTCTGACATAAACTCTACTTCGCAAGAAGATGGAGTCATGCCACTTTCATAATAAACTATTCATATTTTATCGTGTCCCATAAAAGGGCTCCTCGATTCGCAGAAGTTCTGTACAGCGACTTCCCAAAGATTTTTTCCCTGGTCCTCGACTGCAGACGTAAACACCGACGTGTGTCATTCAAAACGCCGCGGCGCCCCCGTCCCAACGACGCCGACGACGCTTTCCACCCTGCGTCTTTCCGTCTACGACAGGGGTGCTCAACTCTTTTTAATAAAATACCAAATAAAATAACTAGACCTTCGTTTAACTAATGAAACATTCAATCTCTCCTTGGATACTTAGGTTAGGTACGGGGTAGGTTTTGGACATTTAGGATGAAATAACGAGAAAATGAAAAGAAAGAAAAGAAAAATTTCAAATAAAAGTCCGAGGAAAGGATTTGTACATCTTATAATTACGATGATGTTCAAAGTAACGTGGAATTCCTGTTTCCTTTGTTAATTTTATTTTGTGGACGGAGTAATCGTATCTAGAAGCCCTGATTGGTCGAGCTTTGCGCACCTCTGATCCACGAAATCCCAACGAGAGGAATCCCTCAGCCGGTGGCAGCCTCTTTGTATTCCGTCGCGCAGACAGGGAATCTCTTGATCGTAACTCGGGGCGACTGATTGGAAGGGAAAGTGGCGCACGGTCGGGGATCATTTGAAAATAGTGGAGATTGATTTTTCGGGATTTTTTTTCATCCTACCAGAGAGCAGGGGGCAGCGTGATTTTTTTGAGGCCTCGAAGCGCGGTCGTAGAATAACAAAGATGCACGGAGCTTCACAAAGGAATCCGACGAGGTGTTGGTCCTCGATCCTGCGAATTGGACATTTTTTTTAGGGAAATGATCTACACAGATCAATTTCAAAGTTAATAGGAATATTTAGGCATTATGAATTTTTTGGAATATTCTCCATTATTCATTTTTAGTAAAAATTAATTTTAAAGGAGCAAGAAATAAGAGACAATAGTAAAATTTTACTTTTATATTCGACTCAGTGCTGAACACATGTGTTTTCATCGATATGTACTGTTATTAATCGAATAACAGAGGGGGCTATTCAAAAAGGAAATTGGTGGAAACAAAATGAGCTGGTTAAAGGAAGAGAAACATATTCTCCAAAAATGCGCATTCATAATTACAGATAAAGTATCCATTGTGTTGCAGTAATTGCACTAATTACACGGCGAACCCATTACCTTAGCACCGCAATTATTTATGCGTGTTCGCGCTGAATCAGAAGGGAAAATGGTTACATTTTCTCATTAAATAATTATCGCCCATTAAATTAATTTAACAGGTGACAACGGAAGGCCAACTCAAGCACGAAATAAAAATACCCAGATATAGTATTAAAATACCATTAAATTCATCGTTTACGATATTTTCGTCCAACTTTTCCAAATATTCTTAAATTCGGTACGAATATTGTTATTTTTCGATACCCTTTACTATTGCATGATTTATCATCGCGTAACATTTATTTGATATTTACTTATACCGAAGGAGGCTATGTAAATTCGATTGAAAATGTCGAATGATCATCAAACATTTACGTTCGGGAAATATTTTATCCAATTCGCAAAGTTTAATTAATGTTTTATCTTCAAAGATATTTTTCCTTAGCGAGCGGCGCGCACAATGAATTTTATTTCGAGCGTAAAATGAAGTTCAAATAGACTGAAAGATAACGTAAAAGAACAGTTTCAAATTACCACCGTGTAACGGAATTTAGAACGTTTCGATTTTTCCAGCATTTAATGGTCAAGGATTTTCACGAAAAATTTTGGAAAGAAAAACGAAGAAAAATATTGTTGTTTCGAACTGGTTCATTTCTATGCTTCACATCGTAATGTATATAACTGTTATTTCTTTCGATGATTATACTAAAACAGAAAAAATATAAATGAAAAAAGTACGACCCAACAGCATGACTTTCACTGGGAAATGGGCGTTCACCCCGACTTGTCAGTAGCCGACGTTGACATCGAACATCGAGCAGGTAACGGTCGACTGTCGTTCACAGGAGCTCGGCCATCGCGTTCCAGCCATCAAAATTGTCTTTATCAATGCGAAATGTAAATTTACTGATAGTGACAGAAGCGGCGATAGTCCGTCGATGATAATTATACCTATCACGGTCCCGTCCACCGCAATTCCACTCCTCCTCTCTTCCCCCTCTCATTCGTTGCAATCCATTATAATTATCCGCCGTTGCAATCAAGCGTCGCGCGTTATCGGACGCGAAGGTGCGCGTTTCTTTGCCAACCACGCTCGATCGTATGTTAAATGAAGCTAATTAGACGGAAACGCGTCGCAACGCTAAAAGTCTCGGTTCTTTTATCGCTGAGATATTTGACGCATAATTCAGACGAGGGGCTCGTAGACACCGCGATGCTAAACGGCCGCTCGGTTTAATTAGAGAACGTTTCTGCGGCAGGTTCAGTCCTCGTTAGCTTGGATTGTCAGAATTTTCATTCCATGGGACTGATAACGGTATCGCGTCGTTAGTAGGATGGAATTCTATAGGATATGTATAGTCGAAGATGTATGCATTTATTATTATTATTAGTAGTAGTAGTAGTAAGGCAGTAAGTGGGGTATACAGGTCTCAGGAACGCTGAGCTTTCGTTATCATATCTCTCATCCCTCCAGAAATTTCTTTGAGGAAAATCGTACCGTATAAAATATATTGTGTATAAATATGGAGGGATAACTCTGTGGCATATGTGATGGTATGAAAGGGAACTCTCCTTGGTCTTTGTAGAGGTAACAACCTTTGTACGCATATAGTTGCCTAATTAAATTGATTTCACTGAAAATTGTGCCGTTTTCCGCAATTTGTGAGTATTCTTTAGAAAGCGTGACACGTTTGGAAATTACCCTTTTTTTTTTTAAGAGACTTTGATACCCTTCTGACTATCTGTTATTCAGTTGCTTCGATTTCTTCTCTGTTTTATTGATAAGAAATAAAAGAACCACTGTGGGGCTGGATCACTTTTGACCCGTACTATTTTATATCCCTACCAGTCCTCGAAGATAGTTCCATTTTTCCACAATACCGAGTGCGCGAACGTGAAAAGAAACGAGAAAACGTATTGGCACCGAATAACCATAAAACGTTTCGCATGCCACGCACGGAATGCTCGTTTGCGCGGGAACGGTAATGCGCGCGCATCGTGCAGAACGATCTCGTTGTTTCGTAGAATGGGGGAACAATGTGCCGTCAGTCCTGACAACGTCCTATAGTGCCGAATCTAGAACTTTTTTTTTCGTTGTATTTCAGTAGAAAAATCGTCAGAGTTGGATAAGCAAGCAAGTTCTTCTATATCGTTATATCTGTTAGCTGGAATAATTACAAATTAATTTCCGACAATAGTTACATTAATTATTTCGGCAGTCCTTGGTCGTAGGTAAGACCGCGGCCCATCGAGATCATTGCGGAATCTCGTTCCAAGGGATTCTCGTGTGCGCTTTCGTCGCTCCTTTCTCGCTTTGGCCCCGTGATTTTAATCTCGCAGAACATCTTATCTAACTTTTTAATGGTATACCGATGTTGGATACAGTAAAAACTTTGAAATTAAGACGAAGATTTTCTTCGCTCTTGTAATTTAGGGAACTTCCGGTTTCCGTGTCCTACAGCAGCCCGGCCAGGATCTCGGTGCCCCGCGCTGATAACAAAAGTGTTCCCAGCAAAAAGCACTATACTCTGGTTAAACATTTCACTTTGAATTTAATGCTGGAAAAACCTCCTCTCGCGTCATAGTTTGTTATCCTTTTCGACACCATTGAGATTTATGCCCTGTTAACTAGAAATTAACTTCTCATCTATGTAGATTACAATTTCCAATGAATAACAGAAGACTCTTTATCCTTGTCAAAACTTACTACTTTATACTTGTCTAAAATTATCTTCCTGTACGAAGACACCTTGAATAACGAGTGTCTCGTTTGTATTCGTTTTCCACTAAATAAGTATTAATGGGCGTTTACAACTCGCGATGGAACGAAGACATTCCTTTGGCAATCAACGTGCTACGCTAAGACGCAATTGCAGCCGCGACATTTCCGGTTGTACAGTTCAACGGCAGTAAAGTTCGAAAACTTTAAGCTCCCCTGTCGCGAAGTTTTCTCATTTATCTGAGGTAACAAGAGTTTTCTTAAAAATTATATTACGCGTTGCGTGTTAATATCACGTGAGCAAGTCATATTATAGGGATAGTAGGATTATATTTAAAAATTCATGGACTTTGTTTTTATTATAAATTTAATTAAATTGTTCGAATTTAAATAAATAGAATAAATTATTGCTTGTTTTTAAAGCAACTAGGTTTCCTAAAAATAGTAAATGCAAACCTATGATTATAATTACAGTACCAGTAGAAATGAACAAAACGAAGACCTACGATAAAATGTTTGTAAATTCAGCGTATTGCTTTTCTTTTTTATTGAATATGCGGCTGAAAAAGTTAGACAAATGGTTGGAATGATGAACCTCAGGGTTACCAGGCCACTGGGAAGGTTCTATAAATCTTGAAACGCCCGTATCTGCTGCTCATGTGATGGATCGTGGAGCAGCCAGGTACAAGATAAATTTACCCTATTGCACTTTCCACCTCCAGATACCCTCAAACACTTCCTTACAAGCAAGATACAGCACCCCAAAAACTCTTCCATACCCTCTAAAGCAACTCGTAACTTTTTGCTTATAACACACATTCAGTTTCGAATATAAAGTCGACCTAAAGTTCCTTACTTTATTACGCTTTTATCACACAAATACACACCTAAACAATTTTTCTCCTAATCATCAAAGTAGACATGAGCGTCATATAAAAGGAGAAGTCTGCACTTGAATCAATTTCCTTAAAATTAATTTTCCAAAGAAGACCTTCTGCTCATCTTAAAAATCAACTTCATCGCTCGTAACCCTTTCACTTTGCGAATCCATCGCTCCCCAATCTTTCGTTTCGTCTATCACCGTCCAAAAACATTCCTCCAAACTCTCCGAAACTTCAAGACTGATGTCCCCCTCCCCTCAGCCCTCCCTTAAAACCCTTCATCGTCGAACAACAGGATAAAACGAGTAATCCCCGGTTGTTCTGATGGTAATCCATGCATAACTGCGAGCGCGGCAAACAAGCGACGCGAATAAAGTACAATCGCGATTCGGGGCGCGTATCACGATGAATAATTAAAGTAATCCGTCCGCGATCCGATCAGCGATCGCGGGGCGAATCCCAGACGGTTGGAGGTCCGTTGAAACGGAACGCCAGCGAACTCTCAAGTCGTTTCGAATGTTTGCCGGCGTCTGAAAGCCGAGGGGGGAATCTTAATCTGCATTTCGGTCTGGCTGTTCGGAATCGTTGGGAATGTTCGGTGCCACTTGAGCGCCGCGGAACAACCGTCTACCCGGCAGTAGTTGCTCTTCGTTTATGTATACATACTTTCGCGGGGGCAGCGATATCGGTCGCGTCATAATTGAGCTGTGAACAACCGACGGCGACATTTAAATCCGCCCCCAACCCAGGGACGAAGTGCAGCGGCCACTTTGTACACCCTGTCCCACTCGAGTATCTGTGATAGTTGAATAATAAGCTGAGCCTCTGCCGCCACTCGAACCCACGGTAGTCTCCGGAGTTGTTAGACCCACTCGAGGATAGACTAAACGAACGAGGGGCTTCTTGGAAGCCGACGTCTTCAGGACTCTACGAAGGTAGAAGTCCTTCTGGTTTTGATATGGTGGATTCTTTGACTGTTTTTTTTTTTAAAGGGGATCATAGGGGTATGTGGCGCATGAGAATCGGGATTAGGGTTAAGGAGTTGTGGGAGTAATTTCGAAGGAGGGGTTTGTTGGTGGGTAGGAAGGGTTTTATTACGCGTGAGAATTATGGGAACTTGTCGAAGTTCTATCGAGATGTTTTGTAAGTTAGGAATTAATGGCAACGTTTGTACGTATTTTTACGTTTTCGTTTAATATTGATCTTGATTTTTGGGTATCTGTGCGTTAGTGACATCGATACATACTTTATTTTTTCCCGCATGATACGCCACATTTCGCTTCTAATCACGCTAGAAGCAGCAAAATTAAATTTCCAAGAGAGTTTCCATTCTCCAACAGGAGAACCCTTTTCGTTCATTTCGTTCAATATTCATCATCGTTATCGGCTTCGATGCGATTCCTTTGTTAACCCCCTCCATCTCCCCTCTTCCAGTCGATCAATTTATATTCATGCGTTTCGCGTGTAATACCGGAAATGTTGCATTTCACATTCTTCCGGAACAAAGTGGCCGTGGAAGGAACAAAGTCGATTCCGTTTTAAAATATACGATACGCCCGACGGGTCCAACCGAATCGTTAATCCATGGCCGTAGAGATGATCGACGAGGGCGAAGGGAAGAACAATGGCGGACGATGAAGACCGAGAGGTCGAAAATTGCCGCTGGTTTATCGTAACGAGTCACTTTGAAAGTTAAATCGTTATTCCGCGGGAATATGATGCGCGGAACGCTTTTGATGCGCGGTTGATATGCATAATCCGCGAATTGCGTATCGTTCGATGGGGCTGTACAAAGGTCGCGAAAATGGCGCACGAGCTACGGCTGCTGCGAATAAAGCGAAATTCGAAGCACGATCTCGTATGCCGAATGTTAATTGTGTTATATCGATAGTGGATATTTCGACGATCGGTGCGGAGTTTAGGAAAATTATTTAGGGGGATGTTCTTCGTTCTGGGAATGAACTGGAAATTGTGAATACAGTAGCTTAATAACAAATATTCTATTTTACACTATAATTTCTCCAATATTCATTCCTCCAAGCCTAAACAGTCTCGTGTTTCGAAGTATAATCACGCTCACCTTCGTGAATAATAATCAGTGATAGTTCAAACAAATCAGTACAGACAATTAAATATAAACAGCACTCTTTGATGCCGTATCTTGCGTTTGCAATTTACAGTAATCTCGATATTCTATGCGAATATCGCTGGATTCGTGATCGACGTTAATAATCGTAAGCCCGTGCTTAATTTCACACTAGATCTGCACTACGTTAATTACACAAACTAGAAATTCGCACAATCCCGTATTACGAACAATCCCGCGATAGCTTGGATACGGTTGATTAAAACAGGTGGTCGCGAATTATTCGATGTAACGGCG
Organism: Hylaeus volcanicus; assembly: GCF_026283585.1. Classification (NCBI taxonomy): domain Eukaryota; kingdom Metazoa; phylum Arthropoda; class Insecta; order Hymenoptera; family Colletidae; genus Hylaeus; species Hylaeus volcanicus. The sequence continues at coordinate 16,442,740 of NC_071982.1, forward strand.
GTGAACAATAGAAATTCTCGAAGGCGAAACCATGGAGAATTTAATCGAGCTCGGTAATTCCAAAGAGCGTCATCAAGAAAGGGAAAATAAATTAAGCCTTGCTCATGATTAATTATAATACTATATTCAATAGTAATATATCAGTAATATAACTCATTCAATCGCGAGCTTGGTGACTCCAAAAAGCGTTATCAAGAACAAAATAATTGAGATTTGATGGAATTAGTTAAAATACTATATTCATCACTAATACAGAACTCATTCGATCAGGAGACCTTGTACTATACTTTTTCTTAAAGTTTCACTGGTACGCTTCCTCACCATCTCGCGATCTCACTCACCAAAGCACTCTCATTCAGATCATGTGGTTCATTCACTCAACTCACTCATTCTCCCATTCAAGCAACTATAGTTACCCCCCTTTTCTCTTCCACCTCGATTGTCCCTCCTCGCTGCCTCCTCGATCTTCTCCATCTCCCTCTATCCGACGCATTATGCAAAACAGGTTAGTTTGGGATGCGAGATACCTGTGTACAGGTGCAGAAACAGAGGCCTGCAATTAGCTCCCCGACGGCGGTTGGCCGCGTAATTAGAAAAGTTTACTCGTCATAACATAATTGATATTCCCGTTGCATGCTGCCTGTCTTCGTTCGGGGTCGTCTCGAGATCACGTTTCGAGATCGCTCGAAAATTGTATACCCTACTTCGTGTCCGTTTCGAGTTATGCGATCGTCCATCCCCGCGGAAACGTGTGGCAGAATTGCATTAATTGGACCTCTGTCGTAATTGGAAGCTTGCTTGGGAATTTGTCTTGTTACGACTGGGAAGCGTGCTTTCGGTGGTAAGCTGATGATTGAAATCACTCGGTTTGTTATTGGCAGTTTTGAGGGATATTGCTTGACAGTGGTGTTGGGAATGTCACACTTAATTAAACATAGTCAAACTTTGTCAAATTTAGTTAAACAGAACTGAGAGTATGAGAAGTTGAACTATGGGAAGGTATAGAGGAGTAATCAAGTCTAGGATATCAAAATTAGGTACAATTGGGGTTATAGATATTGTTTTTAGAATTATTTTTAAAAATACGGAGCATTCAATGTTTAAGAGAATTCTAGCTTAGAATTAACCTTCTCGTTCACGACTTCTCAAAATTCAATAATCTACGTTTCAATCTTCCAATCTTCTAAAATAGGTTAAATAAAATTCCCACAAACTCGCACCAAAATATCCTCCATTCGCTTTCTCTAAGCATTCTTTTTCCTGATTCTTCGGGTTTAATCAAAACCGTGATTTACTCCTTACCAAATTATATTGCAACAGTCCAGCGTGGAAAATACCGCGCCATAAATTCCGTGCGGTTCCTATCCACGAAATTTCGAACGCGGTTCGTGGCTAGCCTGTTTCTGGAATGCATTTTGTAAATCATATGACGGAGCGCAGTTCGTTTAACGTTTAATTCCTTGCCGAACGCGATGAAGCTTTTCGCGGAGGAATCCGTCGAATTCAATATCAATTTTTATTCGTCGTTTAATCACTCGAATAAAGTCGCGTCCACGCGTAGTCCATTTCTAAACGAAGAGCTTCCCCATCGGGACACAGACTGCGGAAGTAGTGGCCCTCGGTCGATCCCGAACGATTAATGACAAACTTGAGCGCTCGATCATCCGTGATCTTGGCGGATCCAGCGCGTATAAACGACCGTCCGTGTCTGCCAGTGACACCCTGTCATCGGACAGCGCATGAAATTTATTAAATTGCTTTCTGACCGTACGTCACGCCTGGTCTAGCGCCCGCGAAACGTTTACGCCAAGTGTATTCGGGTGTCACATAACTCAGCCAGCTGCTGGACGACTTTTATGCACTCTTCGCGCCCTATGGTCCTTTAAGAGTCGATTTATGGTCGACTTTAACACCTGAGAATTGTTCTCATTGACGCCGATGTCGTTGAGAAAGTTCCTGGAATAACGAAAGGCTAATATTTTACAATGTTAATCCAATAATTGAGGCATAAATGTCGTGCACGTTTAAACAATAATGTAACAGTAATGCAAGTCTGGAATGTTGAACATTTACGTCGGCTGCATTTATTGTTTCACCGTTAAAATTGCTGGAAATTGCCTTTGAATATTTTAATACGTTTCATGTGGATAGCGGTTGCAAACATGGTTTACTTGGGCGAGACAAAATCGTCACTGTGTATATATTTCAACACGATAATCTGATTCACCCTACGAATATAGTTAACAAAGATTATTCCATTCCGAAATCTAGCAATTTGTCATCCGATCGGTATGCTATCGAATTTTTCCTCGTGACGCAAATAGAGACTGCGGGAAAATTCGTGGACTTTCTTTCATTTCGCGGCGGAATATTACGGATTATTGAACAATTTGTTTACCTCTTTCTACGGTTCGCGCGGCTAGTGAAAAATGTTTTATAAACATCGCGTGGAAAATATTTAGGTAAACGTTACTCGCTGCGATTCCCCAATGACGCAAAATTGAAGGTACCGAGAAATATGAGCTCGAGCAAACTTTTATCAGAATCATATAAGCTTTATAAAAGGTTGTACAATGTGCTCTCGTGCTCGTTTATTGAGACATTTTGTTGCTTGAAAAAAAGTTTCAATACCACATAGCCGGCCAACCTCAACCAGATGATCGATGATAATTTTTCCCAAACGATCTATATTATTCTGTTAAGAAAAAGGGGGCGCTTTCCTCAAAATTTCGTTACTCCGCCTTTCAATTTTTACTCGTTATTCGAGATTCGTATTTAGACAAGAATTTTGCTCGTCCCCGTTACAATGGCATCCACGCAAAAATACGAATACGAGCGGGGATCGTGTCGGTCCGCCTTTTGTGCTTACACAACGTCCATCAATTAACTCGGGAATGTAAATAAACCGACATTAACGAAGTTATGAAAAGCTTGTAACATCGACTCGCGCTAGGTAACGAAACGTACGGGTAACGAAGCTGAATGTGTCGGAAAAACGGGTCGGAAAAGGGGGAGCTGAGTATCCTGTTAATAATGAGGCTAACGAAGCCATGGCGCTATATGATTTAAACGACCGAAAAATCCTTTCTTTTTGGGCCGAAAGCTCGCGCTCGGAGCTCCTCGCTTTTTCCCTGTTTTTTGGGCTACCCCTCTTCTGGAGGAGGAACCAGTTTATATTTTGCCACAAATCGAATACGGTTGAACTCGATAAAAAAATGCGCGGTTTCGCGGGGAAGGATTTTATTATGATGTGGAATTAATTATTTTAGGGAATTGTCAAAGTTGGAAGAATTTTTCTTGTGAGCTGAAAAATTGACGAGTGAAAGAATAATTGCCACTCTAAGCCATCAACGGTAGATTGAAATGCATAAGAAGTGGAATGATAACGTTGTGTGTGCTAAGGGTGAGAATTAAAGGCAATAAAGGTAAAAGCTGAATGCGAAATAAGAGAAGTCAGCAGGCGTGGAAGATATCAGGATAATACCGAAGCTAACGAAGTTAGCAGAGCGTCGTTAAGGCGACGATCCGCTATTAAAATCCCATCACAGACGCCAAGGATATTTTTAAGGAAAATGATAGCCACTTTTTTGGGGAAGACAATCTAGCTTGAACATTAGAGCATAACTGGACAGAATTTCACGTTTCTCTTTCTCCTAATGCTGTTATAAAGACGATAATTAAATGTTCGTTAAAGGATACGCTTGGAGATAATAATACTAAAAAATTAAACTTCTCAGATATTTTGTTCAAAGTAAATTAGCGCCCTTCTAACGTCTTTTCGTAAGCTGTATACATACACTACGTAAATATTTTATTTTTAAATCTTGTACCTTCACCTTCATTTCTCGCAATAGTTGGCACACCATTTTTGAGATTCATCCCGCGCACAAACATACGCCCTACTTCACAATAAAGACGTCGAAATAAAAACACAAGAAGATAACTCCCCAGCCGAGATCCGCTTGTCTTTCTCCGCTGGCGCTGGCCGCAGTTATTTCAGCCATTTAACGTTCATTCGTTGGTAAGATTGCGCGGAACGAAATTTTGCAAAACTTCCGGAACAACGCGCTACGCTTTAGTCAAAGATGGAACATGAAAGGGACTCTGGAAGGGGCAGATGAGGGCGGCGGGGGGTAGTGGCTAGCCCGAAGCGCAAGTAATTTTACTCGACGTTCCCAGGGCCCCGACAAGAACGGGCGAAATACTTCCTTCCGTTATATTTACTTCCATTACACATATTTTGCATAGCTTCCACTAAAATTGTCTTGAATAGAATTTTGCCGAGTTTCCCAGCGAGCCAGCGCGCGCGTCCCACTTTGCTCAGAGAGATAGTAATCCCGAGGCATTAATAACGTCGAAGGCGACTTTCCAGCAGACGCGTTCTGTAACCATCCCCCCACGTGTGTCTCCTTTATACGCGTCGCACGCTATTAATTCGCGTCAATGCCAGAGTCGAGCAGGATCCCTTTAATTTTTCGGTGTTTGCCCTTTATCAACTGCTGGCAAACATTTTTAATCCTCAAAAGAAAGATTATCGAATCATAGGGGCAAAATTTGAGTGTAGTATTTTTTTACAATTTATTTCCTGGAATTTTCTTATAGGTTAGGGTCTTAAGAAGACGATCATAAAAGGTTCCTTTGAAATTCGAAAGTGAGCGTTTATTATTATGTAACGCATCTGACCAGTGTATTTCACTTTTCCAAGTTCGCCTCTTGTCAAGACCCCAGGAAACTTTTTCAATTTTCCATGGGTAGGATTTAGTGTGAAAGGTTTGAATCATTACACCCTTGCACTCGATGAACTTTCCACCGGGGAATATTTAATTTTCTGAAAAAGAGCCTTGCATCCACGCGACGCAAATGAGACGATGAAGAAAAATCAGCGGGTTTCATAAAAATTCGTTTGACGAGCAGACGCGCCCGTAAGGTCTTTTGACTGCCGTAAGAAACATTGAATGGACCCCTGCGAGCCTTTTCAAGTGCGAAGGGTTAAGTCCTAATCCGCAGGCTCTTTTCTTCAAAGAGGCGAAACGTGCGTTTAATCTTAGAAAGAGGATTTACGTCTGAAGAAATCAGTGAGCTCCTTCGCGTGGTGAATAGTCAAACTGTTAATTTTGAAACGAATTTTTATGTAAACTTTTTGTGATCTAGTAATTTCAACGGCTAAGAGGCAGATGTTACTTGGCCAGGATTCGCTCCATACACCCAAAGATTCGATATCAAACACTCGACAATCTCATCAGAATAAAATTCCAAAAACATCCCGAAAATCTTCGAGGCTCCAAAGTAACCCATAAAGGGGCCCAAAGTAAACACGCGAGAGTCACCGCTTTGAAGTTATCGCAGAGCCTGGAGAACCTTAGCACCGTACAAAGCGCGAGGTGGAAGATTCTTCGTGGATCGGACAGACGAATTATTTCAAAGGAGTTCTCGAGTCTCCGCAAGAAAAATCCACCTGAGAAATCCTTTTCGCGCTTTCCGTACATGTCCCCCCCCCCCCCCTCTCCATCTCCCCGAGCCCCTTTTCAGCAAGCTGGAAGAGACATAAACCCGGGCGTAAAGAACCCACGCTCGCTTACATCGTTCTTAATACATATCTATAACGTACAACTCGCGGACAGAGAGGCGAGGGGACGTTCTTCTCAGAAAAAAAGCAGGTTGAGAGAACTTGAGAGAGTGCATCCTGCACGGAGGCGGAAAAAAAAAGGAAACGGTCGGAGCGATGGGAGAAAGAAAGGCTGGGGGATAATCTGGAAGCGCGAAAAGTGTAAAGACAGAGCCAGATGGGGGGAAGGGGGATGGAGAGGAATTAAAGAAATTGAGATTGGAGAAGAAAGTGAGGGATTCGAAATGGCGAAGAGCCTGGAGGAATAGGAGGAGGGAACCGATAGGGAATGCCGAGATAGAGGAACTGGGAGTTGAGATAATTGAATAGGTTATTTCAGGAACGACACAGATGGCTTAACAACGATTATATCGTATCTCCGTTTTTGATGGACGAAAGTGTTATAGTAGGAGAGACGTCTCCAATAGAAAAATTGTAAATTTGATGTTAGTACTAAATTTATGGAATTTTATGAATATATAATTGATCGAAAAGTCAATATAATGCAGAATGAATAAATATTTAATTAAATCCAATTCGATTGGATCCCATTGCTAACACTCAGAAATGAAAATTTTCAGTCGTAAAGCTGAGCTTCCTTCTTCTTTGTTTAGTAGGCTGTATTCCGATTTAGAAATTGCCAGAGTATGTAGTCTTGAATCGAACACGATGATAGGGGTAAACAGACGTCTAAAGATATCAGAGACAGAACGTTAGTCAAAGTAGTCAAAGGAAAATAGTCAGTGCCAGAGGGTAGACGATGAAGCTGAGGTCGAAACGGGCGGGCAAAATACAGATAGCTACAACAGAGTACGAAAGGATACAGAAACTAACGGAAGCGAGTAAAAAAAATGGTAACGTTTGTTTCAGAGCTTTCCCTGGGTTTAAACGTATCAAATTTTCTCGCTTTGAATAATCAAAACTTTCGACTAGGATTGTGATTTCTCCGATTAGAATCGATGATTAGGAAACCAATATAAATCCGTGTCTCTTTTTCTCCACCTTTTTTATCACGTGCTCCCATCCCTCTCTCCAACCGAGTTCTTCCTTTGTGCCCCCGAATGGAAGCAATAATGCGGAGGATCGGTGAACTCCGTCGCGCAAGAAATGGAGTCTATTCTAGGGAGAGTGTTTGCGTGTTTTTGCCCTACTCGAAGTAGTATCGAGAGAAATGATTTATGAATTTGCTTTTTACGCGTGGGAGGGGATGGTTCTTCTTCGCGATGGAAGCGTTGAGCGAGTAAGTTAGTGCTGGCGGAGACGAATGAAAGTTCGCGGAAAGTTTGAAGCACCGGGGTTAATGGATAAACGATGGAGTAACGAATCGGTTGCCCGTGACGTTTCCTGGGTGGTTTTGTCTTAGGCTAGACATGGTGGATTTTATTCTGCGGAGATAAGAAGAAGGAATCCTGCGTGATTCGAGCTGTGAAATTGCATATTTAATTATTGATCGGTGTGAATTTTAATTTTTTTGGTTGAAAGACATTTTCTAATAGAGATAATCATTTTTGTTTCAGGTGAGTGTGTACTACAACAAGGCGGTACTTTTCATCCTTGGTAACGTAAACAACATTTATGTTCTGTCATATGTAGAATAAGTTACTTAAAAGTATTCTAATCTATTACAATTACTGCACTTGAAAATTGAACAAAAACTACACACTTTCTAACAATAATTCATACATTCGATAACTAGTAAAAAGTTGAGTGGAAATAATTTAACTCTCATAGTTCGGTAGAATTTTTTTGAATTTTTTCTACAGTAAGGTAGACTTTCGAAGAAAATAGAATGTTCAATGACGAATAAAACAAAATTAAATATCACAATTCAAAATCACGATAATAAAAAAAAAAAAAGAATGATAATTCCGTTATAAAAAATCTAGGAATATTTCCAGAACGTAAAAATGGTATTTCACGAACGACTTGCTCTCATAGAGCTCAATAGTTTCTTCCAGTCGGTTCCTATTTCCTCCACACAAGTGTTATGCATCAAATACCAGGAACTCTCGAACGATTACACGAGGAATACGCTCCTCGGTGGAGTTATGTGGCGTGTAAAACACGGCTGGAGGAGGAAATAAGCGAACGACCTGGTCCCGATCGCATCTAAGAATTTCACTGTTTGCCGAACGACCTTTTACGCCAGCCCGGGGGCGACGCCTGTATCCCGTGGATTTATGAGGAAGAACCTCACGGTCCAAGGTTTCCGGGTCGCGTCGAATAAAGTTCAAAGGTCAATATGAATATTTCCGATTTCGAGCGCGCCGTGAACCAGGGCGATGTCCCCGATATCCGGTTACACCGGTGACGAATGGAATCGGCTGCAAAGTTCGGGACACTGGTCAGAGGGTGCAAGGATTCTTTCGATTCTTCCTTCTTTATTGCATCGCCTGGAAACTTGGAAAGTGGAACACTGACGAGGTTGGAATTTACTTTCCTTTATTATCTTGGGGCATTTCAGATCTTCAAAATGTGCTTCAGGATGCGTTGCATCTCTGAAATATTCTTAGTTAGCGTAGGTTGAAGGTAGAAGGATTTCGAAATAGTCGAAGTTTGATAAGTCTGATTAATAGAAAGCTTCTTCGACACTTAGACAGCTGCGACAGATACAGAACAATACTTACTTCGATAAATAGGAAGCCTCTTTGCAACACAACGCGTTTGCAAGCTAGTAGTCCGTTTTCCCGTCACTCCTTCAGCGTGGTTACTGTTTCATAGATGGGTTACGTTTGTTTCTTTCCAAACCTTCCTCCATCGCATCGCCGCTCCCAAGAGTCATGGCAGAAGAGTGACGGGAATACAGTCCGAAACAGTGGCAGAAAAGAAGCTCGCTACAAACGAAACAAATGACGACCACTGAGTAATGCGAAACGTTAAAACGAGCGAAAGAGGTCCACACAACAGAAGGTCGCTGGTGTAGAGAGTTGCCCGAAGGATTGGTCTACTGGGACACCTACGAAGGGGAGGGTTGAAGAAGCCGAGAAATAGATACGCTTCGAAAGTGAACACACTCGAAATGGAGGGTATGTTTATGGGGGTAAGCAGAGCACGAGGCGCCAGTTGCTAGGCGAGACGACGTAATTGATGGTGGCCCAAGTATCAATGGGGGGTCGATTCGTAAAGAACAGGAGTTTTTCGCGTGTGACGCACCCGGGAAGGTCCATTGACTCCTTTCAGCAGGTCTGCCTCTCCATTTCCATCCTCGAGGATCTCGTAAGAAACCTCTCAAGATTATGGGACTTTCCCCTCTGTCTCCTTTCTTTTTTTTTTATCTTCCCTCTTTTCCACCATCTGTAGCCAGCCACGAGCATTAATTTTGCTTTCCCTTCGACCTGGGATTTAGTTTTCGCGGTTCTCCGCTCGGGGTAATTCGAATTCCTCGCGATCGATGCGCCCGAGAATGAGAGTCCTCCTCCGCGGTCCCCCCTCTCTCTAAACTCTGCCCTCCTTTCGCGGACTCTTGCCGGTCCTCAGTTGTTTCGTGGACGGGCAAAAAAGCTCTCAGGAGTATGAAACCGACTTTTTCCCAGTAAGAGGCACGCATTAATTTTACTTTCCGCGGGCGAACGTCGATGGAGCCGGAAATTTTTTCACGCAACGGAATTTATGAGCGGCAAATTTATCCGACTTTCTTCGTACGTCGTTTCCACGGCACCTCCCGTTCCCTGGCGCGGCGCTTCTCGGATCGTTCGAGGAGCTGGACGAATTGGGTTAATTCTAATTCCCCTAGTCTATTTCGGAGCATCCTACGAGATGATTGGCGAGGTACGCGTTATTCGTAGAGACGAGAGTCTTGACGAATCCTGTTCTGCTTGATATTTCAAGTGCTTTCGTGATTCTGGTGCAATAGCGTAGATTTATCTTACTCTAAAGTAACTTACTCTTCATCTCGGAACGTAATGATCAACTTCAAAAATAATCATCTAGATGGACAAAAATTGTAGAAGCTATAGGAAAATCACAATCAGTAATGTAGATTAGGTATAATTTTAACACCTTCTCTATCAGAATATATGAGGTTAGGTTTGTGAGTTAGGTACGGAGCTTCTTTTTCTCCCTGATGGGTTGTTCGGAGGCAGTCATGGTTGTTTTCCCTCGTCGAGCTTCAAGGTGGACGTAAATAAAACGAACTTTTCTCGATCCTTATCCTTTCCCTTTGAGCGCGTAAAAGGTCCACGGGTTCTTTTCTGGTTGGTCAGAACGCGAGTTAATTCCCGTTTACAGAGGCTGTCCTGGGTATCGAGTTTTACGATTCGTTAGCGACGCCAGTTCACCGCTACTGACTGACACGGGCACCCGTTCGTCTACTTCCGGTACTTTTGCCAGCAAAGGCTTTTATTTTTCCCTTCTCATCCGTTTTCTTATTGGCGGACTTTGCGATCTAGACTTTGCGAAAACGGTTTCTTCCCGTCGCGAAGAATTTGCTTTATAAATAAAACTAAGAGAAAAAAAGGTCGACAGCTCTCCTGCAGAAGTTTAGAAGATATAATTTTTTTGTTTTAATAGTTGGAACTTCTTTTAGCTTTCAGTGAAAGAAACTTCTAATACGGCACTCTCTATTTAAATATAATCTGCCAGGATCAATTTTTCAAAAAATAGAAAGCTCCTCTGGCCCTAAGTAACTAGAAAACGCGGTTTAATTTCGGTTTTCTTGGACTGTCTGGTCATTAACGGAGGTGATACGCGACGTACGAGGACTTTTTGCCCGCGGTACACGTAGAAAACTCTATTGACTTTTTTCCTTTCTGTCCATTTTCCTCTGACCTTCCCTCCCTTTGTATCTTCTATTTTATTTCACTCTCATCCCGCTGCTTCCGATTTCTGTCTGCTTACTCTGCTCCGCGCTGTTTTTGCTCCTTTCATCTGTCTTCCTTACCGAGTTTCCTATTTTCTCGACTACTCAATTTCCTACTCTCAGACTTTGTGCCTTAACATTTCGCTATTTCACGCCAGTGCCTCTCAACTGTCTCTGACCTGTGACCCCCAACTAAATTTTCTTTAGTATATTTCCTTAAAATCAAAATTATTATTTGTTCACAAAATTACATTGACTTGAAAATCTCTTGCATGGTAAACATTAAAGTGGTGGGTTTTATCGGGATACCTAGTGCACAGAACACTCGATTCCACGTAACTCGAACCAATTGACATACATTGTAGATGGATTCGAATGAAATTCAATTCGCTGTCACTCACATATAACGCGGCAGCATTATTAGGTTTTGTTTCAAGTGTAAACACGGCTTAATGGAGAAATATACACGTACACACGGAACGTTTCGATGTAGGTCGGGATATTACGGGCGCGGTTCGAATGAAATTTCATTCGTTACTTGTTACGTGCAACATTACTCCCTCCTTGATCGTGTTGCGTGACGAAATTGCATCACGAGACTTCACTGCAGATACAGCAGGCGGTGTAACGCTGCAAATGCGTGCCATGAAACGCTTCAATGTTTCGAGAGAGAATTTTATCTGATCATGTAACATGGTTTTTTGATTGTATTACATGTTGAACTTAGGAAAAATTTGTTTATAGCCATTAATGAGGCTTAACGTTGAAATTGATTCATTTTTTATTAATTTTTATCAATTGAATAAAATTTCAAAAACAGTGAAAAATGTTGAAACATTGTACGTCAACAAATATAAAAAAGAATCAATGTTCCCCTGAGTTTTGCTCAAACCACCGTTTCGAGGCTTCATTCCTGCCGCAAAGTTTGCATAGCGTTTGCTCCCGATAGAAATTCTGAACGTTAAGCACTGTTTGTTCGATCTAACGCGTTGTCTACCCCGATCCCTCCCCCGCCCAGATTTTCGCGGTTCCGCGCGGTCAGACAAAACGCGAAACTCCAGTGAAACTGAAACGAGGCGCCAATCGAAAACGAGAACGCTTTTTCGCGGATCTCGACTATTCACCGCGACGGGACAAAGGAAGAACGGTAACAAAAACGCGCTAGGCACGCGTTCGCTCGGCTGGAAACCCGCTTAACGGAACGCAAAGCTGCACGCGGCTCTTTTCAGCGGCTTAATTTCGACCCCTGCGACCGAACGATTGTTTCCCGCCACGCAACGATGAGATTCGCTGCCGTTTTTTCGCCGATAGCGTGCCCTTCCACCTTTTTTTCCTTTCGATTTTCATCTCGAGTGTCACCGGAGGCGCGAAGGTAAATCCCCCGGGCGATATTGCATTTTGGTGCTGGTCAATCCATGAATAATATCTGGAAAAAGTGGAACTGATTGTATTCAGCAGTAACTGTGGTTTTATAGCTACAGTAACGTCCTTTTTTCTCAACAAAAATGTTTACTTCCACGGTAGTAACATGGCTCCGAACGATGGTGGGAAAATTGGGTGAAGTTTAGGTATTTGTTTGAAAACGATCGCAGCGGAGAAACCCGAGCAAGTTTCACGGGTGGAGATGGAACCAGTTTATGGGCTGGTTGAGTTACTGCGTTGGCGTGGATGAAGCTCATAAAGTCGAACGTTCCTTTGCATAGTTCAGTGAAACGTGGAAAATGACGAATTGATTCTCCACGGACGCTTATGGTTCAGGCGTGGAACGACGCTACATGGTAACTCGTTGTCGAGACGTGTTACATGAACTAGATATAATTAATCGACGAATGGGGCGCGAAGGTCAGGCAGAAACAGTTTACATACGCGAAGCAATTTTAGACGCGTTCATGGTTCGTGAATTGTACCGCGTAGAACGAGTTACAACGTGCACCGCGTCGAAACTAATTTCTCCTTTCGCGAAATGTTTTTCGGCGCGTAAAGAACGCGAAATGAAATTCACGTGTTCGCGGACGCGTTTCTTTCGCGTTATCCATTGTTGAATGTATTAATTAACAGCGCGTTTCTGAAACGGAAATAAAGTAATTCGCGTGGACTAATTATTCGCGGCTGGTTGATCCTGTATTAAACAATTTTATTTGACAATTTCGCTGGATGGACTTTCTCAGGGTACATGAATTTTTCCATGGACTAACGAATGAGGAATGGAGGAATTAAGATGGAATATTTTTTTGAAGCATTCTCATTTGCCAACAATTTGTTCGCTGTTGTTGAAAATTTGTGTATCGTGTCATTCTACTGAAAGTATTCTCTTCAGTCAAGTTTCTACTACTTTCTACCCCATATTTAGGTAACGGAGTCTCGTATCAAAAAACAGTAATAAACTTTTCGCTTCCCTTTTACAAGAGGAATCGATCCCATATAAAATTCCCCTCGCATTTATCAACAAGTCCCTTTCGTTTCTCATGTGTCTGTCGTCGAATCCACCTCGAATATCTCTGTGAATCGAGCAGACAGTTGAAAGCTCGATTCACAAACCTCGAACAGGTTGCGCATTCTTGTCGTTAAATTATAAGAGCATCGAGGCGCGAGATTCCGCAGAGGACAAACGTTTTTCGCGAGTGTCGCGCGGAAAGCGCCATTCATCTCGTGCTTTGTTTCCGAGCGTCGTTGCTCCATCGCTCTCTTTCTCCCTCGCGCCGACACGGAAAAAACTACCACGGTTACAGATTCTTTCTCCTCCCTGAAACCGACTCCTACAATTTCACTCCTCGCCGCTAACACACTTCTGTCAAGCGGTTCTCCCCGGGATAGGGAAATTATCGCGTGAAACGAAGAGCTCCGGGATTCTCTTTGCCGCGTCGAGCGTTTGAGAAGTTTAAAATCAATTTTCGATAAGGAAAACTTCCCCCCCTACGAGCGACTCCTTCACGTCCTATTAGCTTATTTTCACCGAGAAAATTTCAAGGATGAGAATTTTCGTTCTCGAGGGAGTCGGTATAAATAGCGCAGAGAAATATGAATCCAGATTCCCTTGAAACTTGAGAGATGGGTTTGTGAAATTTTCACAAACACTTCAGAGTTACTTATTCTTACTAAACCGAAGTTTTTCATTTCTAATTTGGTTGAGACAAAACACGATCGCAAAGAGTTCTGGAATTTTTAATGACCTAGGTTAGGTCTAAGCTCCCGGCCCATTTTCGCTAGTGATAACCTATCAGATTTCTCGGACAGCAGCCCCTGAATTCAGATTTCCCAGGCCAGAATCAGAATCCATTTCTAAATCCCAAACTACCCCTATGCATCATCAATTTCATCGCAATTCGCGCGGCCCGTAGGATTAAACGATCCCCTAATTGAAAAACTCCGAGTGTCCACAAACATTACTCGCGAAAGTACAATGCCACCGGTGGGGTGGGGGGGGGGGGAGGGGCCGAATATTGATTCGTGCGAACGGCGAGTGATTCATCGTGTACACAAATGGCGTCCCAATCGAAGACAGAGGGTGGTAGGGGGAGATTGATGGCAACCAGCACAAAGAGAATCGTTCCAGGGGAATCCAAATTTTTCTGGTCCCACGCACTAAGCATCCGAGCGTCCCTTCACCGCAGAAACCACGAAAAAGCTTTCACCGGTAACCGGAATTTCCTGGGATGGCGTAGGTTAATCTTACTTCCATCGTGGGAATTCCCTGGGATCCACTAGGTGACGCGTCGGAACGTGCAGGACTTTTTTTTAGGACGGAATGAACATCACCTCTCGGGCGTGCCACCCTTTATTTCATCCCTCTGCGGTGCTTTGGTTGCTCCTTCTGTGAGTCTCTGATTTTTCTTTGCGTCCCTTGGAGAGACCGATAAGCAGGGAAGGGTAGCTATCATTTAATTCAGACAAATTTCATTAATAGATCTAGATCGTACGAATATTTACGGGACTGGCTGTATGTTTACCACTTCATAAAATTGAAAATAAAAATTGTCCAGCCACATCTTACGTGCTTTTCGCTCAACAAAATTGATCGGATCGATGAACAACCAAATCGTGACTTTCCTTTAAAGCTAACTTCATCCAACCTTCCCAACTTCCGAATAAGACATTGGACAAACCACCCGGTAAGATTGAACAGCCTTAAGTGGAGCGATTCTCCAGCGCAGCGTCGCCGCGGCTCGATTTTCGAAAATCGTCAGTCGCCCGGCGTCGTGACCCACGAGAAACTCTTCGACAACTATTTGGAACGAATTCCGAAACTGTCCGATTAACCGGAAGGACGTGCCGGAAGTACATTTCTGGGGAACTGATGCAGCGATCGTAACCGTGCCCGGTATTCGTTCTGCGGTTTTGCGCGGAGAACTATTCAGAACTGGCGACCACCGCGGCCGAAACTGTCAATTTGCCCGGAACAGTCAGTCTACCGTCAAAAATGGATCGAACTCTGGATTCCCCCTCCCCCGTCCGAAGTCTTAACCATCTTTTAGGGGGAAATTCAGTTAAAAATTTCCGAACTTCTCGGTTCAAGAATTTATTTCATTCTTTGATTTCCTTGGAAATTATTTTTATGCAACTTTTATTTGAAAAAAGAATGCAATTGCAAACATTGAAAATGCTGAGTGACAGCAGCTGTCAAGAAGCACTCTGTTCAGTACAAGCAATGTTTAGTATCGCACGTGATGCTGTTATGTTCGTTAGATGCAGTTGCGGTCAAAAAAGCTATTTCTTAAAAACCGTCTATATATCTGAAATTCGCAGGCCTAATCGTTTGGAAAGAGTAGAAGGATTGTCATTTCAAATCATTCTCGGAAATGCCTGTTTCCAGAACGAGCCGGCATCAAAATGATCGGCCGTCCGGAAGCGTCCAGCGCCGGTGTTATTTTTCCCATTTTATCTCGCGACGCTCGGCTGTATCGCGACAACCCGACACGGGCATCGTTTAGCGGCAACTATTTTCCCGCCGAACCACGGGAAAAAGCAGTCATCGTTGAAACTCGTTGGCCGATACATCGGGTGAAAATGGAAATTCGGGAATCCTAAACGTCGGGGCAATTTTATCGTGTCCCCCGGGGCTGGGAATTAAACGGTGCTCTGATGAGCACTCCACCCTTAAAGGGGTGTTCTGGCACGACTACGGATAAAGTAGGACACTTTTGGAATTTTTCGAAGTGAAAATTGTATATGGTGCGAGTGTACAATTTTTATTTTGAACTTTATTGAGTGAAAACCACTTGTGATGGTGTACCAGTTTTATTTCACATTTTATGGGATGAAAAGTGTTAAGAGAGGCTTGTACTATTTTTATTTTTAGTTTTATAGAGTGAAAACCATTTAAGACGTGGTTGTATAATTTTTATATTTTATTGAATAGAAACTGAACCACTTTGGATGCTGTACCATTTTTATTTTGAATTTTAACAAATGATAGCTATTTAAGAAATTAACAGACCCCATAACAATAACCCAGATCCAATAAAAAGAGCTGAACGTAACTCTCTGTGCCCCAATAAATGGTTTTCTTTATTTCGATAATTTCTACCACTCAAGGATGGAAATCGCGGTTCTTCTCGACTCGCGACGGTCGATGATCGAACAAAGGGCAAGCGATCGTGAAACGCGGAAAATCGTGAAATCGAGCGACGTCGGTACGCGTAAACGATGCATAAATTTTCGTTTGATTAGCGTGTCATTTTTAATTGTCCACGATTGTTGTTCCCGCGAGCCAACCCTGATTCGAGCGCTCGATGGCTCGTACGGCGTGTGTATTTAAATTTCGTCGCAATTTAGCGTGATTCGCACGATATTCCGACGCACTGTAATTTTACTTGCGAAGAATCCACTGCTGGGGAAATATTTTTTGAAAAAATTCTCAGCTGATATTCTGTGAAAAAAGTCAGACTGATAGAATTGGAAGTATTTCGAAAGTAAAATTCAAAAGATAAATTAAATTAACGTTGAACACTTACCTAAAATTGTTTGTTCATAATACACTGGAAGAAGAATTACAAGAAAGTTACAATCTTATTAAGTCGGACAAAAGGAGTTGAAGTATACTCTTATACGTTCACAGTAATATTTTTTATATTTGCAATTCGTCTGTCAAAGAAACTGATGTAAACATATTTATTCTTCTAAACACTTTTCCCAATATTAACAGAAATCAATTATTTAGAAACAGTGTAACTGAAAATGGTTATTAGTGTACCTTTACATAATGCAAGTAGTATGAGCCTGAACTAGTCAGACAACGGTAGAATAGCCAGTAGTAGAGCGTTAATAATGATCCGACTAGTACAAATGTTTCTTCCAACAACGAATAGACGTATTGAAAAATTCATAAACTTATTTAATAATACTCAACGAATTCATGAATTAAAAACTCACGAATTCTGTTCAAAGTTTGCTAGTGAATGGGAACAATTGATGTTTGTGTATCGCATTTCGGTATCCGCTTGCCGCACGACAATCATCGTTCGCACAGTTTTCGTTTAATGAAACGTTATAGAATTACCTATACGGTCAGCTTTGAATATTGTTCCTTTAACATTATAGCCTATGCAACGTGGGAATTAAATTATTCTGCGGCAATTATCGAAACGAAGTGAAAATCGGGTGAATCAGTCATGAGCGTTGCTCGCCTAATGACGTATGAAAATAGCGCTTACTGGTTTATCGTCGAATAATTCGCGATAACGTCATAATTAATACAATTTCTTTTTCCAAAGATCAATGGGGGGCCAGAAAATGAGTCAAACGATAAATGGCGATAATTCTCATTGAAACGAAATATCGTCGAACGAGTTATTTCGACAACAAGTCCAAGTCACGTTGGAACATTGAAGTTCGTTAAAATAGAATACCGAGTAATTATTACCTGTCCTTCGTTTAGCCATGAGGAACAGACTTTTTGATTTTCTATACAATTACGTTTGATTGTTATTCAATTACTTGCTACTAAGGAAATGTTATTATGTAATCGTAAATATTAAAATACTGTTACAGTAAATAAATTAGAAGGTGAAGAAATGAATCGATGAAGTCGATATATTGATTATGAATTTGGAAAAAAAGAACGAGTAAGAAACATCATCCCATTTAAAGAATAATTAATTAATCTCAAAATTATGATACAACATTGTACATACATACGTTCCCTTTGCTTTTTGTCTCCGTTCCGTTCTCTCTCGATGGCAATCGGTGATTTCTTCCTTTGATTAATCCCTCGCGGTAAATATTTATACGTATATGAATAAGTAAACGGGAGTGTACGATTTACATGATTCGTAATTACCCAACTCGACGTGGCGGCCATTTTCCAATATTCAGCTCGCGGTGCAGGAATCCGATATCTGCCGCGGTAAATCAATTTGGCGGAGCAGTCATTCGACAAACCTGCTCCGAATCATGCCGCGGCGATCCGATTGGACGATTCTTTTCTTCTTCCCGAGCCGATAGCGATCAATTGAAACGAGCCTGCTGTCGCGGTGTAAATATTCAATCCGCGTGTTTCTATCGCCGGTGTCTAATAGGACACCTTTGAAAAAAAAAATCTCACGGGAAGTTCGTTCACGCCTGGGTACCGTGTTATTCACCCCTGGGAACCGGTAACTGGCGCCAGGATAAACGAAACGATTAAGTGATTCGCGAAACGACACGTTCGAAATTACCGATATCGCTGATCGCCTTTCAATTTCTCGAGCAAAGTTGAACCGTTGCACGCAACAGTAAGGAATGATTACGATACGAGGGCAAACCTGTTTTCGTGTTCATTAGACGCGGTTCTATGATGGAAATTTGATGAGGAGAATTAGTTTATAATAATTTCCGTACATGTGTAGTCTCTGGGAATGTATTTCCGCATTTTTAGGGACTCGTTGCGTTTGATTGGGTCTTTATATAATCATATTTCAAGTGGCACTAATCACCTTGGAGTACTTAAGAAAACATTAGAAAGTAGATCTCGATACTTAGACCTGTTTTCTCCAAGGAATCATGGCGGGAGACATTGTCCAGTACGTGTCCATTCGCCGCATTCGCAGGTGCGGTTATGACCAGGACTAGCAATTCGCGTCGCTGATTATCGGACTATGAAATGAACACTAGGGTACGACGCGTGCCATCTGCGTGAACCACTTCGCACATCCTGTTTCTACGCGATCTAATAGGATCTCGATCTGAAGTCACGATACGCTGACAAATGTGCTAATTAAGCGTATTTTACAGTTTCGATGGAGAATTTCACAACTTTTATGCTCCGCTTCGATTCATCCCGTGAAATTGACTCGCGATCAATTTTGTCGATAAACGTATCCTATTTGCACTCGTGAACGCGGTATTATCTTTCGGAGAAAATTTCATTGGCAATATTGGAGGGAAAATAATTTATGTTTGGCATTGTGTTTTTCCATGTAACGGAAGGTTTTTGATTATCGATGATAATTCTGAACAAATAATCGGAGGGAAGATAATTTGATTATATTAAAACGATCAAATAAGAGCAATAAGCAAAAACGATAAAGGGAAATTCTTTAAATATTAAACTCGATGAGAATTCACCACTTTATTATTAATTAACAGTGAATACAATTCACACATACCTGAGTTACTGCATTAATTTATCCACTCTTTCCATATGAATAATTCGAGAATGTTCTGCAAGCTCCATCTCGAAAAATCCCCCACTTTTCATCCCATTTCCGCTCTCTCCATTTTTCAATTTTTAGATTTTCACTTGCCGGTCTATTCCCGCCTCTCCGCGTCTATTTATTCGCGCCCATTTCTCATCCCCCGCATTCGCTTCTTGCCTATCCCTTTCGTCCCCCGCCTTCTCTCCCGAGCCGTGTCGGTTCGAAGTAAAGAGCAGGATGGGCCACGGTTTAAGAAGAAAATTGCCTGCAACTTATGGCAACCCAGCTAGACGGTGCACTCGCGCTCCAGGAAGGCTATCGTAAGTTACAAACAATTTTATCCAACACCCTAACCACTCCCTCCTCCCGTCGTGCATCTCTACTTACCGTTTTGCTGATCTACGTATCCAACCGTATCTACTATTTTTCTCTGTCCCCGTACCATCGCCCTTCCGTCCGCTGGCGCACGTTTCTTTCATTCCGAGGGTTGGGGGAGGCAGTCAGGTGGCGGACGCAAAATTGCCTGAAACTTATGACAACCTGCGCGGATGCTACACCTGTCCGGGACGGTGAAATGCTGCACTGGATGCAGGCAAGCGTAACACTGGATTTTATATCATGGTTGTCCGACCCCTCGCCCAGGACGTACGTTTATGGATCGTTTCGAGAAATGCGCGCTCGGGACGACCACAGCTTCGACGGGTTTCGATGAACGTCAATGGCTGGGGCAGATTCAGTTTTGAACTACGGGGTGTAGTCGAATCGTTCTTATTTGTTCGTGAAACACAATGGTATACATTATTATGTCGGCATGAGTTAATAAACCCGTGAAACCAATAATTAAATTTAAATCCTTCTGAACAATTTAATCTTCAACTCTAAAAATTATATTTTCATCCAACAAATATTTCCAATAATTTTCTGTTCAAATAACCCCCGAAAACGATTAATTCCACTGGAATTTAAACTCCACCAAGCGTATCCCTCGCCATTACACACCCATTTATCCAGATCATCAAATCTCTGAGGTGTCCCGATGCAATCGAATAAGAATTGCACGTAGCCACTCTACAGGAGCCCTTCCACGCTTTTCCAACTCCCTTCAATCTCTCCTTTCTTTCCTTTTAGTCAAAGGAAGGTCTCCCGCGAAACCCGTGTCACCTCCCTTTCAATTAATTCCAGCTTTTTGATGCCGCGACAATGTTCAGTCGGTCCTCCGACAACTCTAACGCGATTCTCGCTCCTTTCTGGTTGGTTAATCTTGCGCAGATGATCCAATGGCTTCCTAAAAAGAGTCGGAAAAGCGTTTCGCGACTCGTGGCTGGGCGCGGAATACGGCTTCGGAGGGCGAAGGACATTATTCCCTCGCGGATTCCCGGTTTTTCGCGTTGGCTAAGATCACAAAGTTGATTCTAGGATTAATACGAAGTCCAGCCAGATCCCTTCCCGCTTTCAGCCTCGTGAAAACTGAACAAGCACGCTAATCCGCCCGGGTGAGCCCCCGTTCTCTGAATGTATTACGGAGGGGGATCGATGCGCGACTTCCGGGAGACTTTAATGCCTGGATGCGCTGCGCTCGTCCGCCGGAATTGGCGAAACTCCACCGCGAGGGATTCGAATGGCGAACAGGAAATAAACAATTGCTTGTTTAATGAAAATTGGAAACGGCGAGGGGAAATAATAGGTAGAGTGAAATGTATCGTTGAGGGGGAATGAGGATGTAGAGAAAACTGATGCGCCATTGTTCGGGATGTGGAGGTTTTCAAGCTTCGTTTTCCTGGACCAGTTGTGCCTTTTCCTTTTTTAATGCATAGTAGTATATGCGACTTGAATCTATGGTAATTAAATAGGGGAGCAAGTGAAGGACTACTGTGTTCCTTATTTTTCTAATATACACTTATCGTATTCCTATAAATATTTTTCATACTGCCTTTTTTGATTCATTAATTCTTGACTAATAATTAAAGTTTCATTTTCTCTTCATCCTGCAGAAGAGAAATTCAAACTTCTTGCATCACGACTCGAATTCAACAATAATTTTATTCTATCCTGCAGAGCGGCCACTAACATGAAATATGAATGGTCTTACTACTCAGGAACTATTCCTTTCCCTACCAAATAAAGATTGTTTCGCCGTTCACTGAATTAAACGCGGCGGATAAATTGCTGCTCGCGAGTTTTATCTTTTATCTAGCACTCGAGGTAAATTTATGCCCATCTCTGTAATCTCTAGTCGCTCGACGAGCCCCGCGATTCCGTGCCGCGAACGATCATTTCGCGATAAATATTTATGAGTGGTATTCGAGGAACGTTGCGCCGTTGGGTGTTCGATGGCTGCGGCTGATACTTCGTGCTCTCTTCTTCAGCATTTTTTTTTCGTTTTCTGCAGTCCATTCAGATCGTATGATAGGGAAAACGGGGCTATTAAGAGATTGATGGGATAAGGAACGCTGGTTTGGAAGAATTAATCGATCAGCACTCGTTTGGGTAATGTGACACGGGAAATAGTGGTTTGGGATGGCAGATCGATGATAATCTAGAGTGACAGAGAGGAAGAAGAATCGATTGATTGTTAAATAGTCGGAACGCAAACCTAAATCAGAGCGGAGAAATTTGAATGGTGGAAAGGAATTTAGTGGCCATAGAAATTGCACTAAACATTAAGCTACCATTTTCGACTATAAATCTTCTTCTCTATAAATTTTATAAATAACTCGAATCCTCCTTTTTGTTTCAGGTAAGCCACTCAAATTAACCACAGGTGGACTCGCAGCTGATTTCCAAAGGCACATCTCCTCACAGGCATTCATCGTCAACAAGAAAGTGTAATCTCGAGACTTTAAAAGTCAAAAACAATCAAATAGGAAAATACGTATTTATATTCAATTTTATATTCAACAAACTTTTAGGCATCCTCAAGCGTCAGAACATCCATACAAGACTAAAAGACTAGAGACAGCCCTATTGACCACTTTTATAGCAATCGCACGCTCCTATCATAATTCTTATTCAAGTCTCGTCTCGTCGATGGGCGAATTCCGCCAGCTATGGGATCGTTAACAACCATAACGAAATCCTGGACGAGCCGAACTCGCCGCTCTGTAATTCATAAGCTGCCGTTGGTCGCTAAACATCCTCGAATCTCGCTAAATTCCCTGGTAATTCAGAAATCGCCGCTCGATGGCGTAATTACGAGCGGTAGCGTCCAGCAGGTATCCGCTTTATGATCCTAATTTACGCGACGCATTGTTCCTTATTACGCAATTAGACGCGCGGAATCGGCTACGGCGTCGCTTGCCGCTAAATCGAATTTATATACTTGAAGTGGAGGGGGTTGGAGACGATAGTTCTCAAGACCGTGGAATTGAATACTGGAAATTGATGGGGGACAATGGGAGCTGTGATTACGCGGCGGCAACCATTTTGGCGCGGGGAGTATAATCCTTGGAAGCCTTTTGTTTTATTTTAGTAGGTCAGTAGGCAGATGAGGCCTGATTTCGATATTGAGTCATTGGTGTGAGGAATTTGGGACACGAGGGTTCATTGGTTGTGCAAGCTACGGGTTTCAGTTAGTGTATTGGCTTTTTGAGTGTGGTGAATGGTTGAGATTTGGTAAAATATTTTTTGGTACTTGTATTTATGTCAGTTTCTTTATTTAGAGCGTTAGTATATTATTTATAGAATTTTTTTATTTATGTACATTTACTTATCCCATAATTGATCCCATTAATAAAAGCTCAGCCTACGAGATCCTCGAAGAGAGATTCGACGGTAATTCCGTGCAGAATTTGAAACGATGTAAAAAATTAGGCCAACGTTTCCGAGATAGTTAAAATTTATCGCAGCGGTGGCGAGATCTCCGCGCAGCTTCCCCCCCGAAGTTATTCCAACTTCGTTCACCACATTGAACACTCCAACGTATTTTGATATTCTGATGGCGATACAGTTCGTTCCACTTCCATGATTTACTGTTGCCAGGGCTCCTTAATTTGCGCTGGCGCCTCATAGTGTACAGATACTGGGATGAAAATTCTTGAATGAAGGTCAGTCGGGATCAGTTGATCGATCATTGAGTACAACGAAACCGTAGACGGAAAAATCGCAATTATTGTTGGATTTAATTTTGGTTATTCATTGTGATAGTTTGTCTTGGTGGTTGAAACACGCTTTTGTTGCACTCGCAACAAAAAATTTATTCGGACACA
The DNA here is from genome assembly GCF_026283585.1 of Hylaeus volcanicus. Classification (NCBI taxonomy): domain Eukaryota; kingdom Metazoa; phylum Arthropoda; class Insecta; order Hymenoptera; family Colletidae; genus Hylaeus; species Hylaeus volcanicus. Next base: position 16,465,960 of record NC_071982.1, read on the forward strand.
TTAAACCTATCCTTTAATTCAAACAAATTCCTTCAATAAACACAGAGGGTACGAATATTTACGGGACTCACTGCATATAATTCAGAGTACTTCTTATTTCTCCCGAAAACAAATGATCAAAGAACCACCACAGTCGTCCACGGTGTCTCCATTAGAGTTTAACGATCCAATCAGTCCGAAGGTCCTCTAAGAAGACGAGGCAATCTAAAATGGCGAATCCGCGGTGAACGGAATCACGATGGCGTGAGAAACGGCCGGGCGCAGTCATCGAAATCTCTCGAACACGGCTTAATCCCGAGTAATCCTCGATTCCGGTCACGCAACCTGGCCTCGACGTAAAATGCTATCGCGCCTCGTAATTCACGCGAACGAGATAGTTGTAAGGTTCCGGCATGGCGGATTAAAAAATATAAATCGTGGCTCGCGGGCTGAAACGTAGTTTCTATTTCGTACGTACTGGCTTGAACGTATTTCAGGACCAGAATGGAGAGAGCGAGGGGGGGGGGCGAAGGGAGTCTGTGGGCAGATAAGAATTTCGTGCCACCGCGATCTACGATTATTTCATCCCCTTTCTGGTCCTCGCTTCTTTTTTCATTTTCTGTGTATTTGTTATCCCCCTCGGCAGCGTCTCCGACAAGATTAAACCGGAAGAGTGTTTACGGGCAATACGCGACATTTTTCAGCGAATTTAAATTCACCTAATGTCCCCGCGACCGATTTCAATTGCAGCTTGTTCAGGGATGCATTAGTTTCATTGCCAGCTGTTAATATGGTCGCCGGAAATTTTGGATATAGTTATGGAGGGACTCTGTAATTAAATTTTGGTGCGATGATAACTTCGGAGAATTTAGATTATTAGTTTCTGTTAAGTGGAGACAGTACAGATATTTTTATGGTAGAGTGGTATTGGGGAACGAAGATTAAAATTTTGTAGATTTAGGTTAGAATAGTGGAGGTCGGAGTAAAGAATTTGTCTCTTTCAGTTTATATTTACTATTCATCCTAAAAAATTTCTCCCAGAAATATTTTTAAAAAATCCCCCAAAATGCTACAATAGACAAACCAGTTTTACAAATTCTATCCCTCAGTAACATTCAACACAGCAACAGAAAACAGAGTGGAGTATGTTATCGAGCCCTGTCTATTCCCAAAGAACTCGCAACCTTCTGCACCTGAGTATAGGGGATGAAGAGGGGGTATCGTCGAATACACAGTAAGATCTCGCGATTCGCGCACGATCCGCTCCGACGATAGAATTTCAATGAGAAGTCGAAGGAAAAATCTGAAAGTTGGAGCGTCTGGAAAGTGCAGTGAGCTCGATAAGAAGGTTAAGTGTTCGATGAAAATGCATTCGAGTTCGCCAGGACGCGAACAGGCTTCGTTCCTTAATTCTTAAGTGGCCTCGTGTCACGTCAGGATCGTACGCCGCGGAAACGAGGGTTTGGATCGGCGAACGCTGGATAAAAAGGAAACGAAGAGCTCAGGATAGGGTTAGGTCGGAACGGGGTTAGGGGGATCGACTCAGGAATTCAGAAATTAGAAGTAAACATCTAATTGCTGTAATAGGGGTATTTAGACGTGAATTTTAAGTGTTTCATTTTGCAGAAAGGAATTTGAATAGAGAAGGTTAAAAAAAGAAGAGGGAGGATGGGTTTTTAGCAACTTTTGTAGTGTAGATGCTAAAACTTGACAGAATATGAAAGAATTGGAGAAGTTTTCATATGTAATAATTCAATATATTACAGAATTTAATTTCAAAGATATTGCGAAGACTTGAATGGGTTATTTTGAAATAAAATGATGTTTGTTCAAGCTTCTTGTTTAATATTTATTTGATTAGAAATGCTTCCAACCCTCTTTAATTAGGTACTCTCCACGTACAGGTATGAAATATTAATAGATGAAACTAAATTTTATTTATTTTTGTTCCAGAATAAAAGGAACAATTGTTTTTAATGTGCATTAATTAACTCCATTGATAACAATAGAATTTCTACTTGTGATGATAATTATTTTATTATTATGACCTCCAAGATCTGGTCTAATAAAAAGGGAACGAATAGGTTGAGAGGTGGGGAATTGACAGGTAGGATTCCTTTGAAAGTGCGCGTGGGATCCGGACGATAATTAGTGTTTTTATAGCAGTTTCTTGCATTTGATATCTGTCGGGTAGCGTACTTTTTATTCGTCGTCACCGTGTGACTGTTTGCTCATAGGAAATCTGCAGAGGGATGTAAATTTTGCGCGATGCGGGACGTATTGTATATTGACGGGGGATGTTGTCAGGTACGAGAAAAAGCTTTAATTTTCGTGTACGAAAGGATAATAATGGGATTGTAGCTCCTAAATCCAAACGTGTGTTATTATGCTATGTACATAATAGAGATTTAAAAAAAAAATTGCTCCTGGATGGAATCCAGGTATTTATTTATTTTGTGTAATCGAGTAATTATTAGAAAAATTCCTCCATCTTGTAACTGCAAATTCGACCTATCCTGTAGAACCATTATCGTTACAGAGAACTGCAAGATAAGCATTTCTCGTTTCTGGAAAAGTACTGAAGTCGTGACATTACGAGATAAACACACATACCACTTTATCTTCCACGAAGGTGGAAATACCTTGCAATTTTATTCCAGCTATATCAGTTTTAAAAATGCTGAAGAAGGTTCCAAGTCTATAAAGGACACAGCAAACCTTTCGACACGTTCAACACGTAAGCGGAAGACGCCAATGCACTGGAGGATAAATTGCACCCTTCATAATATTGTTAAAGTTCCTATCACCCGACCCTTTCCAAGAACTATCCAGTTGATCAGTTTTGAAGCGAATCAAAGTCCCAAAAATCATGTTATTTGTATTTTTATTTCGTCTCAGATGACATAGATGTGGCATGTGCCCTATTTCCTCCTAAACTTCTCAATTCCTGAGCATGTGCAAACCTCGTCGAGGCAATGTGTCGAGGCATGCACCGAAATGGCCGGAAAATTCTTCCAACACCTGTCGCGAAATAAGATTTCCTCTTGCGACACGACAACTGTTGATTTCTAAGCCTGTTCTCGCCAACATCTCCTAACTTTCACCGCTTCACGAGTATCCAAAAATTTGACCACTCATTTTATCGCACTCTGTATTCCACCTATCCACGTAGAGCGTATCACAGTACGAATCACGCGTCGACAACCGTGGATCGTTGAATTTCAATCGGCGCAGACACAAGTTTCGCCCTACGAGGCGAATATCCATAACCGTGAAACGCTCGCCGAGCATTTCGAGTATTCCGCTATATTTCCCCGAGTCTTTCCAACCTCAATCTTTCTCCCGTTCCGCGTAAATATCCTGCAGTCGTCCATGGGGAGGGCAACGCTATCCCCATGCGGACTGCTTCGAAATCCGCCCCCGGAAACGGGCGCACGAAGACGCTGCTCTTTGGCGGGCGTCGTCCGGCCATTGTGTTCGAGGGATTTCCAGGGACTGGTACGATACTTGAGACTAGCAATCGAACAGAGAGATGTGTTTAGACACTATCGATACGTCGACGTCGGAAAAATTGATTCTTGCGTCTTGGACCCATTCAGAGAAATTATTAGAAGCATCGCTCGATTTCATTTGTGCGAAAGGATAGGGGTGGAATTCAATATCACCCTGATTTTATCCATAGACGATCGTGGAGTAGACAGAGTTCGAATCTTTCAGCGAAACTGAAGCCACGTTAAAGTTTTCTAACTTTGCTCAGAGACTCAAACTCTGACTAGGCCGGTCGAGCTTCCAGGCGTAGAAATAATAGTTTAACAGTAAATTTTGCTGTTCTGTTAATAAATTGAATAAACATTGGCGATGGGAAGTTGGGCAGTTTAATAATCAACTTTAGATTTCAGGTTTAGATTCTATATTTTCCAGTCAAATATAATTTTCGTATTATTATTCTAAATTATACTTCTTTATAACAAAAGACAATTCAGAGGTCGAAACGTGTCTCATAAAAATATGTAACACCGCCTAAAATAATATTCCTGCTTTGTATCTGAGTTCTATGCAATAGCAATTGAAGGGATCGGATAAAATGATACCGAGGATTTGAGATAGCCACGAGGACCTAGTTCAGAAACCCGACGTGACCGCTCTACTTTCAGGATTAACAATTCCCACGTATTTAGTCGAGTTCCCAGAGACCTCCTCGAGGCACGCTCCTCACAGGGAGTACAAATTGTTACACGACTCACTTCCATGAGCCACCGTGCACTCGATACAGCCGCTCAACTATTTAGTTCCGTGTCTTTTTTGCACAGAACAGATCCAGCTTTGCGTTGGCAAAGTTTCCTTGTCTCGGTACTCGCTACTAGGCTTTTGTAAATTCATGGCGTATTCGAGAACGAAAAACATGGACAGAATTTTTGTAAACGTTCCTTAGAGAATCATCTAGACTTTGGAGTTCCTTGGTAGAAATACGTCTCGTTGTATAAAGTAAAAGTGAGGAATATTTTAACGAAATGATCATAGATGGCAATAGCAAAATAGTTGGTAAAGTTAAGAGTAGCTTATCCTTAATTCGCGATTCAAAATTTCCACCAAGATTTTCGGCCATCTTTGACTCGACTGCAGCGAACCGAATGACGAAAGCTCCCCCACGTGCCACGGGTGTCGTTTTTGTCACAGAGTCGCGTAACTGCCGCGGAAAATCATGTCGAACGGTTTATTAAATCAGACACAGTTACGAAGGTGTAAGTGGGCTGGCAGGTGGCCGCGGCGAGCAAAGCGTGCCGTTGACGCAACGAGACTAATTACGACGGGATACGTGTGTTACCGCCCTCAGCCTGGATACTTGCAGCTTTACAGCTCCGTTTCAGGGACCCTCTTGAAACTTGCGACTGTTTCAGTAACTCCGTTACGAGTTCTCGACAAATGAATTCGTAATTTTTTCTTTTTCCTTTCTGTTTTGGAACGACGTCGCGCGAACGGACTGAAAATGTGAAGAGTTCGCCAGGAAGTGTATCTCGCACAAAAATCTCGCTGTACCATACCCGAAAGAGACGGGTGCACTGTACACCCTTGAGTATTGAGAGCACTTATGGGGGTAGTTCATTCCTTTGACCGAGGAGGTAAGAATTTGGGAATTTATTCCGAGGGAACGGTTCGATCGACATGGTTGAGGTTTTCACCATTTATTTAGCATGTTTTTGGGATACAAAATATATTTTATGGGGGTTGGTAGAATCAATAGTGTGAAAGATATGCTTAGTTGAAATCGAGCAATATAAAGTTGCAGTTAAAAACTACTGCTATAGAACTCCCCTCGTCCGAAATTACTCCAACGTGTCATCTTTTGCAGAATATTCGAAATACCCAGGCGCATTCTCCTCGCGTTTGAATCGAAACGTTCATTCTTGCCGCTCCCCGCTGCCCCAGCTGAAATTCCGCTACGCACCGGCGGTTAAACGCACCGCGTTCAGCCGACGGCGTTCAGCAAACGTAATATCGGGGAATTGGTGAACATTGAGCGATACCGTGCGAGAAGAGCAGGTCGCGTGCGAGCGAAACCGCGGAGCCCTCCGCGAAAAGTTCCCTGTCGACGCGGTACGAGCCACTTTGTCGTCGGTGACGGCGCTCGTGCGCGGTTTAATAAAGATGAGCTTATGAAAATTTATGGCGGGTCCCGCGTGCGCGCCCGCACGATCCTATTGGCTTGGCAATTTGAACGTGATAATTTGTTTTATTCATGAGCGATCTATCCGACACGCCTCGCGACCGCCCCGGTTAAATAAGGAAGGCGAAACATTTTCGGATAAGAATAACCAGTCACGACTTCCAACGAAACGGAACTACGCGGGGAAACCTCGGAAATTTGCATTATGAAAGACGAAGGGAGTTGAACCGTTAACGCTTCGAGGGAAATTCTGTGTGCGTTTGTGATTTCTGTAATACCAGCACGATTTTTCTTGAATGCTCATCAAACTTTTTATGGGTATTCTTTACATTCTTATATAGGAGATGTATGCCGTTTCATTTATGGAAATTTTAGTTGTAGTTATCATAAATTAATGCGGAACTCTTCAATTGATAATCAGGAGTCTTAAAGACAGAACTGTGAGTTTGTAATTCCCTTTATTCAATCCGCATTTAATTCAATTCTAATTTACTTCTAACAATGTATCAACATAGCGTGGTGATCATCAACATTTTAATTAACACCTATTCAGGACCCGCAGATAAAGAAAAATTTATTTTATTTCGCCTCTAAACCTCAATCTGTCGAGAGGGACGTGTACTTGAAAAGTGGACCGTGTAAAGCATCGAACGCGGTTTTAATCGTTTATTGGTGTCCCACTTCCAGGTCCAAAATTAAAATAATTCGGAATTTATCGGTGTCGTAGGCGACCCGCCACTTGAAATATTAAACCTTCTACCAGACTTCCATTAATCCTCGAATCACTCTCTGTGTAGGAGTCGCGTTAAATCAATGAACGAGCGTTTCCGAAAAAGTTAATAAGCAGCGTGTGACGAATTTATAACGCCAACCAGCTGAGTTATCCGTACATTCAAAGCAGGGAATTTTGTTTGAACACGAAACATAGTTTAAAGGTTTCCAACATCTGTTGTTATTTGTCCTTCGCGATGATAATAATTAGATGAAGATAATAATAATTAATAATAAAGATGGACGACGAAAAGAATCAATTTCATTGAACTTGTACATGGCCAGTATGTAACCGTTCTACTTACAAATTTATTTTACCAAGTACATTCAGTTATCGTTTTGGTTCATCCTCGGTCGGACGTAGCCAACCGAGAGAACTCGACGATTACAAATTACCCAGAAAGCCCGCGCGAGCTCGAAAACCACGGAGTCCCGCAGTCGAAGCTTCGAAATTTATCGACGTCCTTTGGTTCGTGAATTTCGCCGGCTGCTACGAAAATCGAAGGTGTAATTTATGCGGCAGCGTAACGGCAACGATCATTTTCGTTCAGCCTGAAACTTTAATGGCAGATCTTGCTCGCCAGTAGGAGTCCCCGACGCCCATCGACGCGTATTTCACGCGTCTCTACGTCTCCACTGATCTCGCCGCTGATTGTAATAATTATCCGTCGAAAGGCCACCATTCCCTTGTTCCCTCTTCTTCTCTATTTTTTTGTGGCAATCTACAGGTTTCGGTTCAGTCATTATTAGCGAAAGGATCTACTTCTTTGATCATTTGGGGAGATCTTGGTCAGGGGAAGTTGAAAGTAGGGATTCGATTGGAAATAGCAGAGTAGAATAGTGAGATCACGTATTATTATAAATGTAGCAATGAAGTGAATAGAATATAAACGAATATAATAACGAATGATTTTACTATGTTTCTTGAAAAGAATTAAAAAAACTAAAAATAGTGAATCCTTCCAATATGATACATTTTCATATCAAAATGTTGTAATATTTTTTAAAATTTGTCATGTTTTCGTACGCACATTATTCCTGGTATACCCGTTAACATTAGTCGGAGTTTTCACGTTTCGTGTAAATCAATGTTGATTTGCGACGCAGGCCGTTTTTTCGTCCCAGTTTTGTTAATTATGTTTTACGTTCCGCAGTTTGTCCATATATTTCTGTTTCCTCGAAAAAGACGAAAATATTCGTGGCGTGTTCGAACCAAACTTGTCATGATTACGGTGGCCTACGTTCTTCGCAAAAATTGCCTTTCTAATCTAACGCTATAAATTCTAAAATATTCACGCACCCCGTGCAAACGACGACAGGAATGTAAAACCAAAAGCTGGTATAGTAACAGGAGATGCGTAGCCTGAAAAGGTGACTTTATCATTTTTTTCTAATTTAAACAAATTGTCACGATTAAATTTATATAATTTGGAATAATTCGATTTAACCGTTTTAACGTGAAATGTGTATTTAACCGAAATTTAACGATCGAACATCATTGAAATTACGTGGCAGATTATTTGGAAATACTAAACCATGAGATATTGATATTAATTGTTATTTATTCTATAAATGACATTTTGGCCATCAGGGAGTATGGTGTATAGATTATTCCAATATGTAACGTTAGGGTTTGTTTGCTTACCAAATAGGGCTGCGCTTCCTGATGAACGAAACCTTGTTTATACAACAAGCAATTATTAATAGGCACGTATTATTACACTATTTAGCTATGTAATACGTAAAACAGGTTTTAATATTTTCGTATCTACACAATAACAGAAACTGGAAAATTCTTTTAAATACAAACGTTCTTTAAAATACTTTTTTTCTCAATAAATATTCGAATAAATTTACAAAATATTTTTAATGAGGAACAGAGCTGCCCCTTGCCCCTTCTACCCCACAGATTGTGTTTCCACCGACCAGTGACCTCGAGCAACCAATAATTCACGCCTCTGCTATATTTTACCGACGGTTCCATGAACGCCACCGTAGAAACATATATTTGCGACACTCGAGGCCGATTTACAACAAACTAGTTTGACTAATTACCGGTAGCCCGGGCTGCAGAAATCCAGGGAACTGTGACCTCGAACGCCTGCAATTTAATTTCACCTAATTTTCAAAGGCAATAAAATACACGCTGCTACACGTAAACTACGCCACGGCGGAGATACGCCTTTAAGATCGCGAGGTCGGGGGAGGAAAAGCAATAAAGACGACAATTGTACGAGTTCCGAGCGACGGAGAACTTCGAAATCGTCGCCAGAGGGGGACGGGGAAAGAAACTTTGCGAAACATTTCGCTATCACACTGATCCATTTCCTCCTGCACAATGTCGTGCCAGCTCCTGGGCTTTGGGAACGCCTGACTGCTCTTGTCAGCGATTCCAGCGACGTTTTAACCCCTTGTTAAACAATTTGTCCCCTTTTCCATGGATGCAGTTCAGACAGTTCCAAACCAAAGAACTTCATAATCTATTTTTCTTGTACTTCGGCTACCTTCCCGCCCAAAATATCGTCCCCCTTATCGTCCAAATTTCAGATCACGTTTCGGGGGTGTGTATTCCACAATGGGCCGGTTTCATTTCATTTTATTTTTGTTTCCTTTCTCGTCGCCAGCGGTTCAAAGCAATGTCGCGCCAACGAATCGAGCATAGCACGCGTCCCCGGTTTCGCACCGAAGTTAATAACTTTTTCACATCGATAAGAGTCGATCGGCTCGAAACACGCGTCACAAAGGACGTAGCGAGTGTTAGTAAAAAAAAAAAAAAAAAAACCACCCCAACTGCGGTGACCCGATAAAAACTCGCAAAAATCCCGCGGATTCGGATACTTAATCCGCGAGCGTGTCGATTGATAAACCGTAATATACGATCCCGTTGGAAAAATGGATGCCGCCGGAGGTTAGGGAGGGGGCGCGGCGGGGAGGAAATGAAAATATCGCGCAACATAGCCGGACGACACGCGGAGCCGACGATGAAATTCACGGATGCAGCCCACGGCGTGTTAACAGATTTCACCGTGTAAAACTCAATTTTCGGACGCCCCGGCACGAAATTTCATTTCGTCGCCGACCAGGCAATTAAAAGGCGGAATAACGAAACGCATTAAACCGATAACGCGAGATTGGAACGAATCTGTGTAAGCGGTTTTGTACCAAACTGGGAACGGAGTTAGAGCTCGCTGGCTCTTTCAGGGTCTTCCAAAATTGTGCGTGTAGGTTACGTTGTGGAAGTGGGGGGTGTATCTAGTCGGAACATCGTTGAAAATGTTTTCGCTAAATAGGGGTGAGTTGATGTTGGTTTCCTTTAATCTAATTCTTAGAATTGAATTTTACGAGTCTCGAATCTACTTCAGAATAAATTATTTTATAGAGAAGCAATCCGAGTCCAATTTTAATTTTCAATCTACCATACGATTAACCAATAGGAAAGCTGTTTTGATTTTTAATTGGATTTTGTGGCCACTGGTTGGTTGAAAATTTCATTTGGAGGGAAATTGCTTTTGTGTAGAATTATTTGGAGTTTCGGACATGTTTTAAAATAAATAAATAATTCTACAGAGAAGCAATTTCCCTCCAAATGAAATTTGTTATGTACCACAACCAACTGTAATCAGCGGAAGAGCTGTACACTCTTTTTATTGGAAAATCCAGTGATTTATTAATTTTCTATAGACAAAAGAAGTTTTCAAAGAAAATACTTAATATTTTCTACTTCTTAAGATACTATAATTCTTAGTTGAGTTCTGCATTCAATTTTATGCTTGAATTTCTCCCCTTTAACGTCCCCCCCCCCTCTTTTTTTTAACATTCACTTTGTATAAAATAATTCTCTTGTTGTTCCTCCTCGCCTTCTTTATTTCCTCAATATTCTTTGAAAAATATTTTCCACGGCTAAAATCGTTTCAATGCCATTTCACTGCATCGAGGACATCACAAAGGAGCATTCTCCAGTAGTATGTACCGATAATGCATAAAATAAAAATTTCAGAAGTACAAATGTGTCACAGCAAGGCAAGATTGGCGAATTCATTTTCAGTAATTAATTCTATTTATATATCGAACATTGTGCCACTGGTCGCTTTCGATAAATTACATACTAGCGATGATAAATGATATCTGAAATCTGTTTGATATTTATTTTTCAAAGACCCTCTCGAAAATGTAAATAAATCCGTCGCTTTCAAGAGGGGATTGGACATGTTTGCTTCAATCACTGTTCGCCGTAATTCGACGATATTTCTACGTTTTCGTGAAAACGGATACGAGTTAATCTTCCTTTCAGCTTATCGTAAAATAATCAACGAATACAAAACCGGTAATAATGATTATACAGTATCAAATTGATTTGTTGCAAATACGCCTAACTGTGCACCGCAGAATCAAATTCATTCAGCTCGAGTAAACAAAAGGCAATAACCGTGGTAAAAATCGAGGACACTCGAATTTGTTTCGCTATCCCTCCATATTGCGGTACCTGCGCGACACGAATACCTCATTATGCAAATCCGCCTTAAATCGTAGCTCGAACAGCGCGTTCATGGAACCGCCAAATCACGGTTAACCACAGGCATTTGCGTTTCCCATCGATCGTCCGCACCGTTCATCGATGCTCGATCGATCTAATCAATGGCTGACCACAGGATAAAATACCAACATGTATTTTCTTCATTTGGGATACGTTCACTCTCCCCCTATTTTTGTCTTTTTATTTTAAGTGGAAAATAATTCATACCAAAAATGGAAATATTTTATTAGTCAGACTTATCTGTATTATATTAGTTTATAATAAAATGAAAATTCTACTCTACATTCTCTTATGAGCCTCAGGGACAAGGCCAACTTCATATATACGTCAATCATCACAAACTCATACATACTGCCCATTGCAATACCAAACCAAATACCAAACCTGCTCATAATCAAGAATCAACACTCCCACAAATAAAACCTACTCATCCACCCAGCTTTTTCCTTTGACCTTTACACTCTTCCTCCACGTCAACTTAGCATCCTCAACCTCGACTTGTCACCAATCGATGTTGGAGTCTCCGAGGGCCCTAATCATTGCCTGTAACCTCCCAAGCTCCGTAACACACGTCGATGCAAAGTGCTCGTTTCCCAGAGGGCTCGGCCTCCCGGTCCCGGTGGTAATTACATCCTCCGAATGAAAACTTTTCGCGGCTGTCAGCGTCGCAGCCACGATCGCTCGCGGAGGTTAATCGCGCTGCTGCAATCCCAGCTCCCGTGAAAAGTGGATCGGAACGCCGATTGTGCCCCGGCCGGTAAACGCAATTACGATGTCAAAGAAGACGCGGCGGCGCTCCTTGGCTCGAAGAAAAAAGTCCTCCAGGCAGGGAAATAAAAAGGAAGTCGCTCTCGGAAGTTCGATGTCCCGATCCGGCCGTCGCCGCTCCGTGGACTTTCATTAGGCGAATCAGGGCCGAGGGGGGGGGGGGGAAGTTCCCTTCGGTGGTCCCTGGGCGCGAAAAGTTTGAAGAATTTTGATGGAGAGCGGCTGGCTGAAAAGTGCTGGCACAATGAGAACGAAAACGTAATCTGAAACGGAGGATGGAATCCAAGGGCTGAGAGGGATGGGTGAAAGAATCTCGATTTGGATTTAAGCCTGGGAGAGACGGGAGACACTTTTATTGCTCGTGTTCATGCATCAATCGGGGCTTGGGATAAAAAGGCGGTCGTTTTTCGGGAATTGAAAATGTTTAGGGTTCTTGAGTGTGATGGATCTTTAACATCTGAGACTGAGACTCTTGAAAATTTCTATTGTGATTACGTTTGTATTCCGAAGTTCTGCTACCTATTATATTATGTCTACCTATAGACAATGAAAATTAAATAACGTCACTCTTGATGACCCTCGGGGGCTGTAGCTACGTTTTATTGTAGCTACGGTACGGGTTTAGCAATCCCGAGGTACTCGAGCTATCGAGTATATATTATTAAGAAGAATGGAAATAATTGAATGGAAAGACTGAAGTTTAAATCAGTTTACACGCACACTTTAATAAGCCCAGGCAAGACCCAAGCAAGACTTCAAGTGTTCGCATTCCACGAATAGGACTATAACTTTAGCTGAGTGAACCTAAACCATACCACACTTCCATTTATAAATCACGACATCAATTAAACGCAAGATTAGACAGTCCCTTTTAGAGCAGTTACGTCCGTCAATCACAATCAAACTAATAGCCTCCAACACCCAATTACTTCAGCGTCCACCGCCATCGCCTAACCATATATAAAGCCACCAACGTTCAACATCCTTCAAACTCAACCCCTAAGAGCGGCACAACTTCCTCCAGGACACACCATGCTTCATCTTCATGATGCATCCCACATGACAGGCTGCAACGTCACCAAGGATCGATATTTCTATTCTTCGCGGTGGTTCCCCGTCAATTTTTCAGCTTTACTATAGCATTCCGCCACACCGCAGCCAGCATAATAGACCGTAAACTCGAGCTGGCAACGCGTCCACTGGGAATATTGGATCTCCGCGACGTGGACGTCTGCCGAGCTGCATCAGCCCCGATCGGAGTTCGTCTCCTGTGGTGACCAGAATGGAAAGTTTCGTAGAATTTATAGACGTTGCTTGAACACAGGGCAAACAGGACAAGGACGACGAAGAAGCGGTGGATCAGAGGAAGATAGAGGGTCTGGAGGATTACCAGCCTTACTTCGCAGTTCTGGCACCTGGGATTACGACGCTAGTGCGGAGGCAGCACGTTTCGACTCAAACTGGAGGAAAATTGATTCGGCTGGACTTCTTAAGACACCTCGATCCGCGAAAATTGCCTGATGGTTCTTTCGTCAGATTGCGAATCTTCTCCTGAATGAATCTGTGGTACAATCCACCCTAGGACCTTAGTCTTCTTAGGTCAGTAGAATCTTAGTTTCCTTAGGTCTCTAGAGTACCTTGATTCTCTTTGATCTCTGAAACTATACCATACCTTCTCAAGTCCCTAGTGTCTCAATCACCTTCAATTTGAATCTTCTTAACCCTTTAGGACTTCTAGCCTTTTCCTTTCAGAAAGCTCTAGTTCCCCCATCACCGCTTATCTATCCACTTCCGAAGACACACCTAATCCAAGACCATCTTCTTGAATGTGCCTCTTCATTGCCCGATAGGTTCCCGCTATCAAAGTCCATGAAATGAAACGAAGTGGCCGATAAACTCGATCGTTGTTTGTTTCACGTGAAGTTAACACGATCGACTGAAGTCGTTGCTGCTAGCTGTACGGTTTGACGACCACTAGTTTAGGGTATCCTTCCGATCCTCGTTCCTTTAGCGCTAGCTTTCAAGTCCCCGAGTCGGGGAGTAACAACGTTTCGGACTTTCTTTCGAGTTTCATTGCTTCTTAGAGAGGTCTCGACGGGATCCCACGAAGTTTGCGGAAAGCGAATGAAAATTAATGAAGCCAGGAACGGATGGGACACGAGCATGCGGACGTGGCTGCAGTTTATGAATAATTGGGGACACGCGATATCTGATGAATTTTAACGTAATTCTCCGTCGCGACGAAGTTAGTCGAGGGAATGTTATGGTTGCGGGGGTTTCTGGAGGAGCTGTGCGTGTTCTATGCCACGCACACACTGTGTACGGCTACTATGCCGTAACCACAGTTAAAATAGAAAAATAGTAATGTAATTATCAGCTGTTCGTTGCTAATAGCGAACGAGTACCCTAACGTAAATTCTGAAGATAGAACGGATCGAGTTATTTCGCGTGGGTTTATTTTCGATTAACCGCGCATTCTTTAACGACAGATCAATCCCTCGAGAATCCAGCTCGCAATTACGGCGCGTAATCTTGCGAAAACTCGCAATCAGTCGAATGTCGAATCCTCCTAGCCCCGAATCCGACGTAACGTTTGCTCTTGGATGCTGCCTTCCCCTCACTTCGACGGAATGCGGATATCGAAAAAGTTCGAGGGGCTGATCATTCTTAAAAATTCCACCCGGTCCTTTGTTGGCTGGCTCTTTGTAAAGGCATCCTTTATCTAAACGGCAAGAACAAAATGAACACTTTCAATAAGTTCCGCCAATTTTCTCCTTCTCTCGACTGCTCCTTAAACTGGGCCAATCGGAAGAATTCCTGCAGTGACGTAGCTCTTGGAACAATTATAAATCCACGTAGAAACGTGGAAAGTTCTTAGCGTTTAATTAGGGCAGTTGATATTAAAATGTATGATGACATGATAAACGATAGTTGGGATGAAATGGAGCAAAGCTTTCGGGGATAATACAGAGAAAGATAGGAAAGTTGAGGAAAGAATTATATTAATTGCATTAATATAAATATTATTAATTTTACAGAACTTCAAGGTATTTAATATTTTATGAGAACTGTCGAAACATGTTAATATGAGATAGTATTACTTTGCAAGGCAAAATAAACTTGAACGAAAGTTTTATGAAAAATATTGTATTCGGTGTCAGTGTCATTCGGTGTCATGTATAAACACGTTAAAAAAATAATGCTAATGAATATTCAGTCCTTCGGTAGACATTAAACAGCAACGAACATGCCTGGCAATTCTGGGAATACATTATAAGCATTATAACATAGTTTCCAAGTCCTCCTACAGCTGTCAGCAGTGTTCATTGTCTAAAATTTGGTTGGCTCATGTTTCTACTTCATCTTGTACTCCCAACCCGTCTGCTAGGTTAACTTTACGAGGGAATTCTGTATTATTTAGTCCAACTCAATAAACACAGCTGAATTAATTCGATTTCTTATTGTCACGATATTTTAACTGCTGGATGATATAGCGTGTATTATAATTTTGACACACACTTGCAAAGCAAAGATAGTGTTAAAGAAATAAATAAAAAAAATATAATAAAATACCATGAGTCGTAATAAATAGAACTTTTAACAAAACTATTACAAGGCTAATAATAATAATATATCACAGAAGAGACAAGAGAAATCAAAATGGATGCCTGCGAGACACAGTGAGAAATAAGTACTCAAAGCTGAGCAACGCAGATTATTCACACTCATCTCAATTATAGAAGAAAACAAGATTAAGCTTCCGTGTCCTAAATGATGATAAATGGCGCACGACACAGGCCAAGAAGGAAGACATTTATAACAAAAGAAGGGAAACAAAAAGAGGACATTATGTGAAAGTAGTTTTAAACAATATCATCTTTAGCCAGGAAGTTTGAATTCAAAAGTGAGGTCATCGTGTGATGAACTTACCATTGTGAAAAGTTTCAGCCATGGAAATTTGCTGCTGTCAGACGCGAAGGTATTGCGCTGATAAGAGTATTCTTTGCCAATTCTTTTTGGTCTCTGCATTATGGAAATGCGGAGAATATTTTACAATAAGGGTGCTTGATATAAATTTTATTTTATTAATAGTCCTCACTTTTTACTAAAGCTAATTAAACTTTTAAAACAATTGAAACTGCAGCAGAGGAACGCAGACGTATCCCTTTCGAAATTTCGCGCAATGAGATTCTTAAAATTGGTTGCAGCACGACGGTGAACGCGAAAATCCGCGTTGAATCGGACATAATTGCGACGAATGAATTAACTGGCGAATTAGTCTCGTGACAATTGTCGGATAATAGGCGCAAGGGGTTCAAACTGAATGATTCGCGGCTAATTGGACGGCGCGAAATTTCGTGGCTCGTTGGCGGCTGAAAACGAGTTGGGCGGGCGGATTTTCTTTTTCCTGGAAAATTGTGCGTTACACCGATCAAAATTAACCCGACCGATCGCGCGTAACTGGTTAATTTTATTAAACGACAGTTCGTTAAAAAATTAAAACCTTTCGTGGTTATTTCGTCAGTCTATTATTCGTTTAATTTTTTTTCAAAATTACGATGTTGTTAATTTTCCGAAGCTAGATCGCTAAAATGAAACGGTGCGCTATAAAAAAAATTGAAACCATCACCGAGAAACTTGTCGAACACTTAACGACATATTTTTAATTAAGATAATGGCGACCGTCCAGGCGCGAGAACTGGCTGTATTTACTAGTTCTGGGAACCAATACTATCGATACCCAGCCCGTTAATTATAATCTAGCGTTGAATTGTATCGGACAGAATTGATATCCACTCGATGCTTCTACGCAAATATCGATGGATATTTAATATTAGAATGTCACGTATTACATATTTCACGGAGAATATTTCGAACTAAATAAAATAATATTTATATCGAACCAATTAAAAATATATATTTAAACAACTGTTTGGTCATACAAATAACTACATAGTGTTTCAAGTAGTCACATACTACTTCTACAAAACTATACCCTTTCCTGATAGGTAATATATTATTACGAGTCAGAATAACTGAAATAGCGATTAAAATTCCAATATGCCCAGTGACGCCGAGTTACATGATTTCGTTTGTTAACATGACACGTTTCATCGCTCCTTCATTTGACACCTTCGCCCTGCATCGCAAACGTTCACGGATGGCATTGTATTTGATAATCATGCATTCACCAGAAAACAATGGCGTACCGAGCACATGACAACTGACGTACGTATCGGACGTCGTTTCGCCAATCGCAAGCGCGGGCTGTCCAACAGCTTCCGGTTGTGCATGTTCGATAAATCGTTGCCATCGACGCCCGAATGTCGAATCAGTAGCAATCCCAAAACGATTAACATATAATACATTTTGTAAAAAAAAAAAGAAAGTGAAACATCAATGCAGATTTTTCTGTTGTTCCTACAATATAATTGGAATAAAACTAAAGCTCTTAGAAGATAAAGACATGAGCTGGTACGAGATACGCGAGACACACACGTGCACACCCATAAATCAACGTAACTCGAAGTGTTCACCTTTATCTCCCAGTTAAACTCCATGATCAACTAAGACCAGCAACAAAATTCCCCCCTGATCAACCTCCTCCTCGTCATTATGCATACACCATCCACGAAATGAGCGACAACCCGTCAAATCTGACGCAGATTGCAGCGGTGCGCGACATCTCGAAGAACATCGAAATTTGGCGGGGCAAACGCGACATCGATCTCCGACGGCTGGTCGATCATAATTGCGGCGAATGAACTAACCGGCAAATTAGTCGGCTGACAAGCGTTGGGTAATAGATGCAGTAGGAAACCGAAACCGGATGATTCATGCCTGATTGAACAGCGCTAGACGCTTCGTTGCACGGGCCCCCAACAATGGACTGCATAATTCCGTCGAATGAGATATGCCGTTGTCTGAATAGATTTCCGAGGCGTTCGCTCCGCGAGGATATCATACGCAGGACCTGGACGTCATTCAACGGGTGGTCCCGATTATTAGGAAAGAATCGTGACTGTATTTCTGGCGGCGTCCAGACGACTAATGAAGAACATTGTTCGACGATCACGTTGCCCGCGAGCATTTCGGTTTGAAATGTGCCGCCGACGTGCGTGAAGCCGGAGACCCTAATCACGTCGAACGCAACGCTTTCGCAGCGTCGATGCGTTGTTTTCTGGAAGCATTGTTCTCTGGACAGCTCGTCTCCTGGACGTGTTTATTCTAGTCGAGTCGATTTGATGTAAAACGAAGTCCATTTTCCCATACTTCTATTTGCCATAAATGCATAGACATTGACAGTCTACTAATTACCTTCTCCATGAATGAAAAAGGAAACCAATTTAGAGCAAAATCTAAATTTCACAGAATTAAACGTTTCGAATTATCCCAAACATCAGAGTATCTTTTTTCTAACGGAACAAGTCCAACGAATGGAAAAGTATCGGACATTTAATTGCCTCAAAAATTGGTCCTGAAAGTCCCTAAACGACGCGGGCATAAAAGATCGAAAAGCCTCGGTTTGCTTGCGGTGGGCCATGAAGCGTGTTTCTGCTTTTTGAATAAAGCGGCTGAAGAACACTCGAGCTTTGAAGGCCAGTTAGTTTTTGTTGGTTACACCCTAATGGGCAGCGAACGAGCATCGAGTAAACTGAAAATAAAAGGGGTAGGGGGTGCGGGATCTCTCGATAGGCTCTTCTGTCGCGTTCTAGATCGACGCTCCATCTATGCGAGCCTCCACTTTTCGATCCAATTTCAGCTCTCCCCTGTTGTTGGTCGTCAGAAAAAAAAAAACAGAAAGAGGAGGAAAAAACCCGGGGGTGGAGAAAAACGAAGCGGTCACCGCCAGTTACACGCGGCGGATACGATATCCTTAGTTGCGAGCGCGCTAAGAATTGTAATAACGTCCTCTGTGTAACTGTCGAAGGCTGCTGCTCTTCCACGTGGACCGTTTTCCTAATCGAGTGTAGCTTCAGGCGTGTGGAAACTCGGGAAAGCGCATTCCCCTCTGGCGACACGGAAAATCTCAAATTACAAAAGGAAACGTGAAAAGTAATTTTTGTCGGAGACATTGGGTGGAGTGCTGTCGATAGGTGATTATAATCAGAAGTGCAGGGTATTATAGTGAGCATGGGACCTGAATTTACTTAATTTGTAGATTTATATTCCGTCATAAAACACGTGCGAATATTTACTAAACTACCTAAGACTATATTAGATATTAAATTAAGCTAATGATCAGAAAATTGCCAAGCAGAAGCTGCAATAGCAAGGAGACATTATAACTGAATCGAAGCTCGGACACATTTTCCCTTTCCGGAAAATAAAGTGTATTTCCATTTCATACGTTTCCATTCGACTGCAATCACCTCTGCGTGCTCGTTCCCTTCATAATCTTCCATGGAGACTATATATCCTTTATTGCAGTCCGTTCCTGTGCCCTTGCTTTATTTTAACCAGCATTGTGCCCGGCTGTCCCACAGCTCTGCAAAACAGCGCCATCGCATTTACTAACAATGAGTTCGTTCGTCTGAAATATTTCCATTGTTTAACACCTTGGAATGCGCTTTTATCCAAGCTCGATCAAGTGCTCTCGATAATTGAGACAAGAGTCCCAAACAATAAGAACGTTTTGGAGTCTTCGAAGTGGCAACTATCGTCGCATAAAATGTTTCTTTTAACACCCTTTGCTGGAGGCACAAATTTCTGTGGATTAAATTAGATTCTTTGAATTAAATTTATTGTAGTTTTCTTGAGAATATTTATTAACCAAAACGTGACCCGAAATTCTATTTGGTGATTTTGTAGAAAGGAAAGATTCCGAAAATATTGAGGGATTGGTATCGGGTAAAAAGTAGGCGAAAACACTACAAACGCCCTCGACACGCCGCATAATCTTCTATTTCACGTTCGGATACGAGCCAAAGGCAAACTTCATCAGCTCGAATAATCCCCGGAAAACTTGCCTCGCGTAGGTTGCAATCTGCCCGCAGCTTCACGCAGCGTGGAACTTTCTGTCCGTACGAAGGCATTAACGTCACAGACTGGAGTATCTGTATAAAGATATGAAACTACTGGCCAAACATCTGTGTGTGTGAACCTATTGTTGCATCATTTATACATCCTGGTTAAACAGAAAACATTAGATCGAGGAATGTTTAATAAAATCGAATTTGGAGTCAGACTATCGAGGAATTTGCTTATTAGAATTTCGTTTGAAAAACTTTAGCTTTATATATTAGGAAACCGCACCTTCAAACATTTTCAAACCTCAGCTTCAGTGGCCATTTAATATAATACACAAGATCCTCACCAGAGATGCATTCAGCCCTCTTTAGAAGTTTCTACCCATGCGAAGGCATTAAGGTCAGAGACTGGTGTGTCCGTGTAAAGATACGAAACCGGGCAACAACTGTATTCCCGTATGGCGAGAAGAGAACCGATAGCGCAATAGGTGCCCACCCTGCTTATGTTCATACACGGACGAACATCCGTGTGCACGAACGGGTTGTTATATCATTTCGATGTTTTGCGTAAACACGAAGACATGGAGCTGCAGCATCGTCGTATAAGCGCCATGGGTTGCGTTTAATGTGGTTGAGCGCCCTAGGGAGGCGGAACTTTATGCATACCTAACTACACCTACGGCAGAACGTGTAACGCGTCTCTCTCTTTCGCTGAGTATCTTTATTTTTCGCTTTCGAACCATTTAAGTAGCGGAGTATCCCTCATGCACACAGAGGATGGCAATCATCTTTAATGGTACTACTTTTCTTAAGTACCAAACTATTCCTCATAATCACGCAGGATCTCTGATGATGTTATGCAGCTTATCAACTCTCATCCCCAAGACGATACTCCCACCCCTCGACACTGCAATTCTTTCCAACTAAAAATCCATCTCCCAATCAAAGGAACCAACAAATCCAAATGTACATAGCCAGCTTCCACTCATCAGAGGAACCACCCCCAAGTACCATCGCCAATTTCCACGCTAATTTATTTACCCCTTCATCCCTTCCTGTTAGCAACCTCCCAGCGGGTGTTCGTGTTTTCAGAAACCAGCGTCGTTTTGTTTTTTGTCGCCGACGTATAAATCGTTGGCTGTATCTTTCCCCAGGTTAGCGCGCAACGCCCCCCCGGCGTTCCCACCCCCTCGCCGACGAGAGTGCTCGAGAGTCTGCGCTGCTCGCGTTGTATCTTTTTATTTCTTCGATCAATCTTCGTTTTTCCCGCGCGCGTCCGCCCTGTCTGTCTGTTTGGAGAACCGACTCCTGGCGTCCTTTTTTCATCCCCCGAGTCGCGATCCTATTTGCCGCCCCGTTCCCGCGTTATTCCTCCCCACTCCTATCGAATGGCTACGTGTCGGGATACACTCGTAACCGGGGGTGTATCTGCCACGCTCGTAAATCTGAACTTTTTTGCTGTTACATTGATTACACGTTCGAGTGCCGTAAGGAAGCTGCGATCTTTCTTCCGTACGTGAACCGAAGACGGCGAACAACGCTTTTTTTCCAACGCTCTTCACTCTCTCTCTCTCTCTCTACCTCTTTTCCGTGCGCGCGTTCCTCTTCTCTAACGTTCTTCCTCCATTTCCCAGGGAGTTTTTTTACCAGAGCTCTCCGTGATTTCAGCAAGGAACGCTTCCACCGTAAACCGATCATTCGTTATAATTACGTTTCCGGGATAAAAAAAGAAAGAAACGAGGATCGACTGCGCGAGATAACTCGATACGTTTCGTACGAGGCTGATTTATGATTCATAAATCGCATGTATGGAGCTCCCTGTCTACTTATCTCGCGATGCAAATCTTCCACGCTTGTTCGCCTTTGTCTGATACGAGTTTCCACCGGTTCGTTGTGTGTTGTAATTAATTGTGAGACCTCCTGTCTTTTACGGGGAAATTAAATTTTTGTTCGCATTGCGATTATGATTGGTAATATCGTTCGAAGGAGAGTATTCTTTTTGGAATTTCGAAGTGTATGTATTTCTTATTTGGAGATCGAAATTACATTTTTCTAGTGAGATTTCTAGTACAGCTATTTGCAAATTTGTTCATTTCCATCAAACAATTTTTCTCTGTTCTCTGAGGTTTGCTTTCTCCCCCAAGAATAGAAAATTCAAAGGTAGCTCAGGACGTGTCTGATCATTGCTCGATGTTTCTACTAGTCTTAGACCTTGCGAACGTTTAACGTTGATTACATTAGGTCTGGGCTGGTTCAAATTGAAAAATTTACATACAAAAATGTTGATCCGTGCTCTAAGTGTAATTTTTTCACGAGGGTGTTCTCGTAGATTGTATCAGTTGTTATTCTCCACCCTGTACAGAATTAGGTACAATTTATGGTAAACCCAACAGAAGAGATGATTTTTCGTTTCGTTTAAATGCCATTTGAATTGTTGCAGTCTAAAATACAAATTACAGATAAATATTTAAAAATATTTATCCATAGTTCAAGACGTAATTAATTTTTCTAGTAATATGGCCCACATATAAACGAATATCAGTTTTTATTTTTGGTTATTTAAAGTACTATAATTCGTTACTGATAAGGTTAATAAATGCATACAGCACTATTAAATATAATATTTATCGATCATGGTATAATCCAGCAAATCCAACAGGGTTTATCGTCGCCGTATCGGCGCATTTATGCCATCATTAGAGAGACCTGAATTTCATCGAATATTTGTTAAAGTCACTCACGTGACTCATTTCGAGGTTTCATGTGATCGAATCGAAATTTGTCAAACCAAGGACGAGATCGCTCACTAATTGTGCATTCCGCAAATGCTGTATTGATATTACAAATAACCACCATTGGATTGTATTCTGATTTAGCTTCATTCAAATAACCTCACGCCTATTCGGATTTGACATTGTATTTAGAGCATTATTGCACATTTTATACAGACAACGGTTTCGCCCATCTCTGCTTCCAATTCTTTGTTTTATAACTCGGCTCGAGCAAGGTTTTTTTCGGTCTGCATTTATCCCCCGCTTCTCCAGGAAGCATTTCTCGTAAACATGAAAGCATCGAGAGCCCTTCCAGCGCGGTGGCGTTGCGGATAATACTTAACGGTGACGGAGGCGTCGTTGAGACGCCGTTTTATACGCACCTAACTATCCTCTCGCCGTGCGCTCCACTCCCACACTGCCGTCTCGCTTATATTTATTTTCCTTGGGGTCTGGCGTTTTCCTGAAAATCCCACGCACTCCAATCCACTCCAAACAAACATCTAAACAAACATCACCAAATCTGCTGAACGTCCTGATATCAGTAAACATTGCGTCATAGATTATTGAAAAAAACGTGCGAGAAACTACGATCGCCCAAGACGGCAAGAGGAACGAACAACTTTGCGCGTCTCATCCAAAGAAACGCTTCCAGTAGAGAAACTACACAGCGTGTACGACAATAAAGGAACACGGTTGAAGAGCGTAGCACACCTGCGAAAGAGCACAGCCGAGTTACGACAATCCCTGGACCGTAAACTGCCAAGCAAAACAAGTTGAAAAAGAAGAACCCAGAGAAGAGAACACGGAAAAAAGAAACGAGATGAACAACGAAACGGATCAAAAGAAGGGGACGATAATTCGGGCGAGGGGGGGTGAGGGGGTAAATAGAGAAAGTGTCCGGGTGTGTAAACCACGAGCGTGTGTTCGAGGGATAAAAACGAAGGTATATACACGCAGAGTTAATCGGAGTACGACTAAAGCAGAGGAACGGGGCGAAACGAGCGTAATTAAAAAAAGAAAAGAAGAATCAAGGGAGAAAGACATTCGAAGCGGGTGTGGGCGCGCAGAGGGAACGAGATAAAGACAATAATCGTAGACAAGAAGCAGCGTCGTTGTCGGTGTAGCCCCGGATAAAGGAAAGGATTGAGCCTGGCAGAGGGTGGACAGTATGGAAACGGGGAAAAAAAGGAAGCCACTGGCGGAAACAAGCAAGACCAACAGAGGGTGGGACTTTAGGGGTTGGGGAATGAGACACACTGCTCCAAGGATACCTCTTTGCGCGGAGATGACTGTGGAGGAAGAGAGAGAGGAGCAAAAAAATGGAGGAAAGGTTACGGGTGCAGCAGAGCGAACGTGGACGTCCAAGAGGGTGGAGGGAGAAGGATAAAAGGGGATGGTAGACGGAGAGGACACGAGATGAAGATAACCGCCGTGGAGAGACAGGTTATACCGCAGGGTAGTTAGGTATGTATAAAGCGGCGTCTCCACGGGACGCCTCGGTCACATTAAGTACCAGCTACAATGCGTGCACTCGTGGAAAACTGTTCTTCTCTGTCTACCAACCCTTGAGAAGGTGCGACTTTGCGTGCACGACTGATGTTGGTAATACTGCATAAAAGGGTACAAGTTTGATGAGCGTTAGGGCCTGAAAATGGCTGCCGACATATAAGCAGAGAAAGAATTTAAAACTTCGTTGCTGAACCAGTAGGTGACAGAGATTCTCGTGTAAGAGACAGTTTTCAACTGAAACTTCAAGGCAAAACACGTTAATCCTTGTTGAATTTTGCAGCGTTTTTCAATGTTTAACTCGGTGATTTTGCCGCTTCGTTAATTTACTTGTTTATTCACCAGTCACCGAAACAAGGATTATTGGACTGAAATATTTATACGTTTCCTGCATTCGTTAGCTGATTTATTTATAGATTGCGTGTGGGAGGTTTGCGTCGTGCCTAGGCAATTCAGGGATTTTGCATTCTGCGATTTGGCTTCTATTGATCTCTAACGCCCAGTACATTTTGTTTAAAGGTCGTTTGTTTATTCTCTGGATTCATGCACTCAATTGCCACCTAATTTCTACACTCATTCCCCCTCAAAGATACGTTCATCGAATCGCCTGGTAATTCATTTCATGGATCTGCTAAACTCTTATCTATTCTTTCGCGAATCACGCCTCGGTGCAACCAGCATCTCTTGAACTCGTTCCTCGACTCGCTTCCTCTTTCGCACTCTCTCACTCCGACCTCTTCCTCCGCATTGTACGTAATACTTAATGTAGCCACGGTTTCTCAAGAGAACGGTACATTACGCGAAACAGCTCCACATTCTCAGGCGTAACCTGTCCCTTTACAATGTCTACTTTTGTCCACGCTTCTCCTTAGCTCGCTCCTCTTACCCTTTTCGACGCCGTTCCATTTCCATCTACTCGCCCCCATTCCCGAAAAAGTACGCGTTTGATTTTCCTCGAGATTTAGGTAATACTGAAATGCAAAAGATGTATTTGTTTTGAAAGCTTCCCTTGTTGTATCAAATATCACAGTACAATATTCATGTATTCGCGCAATTTAGTGACTGGTTAAACAGCGATGGTCGAATTATGTAATAAACAGAATTGCCGTGGAACATGCCAAAATTCTCGGAACGAAGATCGTAAGGTCTGGTGAATTCATCCCCCGCAGCTATTCCCTTTACATTTATTATTCATTACGCGTTTATTTTATGCGCATCGTTCCTCTACATATTTTCCCCGTTACCGTCTGCGTTCCTTCGCGTTGCATTTTCATTTTCTTACGAATTGGTTTTCACTGTTTCATTGCCCCAGCTCTATTTACTCTGCAACACCTTTACCTCATCACTCTCCATATTATCCCCC
Organism: Hylaeus volcanicus; assembly: GCF_026283585.1. Classification (NCBI taxonomy): domain Eukaryota; kingdom Metazoa; phylum Arthropoda; class Insecta; order Hymenoptera; family Colletidae; genus Hylaeus; species Hylaeus volcanicus. The sequence goes on from NC_071982.1 coordinate 16,491,290, forward strand.
TTGTAATTTTTCTCTTTCTTGTCTCGTATTTTCGTTTGCTATATTATGTGTTTATTCGTGTTTTCTTCGTTTTTAATTTTGCTTTTACTTGAAGACCGTTGGAAGAGATAAGGGTGCAAAATTAATTAGTTTTGTAAAAGTGTGAGTGATTTATAAACAGACTTTTCCACCTACATACTTGCAATACCCTATCAAACCCTATCGAATGGTTCGCCGATAATTATGACATTGACACTCACACTCTTCAAGGTCTCCTCCAAGGTCAGTGACCTTTAGCCCAAATTTAGAACTCCTTCATTTCTATTTTTCTCCATTCGTTTAACTTCTCTCCCACGCTCTCTGCCACTTTCACTTACCCTCTACAATTCATCCCTCTGTTTTCCTCCCTTTACCCCCAGTCTCTTTTCCTTTTCTCGCTAATTCACTTATCCCGCACTATTTCTCTCTCAGCCTTCTATGCTCGTACATATGCATCGGTGCTTCCTGTAACCATCACTGAACAGAGAAGGAAGGGGTGGCGGGGGCGTAGCGACGGGGCCGGAGAATATTATTCAAAGCAAGATTTACATTTTTACGACGCCACCATTTTCTACCGAAGGCACCGACGAGAATAGGAATTAGGTTCATTTACATACATACGCGCACGCGCACGCGCAAGTGAGCGTGCCCGCGAGCCTCCTCGCGTAAAGGAGATTAATGCCTTGATTAGTTCGTTTTCCGCGACTTATCGCCACTGACGAGCCCCCAGCAGCCCTTTCCAACCCTGAACCCGTCGCGTTTCTCTGCTTCGTTAGTCTGATGGGAGATATTTCCCATTCTGATATCGAGTGTACTCTTCTGTGGCTCTGTTATCATGGAGGTTAGTTAAAATAAATCTTTAAAATAGTGAAATGCCAGGGCTAACAATGTATGAATTATATTCTATTGGATAATTTTCGTGAAAGTATTTACCAAGTGTAAGAAGGACATAAAAGGGTCCAGTTAACAAAAGACTGTTATAGTCTTCTGGCAGGTACGATACAAGTAAAAGAAGGGCTTAAGGTTCAGTACCTCAACCGTCACTGATACCCTTTGCAACCCTCCAAAGTCTCGAATCGCTTCACATTTTCCGCAGCTGCATCGAAGCCCCATCGAATGATTCGCCAAACCAAGTTATCGCGCTCCGGAAAGACGCTTGGAATGAAATTTCCGTCTCCCAAAGGATCGTAAAGGGGGGAGGGGCGGGGGTTCTTTCAAAAAATTGCAACGTCCCCTTAGAGCCTGTGGCATTCACCGAGACGCGTTCGTTTGCCGAGCGAATTTCAGTGACCCATTACTATGCGTTACACGCGCGGAAAACAGGAATCCCCCTACAAATTCGCATTCATTAAAATTACATTAAATCAACGATTCGCGAGGTTGTAGGATTACGCTCATACTAAACGCACCAAAGCCCCGAGTAAGCTTGTGACTCCGTTCCCCCGAGGGAGTTTGAATTGTGCTTTTGGTAGGTACGTCGCTTTTTCTGTGTAATTTGCTTGGGTTAATCCTGATCGGTGGTCCTGGAGGCTGTCACGCGCGACTTCTCGTCGAGTATGGCTCATATTTATTTCAAGGCATTCAGTAGATAACCCTCGACAATCGCTAAACGTTCTGTGCCGTCTGCTCGCGATTTAGGGACAAAGAAAATGAAAAAATGTCTAGTAACTCGATCGGGTAACGATGCAAGACGAAGTGGTAGGCACGAAGCTTCAACGGGGAGACGAGTTATCGGAAATCTGTGATACGGTACAGAGAAGCCCTTGTAAATCAATCAAAAGCTCTGCACGGAAGGCGTTTCCGCTTTCGCTGCACCGAGAACTTTGAACGGGGTGCAGAGACTCTTTGTTCGCTTTAGTTGCGACTCTAGACAGGCTATGTGTCGTGTAGGAGGTATCCTTTGCGATGGAAACAGGCTTGAGACAATTTATGGTGTTGTTCGGTGGTTTTCTTTCAAGGATTTATCAAAGGGGTGAGGGGGACAATCGTGATTAACCAGAAGAAATGAAATTTGGATTATGAAATAGTCAGAAGTGAATTTTATATGTATGCAAAATTTTGTTTACAAATATTACTGTAATAACTGGAAATTGAGGTAAACTAGTAGGAAGAAATCCAAAAAAAGTTAATGAAAATCAGTGGAAATGTTTATTAAATACTTCCTAATAAAATATGCAAGATTGTGCAGAAGTCCCGCAGCAAACGTCTCTAATTATCTTGGACCAGCTGAGACTCCAACGCGAATTAAGAAACGCAACCCCTTTTCTCGAAGCAAAAGCACATTTGCGTACACAGCACTCAAGAAATAACGTTCTGGAATCTGTGTTAAACGCGACCGTAAAATATTCTTGGCGTGACACCCGAGGGTTGGTAAAACTGTTCCTCAATCGATGTACACGTGCTTCAGTCGCACACTTTATCCTTTGGAACAGTTTTCGTTTAACCTTATCCTCCCAGCTTCCAGAGCTACTCCTTTATGCGGGCCAGGTGTGCGCCTATACTCGTTCGACTGGCTTCCGATACAGAAGTCGAGAGCAATTTCCTGGAATGGTCTCTGGGGCTCATTAACCTCTTTGATTAGACAACTTTACTTTCGAGGATCAGCGATAAAGTTGGTACGCCCGTATCGCCTTTTAAGGTTCACCGATAGCGTCGATCCGCTGTGTTCCTTTCATTTGTTATCTCGGAGAAAATTACTCTCGTGGGTGTACAAGGTGATCTTTGGAATGCGCACCTCTTGCCACAGATCTAGAACTAACTTAACCCACTACTCCTAAGCTATTGGCACCACTTACTATGGACCTTACTTTACCTACAAGTCTGAACCATAGGGATAGGTTCTTCGAAGATCTCGAAATAGATCATCCCAGCGGAACCGTTCCCCCCGCCATTTTTCCTCGACGAAATCGCATTCGCGCTTCCGTTTCGCATTCCGTAGGTGGTTCCCGCGGTTGGAGGCGCGCGGAATTAATTCCGGCGAATGGGGATACACGTAACGGAGGCGCATGCAATTTCCGCGACACGCGCGTTTCCCGATATTACGGTTCTAACGACCGCCCACTAGCCAAGGAGCCCATAAATAAAGTTCCACGATGGGTCTGGACGAAACCGAGCCGGTTTAGACGTTAATTACGAGTCGTCGACTAATTTCCGCGTAGATTGTTGCGGAACGACGCAGCCAACAGGGAATTTGATCGATCCGTGAGAGGATCCTCTGCAATTGGCTTCAAGACGGCTGTCCATCGTCTATTCTACCCTCGACTCCCACGCCATAACCTCTAAAAATACACAACAAACAGCTCGTTTAAAGACGCCAGGGGCTCCCGTTCGAACGCCAAGCCGTGGAACGACCCCGTGAATCATGTCCTCGATTCCGGGGTCACGTGGACAATGCGTCGCCAAGGCGAAAGGAAAGAAATCCACGTGCGGAGGGACAGAGTTCCTCGACGAAATCTGAAATTTATGTTTCCGTCAGGTTGACTCCGCGGTGAAGGAGCGCGCGTGGATGAGGGGCTTCGCACCTCGGCGAACAAGGGCTGGGAGATTCCGAAAACGTTTACCTCTTATCCCCCGCCTTTTTCCTCTCGGCCGGCACTCGACTTGAAGGGCCGCTCGCGCGAAAAGGGAGACAGGGTCAAAGCTGAGGGAAGCGAGCGCCGCCGGGCTGGGCTCTTTTATCGGGGCGCGCGCGCGAAAAAATACGGGAGCCGCAGGCGCCTTTGTGCGAGAAGGGAAAAATCACGTCGGAAGGAACGTGAAAAAGTTCATGATGTATGTAAACGACGGCGCTGATTGAATTGCGGGGGCTCGCCCGTGAATTCCTGCGAAATTTCCATCGACGGAGGCTGAAAGAGCGCAATTAACTGCGGTCAACGCGGTATTTGGGACAAAGGCGAGATAGCGAGGAGTTGAATCTGTTGTCTCCTGACCAGTGCATCCGAAGGTCTGGTTGAACCAGCACGTGTTCGGTTCGAAAATGCTAAAGGGAATTTTTGAATTAGGAGTAAGAATAAAAATCGAAGCTCCCTCCACCTAAGTTACTCGTAATAAACACGCTGCATTAATTGAAATTTCGTAGAATTATAAGGAAAAGCGCGGACTGCGAAATGAATGGACCAGCGGCAATTGTAATTCGTCGTCGAAAAAGGTGGGTGGAATTGCATTAAGCGAACGCGGTTTTCGTAATGCATAATAACAAGCGAACGACGATAAACGCGTGGCCACCTGTTTCATTCGAGTGCACCGCCTAGTTTTTCGCGGCACGGCTTTCACCTGGATTATGAACAGGGCTGCGCTTTGCATCGAGGTGAGCGCTTAACGCTTCAAGTAGAGGGAAGAGAGGAAGCGCCCTGGGGGCACGAGACGGCCGGATCCTTCTGTTCAAGACTTCTTCGCACAACTGCCCCTGAAGTAACTCGCGTTACGAAATGACGCTTGTGACGTTCTAACCAAACTGCTTGTGCCCAGCGACACTCTCGTCGACTCAGCTTTCTCGGGAACAATAAAGATACAAATATAGGTAATATTTACTAAAAAACTGCTTAATAATCTCTTTTCGTCTCTATTTGCAGATATGTACAGCTTTCTAGTAACGTACAGCGATCCGAGCGTTTGAATAATGCGAGCTTGGACCAGCCCGCGAGTACGACCTCCAAGTAAAGAATTTTCTCCCTTCGCAATTACCAAAATCGTTAACAAAGTTCGTTGCACCTCGGCTTGGCCAGCTTTTATTTCCCGTTTCTCTCCCCAAAGATTCGGTGGTTGAGCGTAAAGAATGTTTATTTAAATTTCAACGACGAGCTTCTGGGTGGTCAGAGGAGAAAGACGAGAAAAAGAAACAAACTCACGCTTTATACATGGCTTCTGGTACAGAACGAATGCGAAGCTGGGAGAGAACGTTAGGATGAAGGTAAACATACTACCTGGACACTTTGCACGACTATGTCTTACGCCAGGTGTCCCATTTTAAACGCTTTCCACCCTCTTCTAACGCTGCGACGCTGGATGAATCTAAATTTCAAATTCCTTGTGCGAATACACATACGTCGACTCTCTTCCTCGCTGTTTCTTTGCTTCCTTTGTTCTCCCCTACAGGGTATGTTGAAAGTCCTGTCAGGGAAAATTTGTGAGCGTATTCTGCGCGTCAAAAGTAGCAGAACGGATCACGGTGGGGCCTGAATACTTAGTTAAAGACATAGCATTAGTTTTAAATAAAATTCATTATAGTTAAAGGGGGCTGTTTATAATTCATATCGTATTTTTTTCCAAATAGTAAGACTATTCAACTTGTGTTCTTCGAATTTTTTATTTACATGAGAAACTTGCTCCTCTCCGCGTTCGACACACCCTGTAGATTCCCTGATCGCTCTTCTACAACTCATATTCGTTGTCTGTCTGTTCGCCGCCGTCTCAAAATTAAGTCGTAGACATGCAAATTGACTTATTCGATTCGACCGGTCAATTCGTCGATCCTTCCCGCACGGAACATGCAAATGAGGAACTGGAGGTCGTGGAAACGACGAGCAGCGTAAGAAAACCATCGACGTGCAGTTTTCCCGGGGAAAATTCGCGCAACCGTTCCTTTTCCGCTTTTGTTTCGTTCTTTTATGAAACTGCCCCGTCTCCTTCCCTCGACGGTCCACGGAAGTCACTTTAAAGTTTCTCGCAGGCGTCGGGACGCCTCGATGCACCGAGTCACGATCGAGAATTACACCGTCGATGCCCGGAATTCCACGATTTCGACCCACGTCTATCCGATTCAGACATGTTCGGCCGATTCACGAATAAAATAGTGGTGGTCGTCCACTGATTTTTTTTTTTTTTATTTTGGCGCAAGACTGCGATTTTTCGAATAAATCAGTGTTGGAATGTTATTCGAATAGTCTCCCTGTCTCATTGGTTTTAAATTGTATGGTAATATTTCAGCGATGTTTTAACGATTATTTGTACATAAATTCAGTCCCAACCTAAATACTGTACGTGAGCATTTGAAGGCGACTTTGTTCCTCCGTTGCAAATGAAATCTCCCTCCATTCGATATCCTCTCCCCTTAGTCCCTATTCTTACTCTCATACCGCGATGAACGCGACGTTGGCATAAATTTCGAATTTCTTATGCGGACGTACGCTCCGGCAGCCACCGATTCCTCATTTTATTAGAATATTCGCGAAGAGACAGCGGAAGCTGTGCGTAAAGTTAAGTCGGGAGACTCGTAACTTTTGTTTCCTCTGTCCCTCTACTTCTTCGCGCGGAGTCTAGGAATGTAGCGAGCTTTTTTTGGAAAGTGCAATTTAAGCACGGGTTGACTTCTGGGGTAATTTCTGAATATAATATTATCTTCCATTTATAATACTTCTATTTCTATTTAATAAGGTACATATTATTTTCTTTCCTATTATTAGTATAATTGAATCGATTGAAAGAAAGGAGATGAAAGACTCGGGAAGAAGCAATGACAGATATTTAATTAAAACGAAGCAACAAAATATCCATTTGTTCACATCAATATTACAATTCTACCAATCGCCCCTCTACTATTAATTTAATTCAACCCTTCTCGTTGAATCAATCTTCCTGTTAAAATCGGTCACCGATTATCCCATCGAAAGTCGAGGCAGAAACGAGTCTCTGGTTAGATTTCGAGCTCGCTCTTCCCACCCCCCACAGATTCCACTATTCCCTTTCCTCGAAAACCAATTTAATCTTTGTCACGGCTGCAGGAACGTCGACGAGGACAACGAATCGCGACCGCGTCGCGACACCGATTCCCTCTGCCACCATCCCCACCCCCTGATCTTCCCTTTTGCAACGAGAAATCTGACCGAAAGTCGGCTCGTAGAAAAAAATTCGGAATTTATGATTCGTCCGCGTTGAATACTGACGAGTCCCGAGCCAAAGTAGAGCCAGAGGGGATAGATGCAAGGTGAAAAGGATAGCGTAATATTTTTCGGGGGATGGCAAGACTCGTGTAACGCTTGGGTTACATTTAGACCTGATTTCTTCGCCGGGAAAGGGCGATGCTCTCAAGACGGGATCTGCCGTCAGGATTAAGTTTTAACTTGGCGGAAAGTTTGACACGCTTCCCTTGGACAGTTCTCCTTGGAAATTTCGAAAATTTCCACCGTTCAAGGGTTAATTAACGAGTTGAGCGATGGCGCAGAGAGATGTCGGAGCCTCTTAGATTGAATGAAATTGGTGGTATGGAAACTGTAAGTAATTTGAAATCGTTAATAAAGGACGAAATTAGATCGTGTCGGTGGATGGATGTATCAATTAGTAGTCCAATTCTACGTTTTGTAACGAATTAGTTTTACAACGTTAGTGCTCCATTGAACAAAAATCGAACGACGGTCTATTAACAAGAGATCCGCCGGCAGATCTGCATGTTCGAAACGTAAACGATCGCATGATTTCTCGTGAAGGAGAGTCGTGAAAACGTCAGCTCGACGAAAATTAACTCCATCGCTGTTCCTCTGTAGGGGGTTGGAACGGCGATCGAACGTGTTCCAGGCGTAACTTTTTGCAATAACATTCCATTCGATCGGCGCGTTGAAAATAAAAGAGGTCGACGTGGTTCCGAGATTCGCGAGGTATCGTGAAAAGTTTCGTTTCGAGGGCGATTTCGCGTCGTGTCACGCGCCGGAATATTATTCGTTCGCGTCTCCCGTTTCCCTTTCGATCGGGCAACTTGTTTCTCTGCGCATTGCGGAGCCCGAATCCCCCTCAATTCACCTGAAATATTCACTCGTTTATTTATTTGTATCGGACGGATCTTCCGTTGAAATATCGCGCAGATAAAATTATAGAAGCGCGATATAAAAGGTAGAGGAATGAGGAAAATTGAAAAGAAAGCGTTTGACTTTAATGTCATTTATTTTATGAGCATACGGATGATAATGTACGAGGGAGAACCTTTAGAGGATGTCGTAGTTCGAGTTTACCTAAATATAAATATGCATATATTAAATAATTAAATGATTAATTATTTACTATTGTATCGACCGAAGGAGGAAGATTTCCCTTAAAATAGGAGTTGCGCAGCTCTATGGTCGCTAAAAATTGAGCGTGAGTATTTTAGAGTAACAGAGAGGCGAGGATATAAAGAGAAATGGAGAGCCGCATTTATCCAGCGAACGTGCAGCATCTATGACACTTCCGGGAGTGTAGGGTCAAGCGAGAATACCTCGTAAAAGCTTGAGTCGCGCATGGGCGTCAAAATTACGTCGAGCTGACCGTCGACGTCGATGCGACGCGGAGCCATCAAAAGAGCTCGAGCTCTTTATATCCAGCCTGAGCCTCTTCGAATCATTCAATGTTGAGTATCGATGTTGTTATTTAAATATTAGTAATCGAATATCATTTTTACCAATATTACTATTCGAGTATCATTTTTGTAATATAATTATTATAATTATTCAGTAGTTAAACATTCAGGTAGCAATATTTCAATATATTCGTCTATATATTCAAGTACAGAAAGAAGTCGACAATTAGATAGGCTCACCCCCTACTTTAAATTCATTATCCAGTGTCGAATCGGAAATTGCTTCGCTCGGGATCGACAGAAAGGGGACAAGGTGTAATCGCGCGTTACAATGCCGCTGGGACGTAACGCGAGATAATGATGGGATTTAGCGGCGTGACTCGGCTTCCTGTGCGTCCGTCGCTTTTGTGAGTGAACATTGACCGTAAGTTCCTGAAGCAAGGTAAAACGTTTAGCTTTGTTTCCTTTTTTACATTTCCAGGCGGTTGATTGGGGATGATTCGTCCATTGGATATCGGAAAATGTTACTGGGGCTGATTTTTTCATTAGAGGTGATCGATAATCTCGCATCGTTACGTCTGTTACGACATAACGAAGCGATATTTGTTCAGGTGAACATTTTTTCGCAAATTTATGCCATCATTTTATCTTTTATATAATAAGGATGTAAATTGAGGTAGAGAACTTTTATTCGTCACTTTTCATTCATTATATAATAGCTCGAAAACGTTCGAGTCGAATCGATTTTCAATTTATATTTCTTGTGGTTACATTTACATTTACTGTGGTTTATTTTGTCTCGTGTTACGATCTAAAAATATAAATTTCCGTAGTTATTCCAATTTCTCGGATCCATAAACAATATTCTGCTAGAGTAGTTGTCCATTTATACCAACGGAGTTATTCTCGCTGGGTAAAGAAAGTATATAATTATAAAGTGTGCCATAGTCCCTTGACTGGAGGGTTTATATTTTACAGAGGCAGCTTTTTTCATTCGCCCTATTCAAATAGAACAGCGTCAAGGTTGACAATTTCCCGTTTAAACAAATAAATGTCCGAAACGTCCGCCTTAATCATTTCCGAACTCTTCACGGGCGCGCAAATTGCGTTAACCTATTCGCTCTTCCCGCAATTTACGGGACCGCGATAATTCTTTCAGCAACCATACACGCCTCGTTTCCCGAATGAATCCTCAAATCGCGTTAACCCCGTGGCCTCGTATCCCGCGGCACGATTACGGTACAAAACGCGAAAACGACCCATTCGATGTGAAAGATGCCGCGAAACTCCCCCGGCGCGATGCAGAAATCGGAAACGGGGTTGATTGCACGTCTCACGTTCCCGAGAGGATCGAACCTCCGGCGCAGCTTCATCAAACGCTCTCCAAACGTCCGCGAAAAAGCTCGGAATCGTCGAAATTACGAATAAACAAGCGATCCCGCGAAAAAAAAGGGGCCGAGAGAGAAAGGGAGAGGAAGAAGGTGGTGAGTGTGGGATAAAAAAAAAAATCGCCAAGCTCCGAAGCACGCGATCGAGCAGCGGGAGCATTGTTTGCTCGCGGGCCTAGAACAATTCAGCCTGCGGAAAAAAGCAGCGCGCGCTCTTGTGGTCTTCTGTTTCGTCGCGAAAAAACGGCAGCAGTATTAAACCGCGGTTGGCGTCGTAGTCTAAGAGCCAGGGACGATTTTACTTACGTCATCTTGAAATGTAAATATTATAGCTTGCCCTCAAAAGTTTCTTTCGTTTTATTATTAAGTAATACGTACGCGACATTTTATCGTTTATGTCACGATACTGAATTGTGTGCGATCCATTTTGCTCCATTACTGTCATAACATCGACGCCTGAGTAATTAGGTTGTCTATTTATATAAACGCTGCCACGTAAAATAACTAACAAGAGATATTGTTTAATAGGCACGCCACGATTTTGATGGAATCTATAAGATTTTATTTTGCTCAAAGATCCGCAGTCTAATAATAACTGCCGTCGCCAAATGTAACGATTTACACGACCTAAAAAAGAAATCAAAGAAGGGGAACAGGAATGGAAAATAACATTTAATTAATGGATTCGTGATCGAAGGAATAGGATCGAACGGATTCAATTTGCCCTAGTCTCGTGGTGGGAGGTTTTCACAATTTCCCGAAACTTTAGATTATGCGAGGCATCGGATACAGGCTACCCGTTGTGGGGGTGGGAGGAGGTAAAATCACGCGAAAGGGTGAACTATGAAAATTCAAACTACGTCAGCGTAATAGACGACAGAGTTTGCCCCGGTGGATTACGTTCGCGCGGCAGATGGGAGGGCCGGTGAGGGGCGGAGGAGAGGATGAAGGTAGTCTGCAAACAGAGATGGAATCGACGCGACCTTATAACCTATTCGTCTTTTCGCTTCACTGTTATCCTCGATACGCTCGCTGACAGAGCTGAATCGAATTTAGAGGAATAGTATTTCTAAATTTAATTTAGATTATAGATCCTACGTGGTCCGAATAAAATAATACCTTAAGCAGGTATATCCAATATTTGCATTTTTAACTCCTTGCCGACGCAAATAAAGCCCGACGAATAATCAAATATCAGGCTATTATTTTTGCTTTGTTTCCCCGACAATAATATCCGAAGCTCCCCCATCTCTTTCACTCTCGTCGCCATCGTCCATCCTCTCCGTCGACTAGGGGTAGTCGGGCGCCGATATATCACGGTGCATCGTTATCAAAACGCTGACCGAATGGACTATCGATATTTTTTTCCCTCCCTGGTGAAATCCGAAATGATGAATCACGGATAATTAGCCTGCAGCCGTTTATCGATAATTGGTCGAGATTAATACGAAGTGGCGCGGCTACCTGACGCTGCCGAAATCTGATTCCGCGCTCGTACTTCCAGTTTTCGAGGTTCAATCAATCAACGGGTCAGAACAGGGAGATCGTCACCCTTCGCTAATATTTCTCCCTGGGATCCTTGTCGTTTTTCTTTTTTTTGTTCACCTCTACCGCACCTATGTTCGCGTTTTTTCCCTGTCTACTCTCCGCCTCTGGTTCGCTCAAGGGCGTTTCAGGGGTGGCATCGTTTTCTCGAATTCGCTGAGCGTAGGAAATATTATACTTCATGAGTCAGCTCGGTTAGGAAATAAATAAATGTGATTACTTATAATAACACACCTAAAAATTACAGTGTCACCATTTTATCCATAGCTTCCCACTACTTTCAAAAATTGTTTAAACAATGCCTCTTATTTTTTCTATGCCCTAAAGGCCTTTCGGAGCCTTGCATCAACAGCATGGCTCGCGTTTGGCTCCACTCGCCCATGTTTTCCCGTCCAGTTCCATTGACTCGACAGCCACGGCTCACACGACAGTTCGCACCGCCCCCTTTCGCTCCCATTTCTTCTAAATTCGTTTTTTTTTCTTTTTTTTTTGGTGGCTTCCACCCGCAGCAGTCGAAAACGACACCGCGAGCATAAATCGATGGGGGTTGGGGTCAGTGAGTTCATCGGTAGCCGAGGGCAGCACCCTTTGGTAATTTGTTAAGAGCCCTTCGTGTATACCCGGCGCCTCCATGTGTGCGTGGGCGTATAACGTTGGCTCTGCGCGAACAGAGCTTGGAAAATTATTATTTTAAACAGTATATAGTCCGTTTTATTTTATGCCGTTACGCCTGGTTATTCAGAATTAGATAGCTCATTATATTGTTTACAGTTCATTTTACTTACTTTATTTTAATATTTATAATATGGTATTGTACTCTATTTAATTATCCTAAACATAGAGGGACTTTGTTTTGAAGTAATTTATGTAATTTAACCGAGCTTGTGTGTATTGGTAGTATTGAAAAAGAAAAAATATAATTCAACAACAGTCGAGTATGTACCAATCGTGTACACATGCAGATCGGAACGCCTGGATATTCGTGGTGCAGTAAATTACGTTGAGCAATGTTTTCAAATTTGTTTTAAAATGTTTTCTCTTGCAAACATACAAAACATACAAAATATTTAAAAGTAAAAAAAAAAGAAAACGTTTGAAAACAACTGTATCGCATGTTTTGACGCGAAATCGCTCTCGCATGGAAATCGCACGAGCATAAAATTCAGCAAACGTGCGACGCTATATCTCGCAGCCAGCCCTGATACATCCAAATTTAATACGTAATTTAATTAGGAAGATAACGGACTGCGATTCCAAGCGATTCCGTTCACGTTCCAACGATATCGCTGGGCGCTCGATGTACGGCCTCGTGTCATGTTCAGGCGACGCCATTAACAATATTCATATCCTTAAAAGCGGCGACGCTATAGGGTTCGTTTAAAGGTCATATCGAGCCAAGAATTACAGCTATCGCGTCTATTATCAAACGGGGGAGCGAACGATCGCGCGGCATGTAGCTTAATGATTATATTTCCACGTCCTTGGCTCACTGCTGAAAATTTCAAGTTTCTTGCATTACAGAAAATTCTCCGCGGTCTATCTTTATCGAAATTATTTTCAAACGTTTAATATTGAAGCATCGTCACCTGCTAAATAATAACTTATCCAACTGTCTTCTCACGTAGAGCTTAGATCTCCAACGCAGTCATGAAACTTCCCCTAAATTCATCCCTCCATCGTCAAGCGAAGTTTTCGCCGGAATTTCCGTGGAACTCTGAGACAACAGGAGAATTCACTTTTCTCCAGGGCGAAAAATTGACCCGGCGCCACTTTGCGTTCTCGATTGCCCGTGGAGAAAGGGAGCAGCTCCCAATGGCACGTCGCGCGAGTTTCATCCCTTGTTAAAACCGCACGTGCCTGCAGTGCAGTCGTCAGAGGTGCGCGAGCATACGCATGCGCCCCCGAGACCTGAAAGGTTTGCATTTGCACTGGCAATTGCGCGCGCGTGTGTGTACCGTCACAGTTAGGTTAGCCATACACTGATTAACGAAGACGGGGCGCAATCAAGTCGGGTTACAGTCGGGCAAAGTCAGATTCGGGGCTTATTGACAGGGTCAAGGATTATTGGAGGGTTGTATTTAGGTTTTAATGGAATATTAAATCGAGATACTAACATCGTTAGGTGGATGCAATGCAGGGAAACAGCGAAGCTCGGGGCAAAATGGAATGTAGGAGCTCTGAAAGGAAGAAAATGAATGCAGGGGGTTTTTTAGTTTAATTTTGGATATAGGAGAAATATTTCATTCGAAATAATTCGGAATCCTTAAGAACCGGAAATGGAGGATAGCTGGGACGATTCTGAACAACAATTTCCTTTGCAAAAATCGCGGGTGATGCTTTGTTTTTGAATTATTAACGAAAAATCACCGACCAATCGCAGCGACCAAGTAGAGTGCTAGACGCTTGGGTCAGTCGTCGGGGCAGTCTCTCGGGGCTGAGCGCGCGCTACTTGTTCGCGTCACAAAACACCGGAACCGTCGAGGTTAACCGCACTCCATTCTTCCAAGAGGGAAAGAAATCTTCACGATGCAGATCATTTTAGTTTTATCTACGTCTGTGAACGAAACGATCTCAATTTACTCCATCAAATTTTACGCTCTGTTTGATCTTGAATATAAATTTTTCTCCCTGGCAGCTGTTACCGATATCATCCGCCAGGATCTGTGATATACATAATTCCAGACCAAATGATATTCCCATTCGAAATTCTCAAGCGAAATGAATGCCATGTAAGGCATTAACATGATAACCCTGTGTATAAACGGTCGTAATATTTCTTTTTTTTTTTTTTATTTATTTAAATGACGCTAATTTTTAGAAGGAAACAAATTAAAACAGTCATTCGGTCCACCTTTCTTAAATTCAATGAATTCTCGACTTATCTTTATGCGCCTACCCACACCTCTTCCGCACTGTTCCTTGTGCAGAGTGCCAAGACTCTTTCCCAATTTATAGAAAATGAACGAACGGTGCATGCATGCATGGAATTCCATAGAACTTGGAAGCTTCCGCGACAAACATAGCCGAGGGGAAAGTTTTAGGAATTCATTGGAGTTCGCGCACTGCGAAGACAACGGTTGGGGGTATACAAATTTCCTAAATGGGGAAAAGATACTGCATGGGAAACGTATTGTGACGAAAATGTTTAGGTATGCAACGTATCGAATTAATAGAGTATGCCTTCTAATGAGTAATACACAAAAATGAAAGTAAAATATTGTTTGATTTTCGAACCGAAGGGATGAAACCGATACCGTTTGATTTTCGAACGTGAAGGGATGAAATTCCCCGCGAAGAATACAAATTTCTTCGCACGTGAGTGATTCGAGGCTCCGTTGCTAATTGAAATTCAAACGCTAGGCACGTCGTGAAGTTTAATCAATTTTGTTACCGAACTCGCGGTTGATTTACTTTCCTCCGGCCGTTACAATTTATTAACACCGTCCCGCGTCCCTTCGGATAGCACAATATTACATCAGCACGCGTGCAAATCCTACGATGGCCGTCCTCCCTTCGCTCGGCCGACAACGTATCTGGCTAAATAGGCGAACGGGGGGCGAGCACGTTCCATTGTGTCCCGACAATGGCACCGGGAATGTTTCGTGGTTTCTTTTCTGTTTCTGCGCCCTGAATAGTAAACGCTGGGAATTCATTTTGCTTCGATACAGATATATACTTATCGGGGCGTGCGGCCGAGGCTTGCCAACTGACGCAGATAACGCGCGTACATACGCGTGTGGGAATGCAGGGGGTTGGGGGTTGAACGTGCCCCCGCATGCAACGGTGGTGGACGAAAGTCTTATCTGTACAAGAATTTAGAATTAGTAACGTTTAGGATGAATAACGTTCATAATAATAACGTCTAAATAATATTGGCACAAATTTATTCTGCTTATTAATGAATTTTTGCCGTCCTTTCTAATAGTATCTTATATGTAATACCATTCATGTGTGTTTTCTATTTAAAGCATTGGAAGGTTTGGGATACGCGTTAACGTTCAAATTAAAGGTATAATTAAGCATGAAAATCGTTAAAATAAGGGCGGCTGTTCCAATGAAATTTCGCCTCATGTCCAAGCACGCGACGCACAAAAAATCGTATAGTCGTTCGTTGAAGCTCGATGCTCAAATCGAGGGATTTGAACGACCACTACGAAACGCTTTGAAACGTTAAACACGGACCTCCTCGGTTCTTTATACAGCGAAATCCCCCGATAGAGCAACTGGACGAGCGATACATTAAAAATCTCCGCGCAGAACGCCCGCGCCGTTTCGTCGTCCTCTCTGCGTCGGATCGAAATTAAAACGCGATATTATCGCTGAACGTTTGCTCCGCCAACGCCACGGGAGACTCTTTCACGGAATGATCCCGGGGAAACAAGAATTGTATGGTCGGGTCGGCCGATCGAGCATCGTATTATCCATGGACGCGTTTCTGTTTGCGCAGAATCCGTGTCGCGGAGTGTCTTCTGCGTTTCGACATCGGGAGTGTTATCGAGTTGCAAGTATTGATGCGTTTCGACCGATTGCTCCCTGATAATGGAGAGTTTCTGGCTCTCTGATAAATCCTCCCTGATGTAGAAGGATTTGGGATTTATATTTAGTCCACTACCTGTACGGATCCAGCAAGATTTAGAAGGATTTGGGATTTATATTTAGTTCGCTTCTTGGACCGATTTTGGAATGCGTGGGGTTAATATGTATAGGGGTAGGGGGAGGGCAATCTTTGGGGAGGCATTTAGAAAATTGAAGTGCCTCAAGATTTTACCTAGTTGGAACGATGAATCCCATAGATCGCGCGCGGAGGTGGATCGTCATCGATCGTCACGATCGGGGGTCCACTTTTCACGCGTGTTTTCGGCCCAACGATTGTTGTGCGTTGAACACGCGCTCACAAATGATGGACGACCCGCGGTCGGTACACGTCAGCCGCTAAACAGGCGTGACAATGGCTCCCAGTCCCCTGTCATCATACGTTATTACGCATAAAGGTGACACGCATTCACGGGCACACGGAAAAAGAATGCGTCAGAAACACGACCTACCGAACGGACACCACCCGGTCCCCCGCTTCGCCATTATTAAATTATAAACGCGTTTCGACCTATCGTCGGTCCCATCTACGATGGGACGCGTTTCCCTTCCGTGGCGAATAATCGGGGGAACAGAAACCTCGATGGGAGAGAGGACTTCCACCGGAAAGGGCGGAGGTCAGCCTCGAACTCGACCTCCTAATTTTATTTCTGGCCCCTTCTCCGACCTCTTGCTCTGACAGATATTGTTATCTAGGTGAAAGCGGCGTAACGAGTATAGAAATTGTACCATATGTACACAAATAGACTCCACACGTTTATACACTCACAATCAAAAATTCATTTGGAGACATTATTAAACCTATTAAAAAAGTACAGAAATTGAATTGGTTATATTTAATGTTGTATAATGCTGTCTATAAATAACACTATCTTTTTAAAGTTCCCTGCTTTCAGCAGTTTATAACGAGTTTACCGTTAACGCTGATTGCTGCTATTATAACGTTTCTGTAAAGAACAGCCCGAGGCGTTACACCTTTTCGACTGCGCAGTTTTTAATTAAACCGGACCTGCGTCTTGAACTCGCGTTAACAGAATTACCAAGCAACAGGACGAGAACCGTGCTCTACCGAATATCAACTTCTCGCGTAGCTGGAAATGCAGCTAACTTGGTTAACTTTACTTCCGGAAGTCTCGTTTCTGATACTTTCGGGTCCGCCCCGCATCTCTTGCAATAACCAACTAATCCTCTCGCGACTGGTACGTTTGCCAGCCCAGTCTCGAGCGATGAACCAGCGAACAATGAGATATCGATCACCTAACTGCCAGGATCCAATCAAAGTTCTGGAAAACTTGCGGTCGTGAAACGGTGATACTAAAATGATAGCTGGATTTTTAAGCCTCCAAGTTTAATTCCAATTTATTAATAAAACGAAAAATTGTATCATTCGTATTCTTTAATAAATTCTGCGTACCTCACACTTTGCGCTACAATATTTTATACAGATATACTCGAAGAGGGTCTGAAATAAAATGAAAGCCAACAGCGAGCAACCATTACATCCAGACGACAAATTTTCCCCAGCACATCGAATTTGCGTCAACAACAAAAATGGGGAAATCCAGGATTGGAAGATACTATCCTCCGTCCCTTTCCCCATGACAAAATACACAGTCGACAGGACAAAATTGAAACATCGTGATTTATTTAAAGTCAAGCAGCCAGCGACGTTTTCCATCCCGGTCGAGAAATTCTCCAGACATCCAAGGATTTTCAGCGATAAATTCTCGGTCCGTTGACAAAGCGACAGAACCGTCGACGATCGTTCCGTTTCGCCTCGATGCATCCGTGGGCAAACGTGCCCGCGTTCACGGTGATTAATGAACACTGCCCGCGATAATTATTAAGCTTGTATGTCCCCATCGACCTCGAACTTTATTGATCGTTCAATACGCGACGCCCATTAACGACTGACGCGTTCTCGTTGATTTACAAACCATCCCATAGCTTTCCTTTTTATTTTATGTTCGCTCTAATCAAAAGAGTCTGGCGAATTTTATTGTGGATAAAGAACGTGGGATTGGACATTTATTCGTGGGGACAAAAATAAATTTTGCTTGTTGTGAGAGAAGGACGACGAAGAATTTATTTTTATACCGGCGAATAAAGCTGGAGTTTCTCCTTTTTAGAGGAAATATAAAAAAACGACGGGGACTGACACTCGTAAATTTACAAACCTTTTTGAAAGTACTATTGGAATTTCTTAGTGTACTTGTATTAGCATAAACATTCCGATGTAATAAAACACTGCTGAACAGGAAGCAACGTAATAAACAGTTTTTACCATTTTTTCCTGGCCAGAGCGGCTGCGTAACGGAGAAGGCGCGGTTGAAATTTTCCGGATGCCATTCGGAGGTGCTTACTGTTATTAGGAATTTCCTTGTCTCATTACAGACGCGTGCTTAAACGCCTCTCGGTTTCCTCGGAGCAATTCCGGCGAAATCAAGGCGTAGCTTGTCCTCTTCCAACCCCCACTACCCCCTCGCCCCGTCGTTGTCTACGGGGACCCTTTCAGCCCGCTCTCGATGTCTCATGGCCTCGTAACTTACCTTGTACCTGCACTTAGAATCTCAACACTGCCTGCAATTCCAGGAATTAGGAAACTCTTGGCCCGTAACTCGATTGGAGTGGATTCGAATTCGCGCATTCCATTCCAGTCCTCCTTCTACCTCCCTCGTGCCCTCCCCCCCTTGTCGTTTCCGTTCGCGCGCGTGCATACACGCCGATGCGTTGCACCCGACGCTTGTTGCTCCGACAAGCGGAAAGATTAGCGCGCGTGTCAGGAACAGTTTCCCGCTTCCGTTGCTAATTCCGTTTGCCTAGACGCTCTGTTGGCCCAGCTTTTCCGAACTTCGTCGTTGGCCTGCTTCTTGGATCTTTTCGTCGAGAAAGGGAGCTGAGAATTTTGGTTTAGATCGTAGAATTTAATTGCAGGACGAGGATGGACAACTGAGTGGCCCTTGCCGCTCTAGTGGCGCTACTTAGATTTACCCTTAAGTTTCCTTCCAGCTAAGGTTTATGACGAACAACATACCAAGCATTAGACTTCTTCGACAACTTTACATCAGGTCCAGGGGTCAACAAAATCCGAATCCCTCGCTGCCCTTACACCCCTCCGCGCATTCACCATTTCGATGAAACGACACGAGGGGACCGAGCATAACCTCGCTAGCCTCTCGATCGGCGCGCGCCTACGAAAATGAAAAGCCAGTCAACGTGCTTGAATCCCGAAGCGACCAGGTGTTGCCTGGTCGATCGACAATGCCACGGGGACCTCGTTGTTGTAAAATCGAAGTACGCGACCCGTTACGTTCTCATTCATCTTCTCGAGCTTCCGCCCAACCACCATCCCTCTCTCTTTCTCTCTCTGCAGCCCTTAACCTCTTTCGACGCGTGCTCACAGCCTGTTGACAGAAACGTCAATGCACTCCTACGGCGCGCAGTTCGAAAAGAACGTGTCACGTGTCCGGCCACCGTGCCACCGCAATTTCTAAATGAGCTCGAGCGTGTTTCGGGGCCATCGGCTGTGAGGTACACGCTCTCCGGCCCGTGGAGCTTGTTTGCGGACAGGAAGGATATTTCTGGGCGGTTTCCGTGTGGACCCCTGCTTTTCCAAATTCACGGATATAAATAGTAATAACCTTGTGTCCAAAACTAGTCACGCCATCACAAAGTTATATTTTGTGAGCTTCCTGGTCTACTCTGTCCATATGAAAGAATTTACACGATTCCATCATTTGAATAGTCGTAAACACACGCCTCGATCCAACCATAAGGGAGAGAAGCTGAAGAAAAGAGGAACGATGAAAGGGTTGAGAGAGCGGGGGTTAGAAAGGTGGGGTCGAGTAGAGGCATATGCATCGCCAACCATCACTTGACGGACCTCGTTCATTTCGCCTTTATGCACGTGCAAAAGGGTGGCCGGGCCTGCGGAAGGGTTAAGTGTTCACCAAAAGTGCCAATTTCGAGGCGTGTGCGACGCGCAGCGTCTTATTACGCCGCTCACGGGGCAACCTCGAACCGGAAGCGGCCACGAAAACCGTGCCAACAAGCATTAGCGTTGACGCCATCCGTTTTACTCTTCGTGGGCTTGTCTGACAATGAACGAGTCGAAACCGCACGCCTGGGCGTTCACGAAGCTTCCAACTTGTTTCGTAAATGGAGGGAGTCATTGCTGCAACGAACATGCATATATATTTTTAATAATCACAGTTTTACTGTAAAAGGTTATTTCCTTTATCGGTTATTCACTTATACCTTACAAAATAAAAGAATCATTCAGTGTTCCATCTCAACTATTCCTGAGCATTCCAACAGGAATTTCACAAGTAATTATGGCATCCAATGCCCACCGTTCGACTGTTTCCGATCGTTTGATGCTTGTAATTGTCTAATGGACCTCGAAGGGGCCACCGAGGTCCTACCGACCAGGCTTCTATTTGCCAGGGGAACCAGCGTCTCAATTATCGGGTCGCTCGGGCGGGAAATAATGACGATCGCGATGCTCGCCTTCGGAACCTTTAAGAATATTGAAACTATTCCGGCTCCCTTGCTCTGGCCTGTTGATTGAACCAACGAAAGGATCGTTGTTCGCTGATTTATTGGCCGCTTTGCGGGGGAGAACGTGGAACCGATTACGTGGCTGTTTTGGGGCCGAGGTGGAGGAAAAGAAAGGCGAAGGTGAGAAGCGATTGAAAAAGATGGAGAAAGGATGGGCGACAGGGGTTGCTGAGAGAGTGGAATTCCCCCTCTCGATCGATGGAATCGTTTGAGAGGCGAACTATTTGCCTGGTGCATCGTGCTTTTCGAGACTGGTAGTCCTTTGACCAAAGTGAGCCACACCGTCGACATCAGGACATAAAGTGGCTTCGATCCTAATATTTGGACAGCAGATAGACCTGAAAATTTCATTAGTAACTGGCATAAGTCTAGGTTGATGTTTAGAGAATATATCTCGATGATATATTTACTGACACAAATGTTAAACTGCACCCATTGAAGAATATTTAAAAAAAATATATAAATGAAATAATAAATTCTAGAATCTATTAGTAACTAAAGTTCTACAGCACTAGACTCAAATAAAAGGACGATATATCAATCAGTTCACTCTGCGTGAAGGATGATGCTGCATCTGTTGACTCTTCGCTCAGTGGACAGAGATATGCCTCGATTATGCGAAATTACATAGATGGGGTGCATCGGGAACCAGGTTGGCCATAAACTTCGATCTTACATGATTAATTAAGCGTAGGCCAAGCGTGATTGAACAAGTGCTCGGGGGGTCAGGAAGGGCATTATGATGCCGTTACTGCTCCAGGCTTGGCCAACAATGGGCTGTTTCAACGGGGACGAGATGAAATTATTTGGTCGATGCGCAATTATTGAGAGCTGCTTTGTAACGCATGCTTGTAACCGCAGGCGTTGGCCCTAGTGCGACGAACACCCGACTAGGAATATTGTTCCACCTAAATTGCGCCGCGTTCTCGGTCCAAATTCGACCACGGCGATCGAACGTCGCCTGTCGTCTTCAGTTATTTTCGTGCTACCAGCCTAATCGAGAACTACTAGGTCGGGAACTAGTACGGGGAAAGTATTGGAAATTAGTTACTATTAAATAATAGTTAGCTTGTTAGAGTGGTGCTTACCTACCCTGTAGGAAATCAGAAGATTTTGGCAGCAATCTTAGATGTAAGAGTCTTTCCATTCTTTGAAACATGTGAAAATTGATTATGTACTCAGTTAACTAGTGATACTATTTACATGGTGGACTCGGATATATTGTTAATCCTTGTTTTCCCTTCAGAAGTACCCCTGTAACGTTATACAAGGGAGGAATAATCTATACCCAACCCAACTTATTATCTTCTAACACCTCCCTATCGAACAGTATCTTTTACTAATCCCTGTCAAGCAATTTACTGAAACTTTCTCAAAGTGAAAAGTCCCCATCAAAGATACCTCTTGACCCCAGCCAGTACGATTCACTTTCAAACCATCCAGTCAGCTCGAAAGGGATCCCCAAGCTCTCCGAAAAGATGCCACCCGTCTGAAGCTAACTTCCAACGTTTTCTGCCTCACGGTAAACATCCCCCGGCAGTTTAAACGAATTCAGACGCCGAGGGGGCTGGCTGAACCCCCTGGCAGTCCCACGACTCGTTTAATTGCTGCTTCCTGTGTCGACGTGTTCTTAACTCGGCTGAACAGAGTTGTCAGAATATAGCGGGACAAGTTCGCGGATAAACGAGGATCCGTGGAGCGTTAACCGTGCTCTCAAGCGACTCGAACCCTCCGGGAGTTGAAGACTGTGGAATTTTATTTAGTGGCCCGACACCGAACTCCCAAAGACTGGACGCCAAACATCCGGCATCTCGGACTACAATATCCTAGCAAACGTTTCGGATGCCTCGCCACCCGATGTCACTGACCGTTCGACCAGGAATCGTTTACGACTTTGCTCAAATTCACCAAAGAAGGGATGAATTATTCCAACAGAATTGGAAGACTCTTGGATGGTGAAGATACGTTCCTGGCATTCTTTTCCTCCGGAAACTCTGATCGGAAAACGCGAATCATTTTACACAGTAGGAAATGAATTCTTCTCGAACTTTGAGTGCCCAACCGAATGTGCAAACGCGATCGCGTAGAACGTGTTCCCACACAAAAGGCGATTAAAAACGCTCCTCGGTATGCTCGTTTCACGTGGATAATTAGCGCAAAGATAGAGCCACGATATGCACGATCCAATTAAACCTGATACGTCACAAAGGGGAAGAAATTAAATCCCAGCATCAACCCCCACCCCCACCCGTTCCCATTGAGCTTCGGCCCTTTACCACTCCGACTGCACGGTGATAAACGAAATGTCTGCAATTCCCGTGCAACGTTATCAAGCCGCGACCCCCGGCACGCGATAATTCGCTTTTGCGCGCGCGGCCAATTATTGGTTTCGCAAAACTGATTATGTTCGCGGATATCGGATAATTCGACCTGCTATGTATTATTTGACGCCACCTAGCGAGAGGAACGTGTTGGTCGACCAGCCAACTGTTTGTTGTTATTCGTCCCCTTCGATAGTAAGAAATTATACGAGAGAAAATGTCCTTTGAGTATTTGTCACGTCCTTGATGAATTATTTGACGAAGGATCGGTAATATAGAACACTCTGTTAATAAAGTAGACAATTAATTTACAATTAACGAATTCCGTTAAGGAAGCAAATCAGAAGATTGTTTTGCTATTACAAGAAAATTTTAGAATTTTATTCCCCGAGCACTTCCGTTGAAGAAGTTTCAAGTAGTCGTGTCTGTCTCAGAAACTAACAAACGATTCTCCCTTGAAAAAGTTTAAAATCGTCATTGTTCATTCTGTAAAAGAATTATCGACTTCCAGTCAATGGTTATACCAAAACCTTCCGTGGAGCTCTTCTCCCTTGAGCAAAACTCTTAAAAAGCAACTGGTATACCCTTCGATCCATCAATCCTTTGCGGACAGGAATTCCTTAAGTACTTTTTTCTTCGAGAACAATCTTCCTCGTGGAAGAGAAAGAAAAATAGCGCCCTATCCGATGAACAAGATTCCCAGCAGTGGCGTATCTAGAGAACATTAATCTCGTATGAACCAGTACATACAACAGCATCCCCTGGAGCGTACTTCTGCTCGAATCCTCTGACCCGCTTTAATTCTTTTCAACGATAATCGTTTCCACCGAAGATAGTCAACCGTACACCCTAGTACGAAAAGCTTGTGTTAGGATTATGTTTACTGCTCTGTTGGAACTATCGTTATAATTTAATTTTAGTGGAGAGAGAATGCTCTGTCGATAAGTCCATCTACCAAGCTTTGCCAGCCATGGCTCCAAAGTGTTAGATCTACCACTGTCACTACGACGGTCCATAATACCACTTAAGCCATGGTGGAGCCTCCTTACCACCTCTCGAACGAGCACTTACAATAATTATGCCTCAAGAATCTATATTACGTCTGATCCATTCTGTGTCAGTGATGAAAAAAGAATGATTACAATGCCTTCTCAAATAGTTATTTAAAAAAGCTACGAACTTGCCCCTCATAGATCCTCGGTGTCATAAAAATCTGACATCCTAATGATCCTAATCCTACCATTTACAAGTGTCCCATGTCATAACATCCCAGTTTAAGTGAAGATACCGGAACCTACACAAGAATGAGGATTGCAGTAGACGTTATTTACACTCCCAGGAAGTGACCTTGAGCGGCCAATATTTTCCCAAGCGTCGAGCACGGACCCAATACATTAAACCTTAGGACGGTCCATAATGTATCTCCCCAGGATCGTGCATCTTACCACACCAGTGGGTAAGGTGGGAGGGGGGTGACATATTTGCTCGGGTTCGGGTGTCCCGAAGCAGGCGTCCAGAGATTTATGCACGGGCTGATATATATCGAGGGCGTCGGAAGCGCGCCTAGACAGAGACCGGGCGTAGGGACAGGGGATAGAAAATATCTGGATTTCACCCCTGCCACGGCGACCAGTCCCGTCCACAATGGGCTCTCGTCCCGTTTCTTGCACTTCGATGATTGATGAGCCCTTGTTTACGTTCACGAACTTCATCCACCTTCGCCATTCAGTCCTGCTTCCGGTTTCTCCAGCGTCTTTTCATTCAATCGACGTGCACACGAACTTAGGATGAAGGGATGAAGCGAGAGGGGTGGATGAAGGACACACACAATGACATTGAGCGTGTGTTCAACGGGACCACGAACCAAACAGACTTCTCGAGGATCCTTCTGCTCTTCCTCCTTCGTTCCTCGACCTCGATTCCTCCATCTTTTTCCTTCCTTCGCCTCCCCTTGCCGCTCCTTTGTCCCCTTTCTTCTCTCGTCCTCATCCCGTGCCCTTTTCTTACTGAATACTACTTTTCATCGGGGCAACGAGCACAAGTGGATCCCGCCAGGATCCACAGTGTATACTACACCGTTTTTGCGCAGCGCGCGATGGAATGCATAATTAATATTTCGACTGGCGCGTTTTTTTCAGCCGGCATCATCGGGAGCGATTCGTTACGCCTCTGCTCGACTTCTGCTGGGAATAATAAATTGAACGCGTGCTTCTCTTCGTCTTGTTATACTCTTTGGTCGGACCACCTCCGCGGGCGTAATTAACCGACGTTTCGTTCGTATTTCCTTTGGTCTTGACTGCTGTGTTTCGTTGCCAGTCAGACCCCCTTTTTGCTTCTGGCGAGGGGAAGTATTAACCCTTTCATTGGTTGAAGCATTTCTATCCTGAAAGCATCCCATCTTTTAGGACCCTTCGCAAACTGCACGAAATGTTTGTGATTGACTTGAACATCTATTTTTATGGATATATTGATCGAATGTTATGTACAAGCTGTCTATTAGGATATAGACAATTTACAGAGAGAAACCACGAAACAATAAAAGAAGACCAATTTAAATCATTTAATGTTTCAATTACACAATGTTCAGCTAAACTCTGTTTCAGTCAAAATAGTTCCAATTTGAGATAAACTTTGTCAAATTTAGTATTCAAATGGGATTAAGAGCGCACACTAGACAATTGAAAAATATGCAGTTAAAATATTGACATAATATTGAAAAATTAGGAAAAATTTAACCTCAAAATATTTTATGTTAAAATTACTTACATATTTGCATTAACGCGAACGAATGTACAAGATTAAAGTCACGTAAGAATTATTTTCTATGTGTGTGGACATCTCTTGGCTGGTTCAGCTTTTACATTTTGTTGAATCTACGACGCGGCACACCATGGTGGCAAACTCTACGACTTCAGTTAAATTCACGTAATTATACGTTTCGCGAAACAGTCGAATTCAAATGTTCGCTTGGTAAATTTGCACTGTGCCGTGCGAGGAAACCTCTGTAAATATACATTCAACGATCCAAAAATCAAGGAATACGATGTTCTTTCAGCGACGTGAAAAGCTACATTTTCTAGCAAATTCATATCAAAAGAAGTTATTCCAATAAACATCGCATGAAACAGTGAAAAGATGGCAGCAGGAAATTTAAAAGCAAGATTAAAACATTATGTATGGGACATTTAAGATATCCATAGGTAATTAAATGGAAGTTGAATGATATTTCCCGAATAAAAATTTCCTGCCACGTTAAAGATTGCTACTTTAATTGCCTTACTTGTTCTTATCTTCTACTTTCCAAACATAACATTCATAGTTCACGAGCCAACACTCTATAAAATATACTTTATTACCAATAACTCCTCGTCTCCTCTTCTTCATCCGTTCAGTACTCCATCGGTAAGACTCGAAAATGTAGAGGATTTGATCAATAGAACAGGCCACTTTGTAGATAATTTAGGTATCTCTGATGATAAAACAGATCACTTTACAGGTAATACAGAATCCTCTGTTGATAAATCCATCGACCATGCTCCGTCAGCTATGGCTTCACAATATTAATGTGTTTTTCACCGCAAAGTAATGCTTTGATTCCAACCCATAAACAAGCGCACTCTTGAAGCTATTCGTTCTAAAGGAAATTATTCCACGAACGCTTTGTTCCAGTAGGAAAGTTTAAACAGCAACATAAACAGCCGTGGTACGCGGTCTCAGTTGGCGCCATGCGTTCAGACTCCAACGAGAACAACCGTCTAATTTAATTGAAGTAATTAAGACGCGGTCCACCCTCGCAATTCACCCCCATTCGCGACACACAAACGCTTCCACCCCCTCGATCGCTGCCACACTTTCCCAGCGGAAGGCAAGTCTTGGCACCGGTGCTGGATCGCCAGTGATTCTTTCTTTTACTCTTTCCTTCCGCTGTTCGCCTGTTTTCTCGCGCCCTGGCCGATGGAATGCATAATTAATTCCCTTCTAGCCAAGTGTCAGGCGCAGTCTTTTTCGCGAAACCGTCCAGATAAGAATTAGTGACCAGACACGAGTGTCACCCGTCGAATCTTAATGCCTTCGAATCGTTTCCTGTTTCCTTTCGTAACAGACATGGGTATTTCCATGGATTTTTTGAATATTTGATGCTAAAGTGTTGAAATAAAATTGTACTATGGATAGAAAGGAAAATTTGGGGCAAATGTATTTATTTTGAGAATTTAATACTTGAATTACAGTAGGTATCGATATAGATCGTAGAACATCTGGTAATATTTCATTCCAATAAACATCACCGACACATACTGCTCACACATACATACATGAAAATCAGAGGACCAACAAACGACGTTTTCATCTTCCATTCTCTCCAATTATTTCCCTTCGCAATAAATTTTAATTTTCATTATTTCCCTTGAAGCATTGCAAAGTATGTTCTCCTCGAGAAAAAAGCTGGTTTACAGAGTTCCACTCACCGCGACCTAATCCATTATTACTACCCGTTTGACTCTTGCTCGGTTTCATTCCCATTGCCCATTCAAATCTGCGAGAAATCTCGCGTCGATGCAGACGAGTTAATAAATTAACTTTCGCTGGTTGAATAAGTTAAACATCCTTCGCCGCGTTGATATCCATTTGGCTGAAAATAATCCAACAGAATTAACCTTGCTATGGACCTTCTCGAGACATTTATATTAAAAATTTGAGACCAACAAATTTCTAAATATAATTTGCAGTAACTTCACTTATTTACATTTTTGCTCTACAAGCAACGATGCATAAAATATCGCGCATCGTGACTGACCCAACACACGTTCACTTCTCATTCACGATCATCTTAATGCCACACAGCTCGGGCATTAAATAGATCCTCATCGGTTGAAAGCGCGCACAAAGTACTCGCAGATGTAATTTATATGCAGATCCACGGAGTTCGCGGATCAACTTTCTTTTTCAAGAGTCAATGACAAGTTTAACTTCCCCAAGTATCAAAAAGGCCAATAATACCTTCCGTTCAATTCCACCAGTCGAAACTTTCGAACTGATATTATGTAATTACTCCCGGAGTCTTATCCAGTCGAGCGATGATTGTATTAAATTATTCTTAATCGCGACTTGGAGACATCCGTCGCTCATAATTGATTAAGTGAAAGAAGTAAGGAAACGAAGAACAAGGGAATTATGATCAATCCAATAAAAGCGTGCCCCTGCGAGTTAATATTCATCGAGTGCCAGTGTTCCCTGAATTTAATTACAAAAAGGCTTAATGAAACATACGTTTGGGAACTTGTTGGTCTTATACAAATTTTTGATAAAATCGAAAATAACCGAGGTATCAACTCTTCCATCTTAAATATTTGAACATTATAGTGTCTGACCTAAAAACCAATACGCAACTGATCTTTAACCGTTCCTCGTTCATTTTCCAATCCCGCAAACATAATTCAATACTCTCCGTGCAATTTTCTTTATATAACCCAACCCCAAGTAACACAAATTCGTATTTATTCACGATCCAAAATAAAATGAGAAGAGCTGTCCGCGAGGCATTGCTAAAAATTATTTTTCTCATTCGAATGTTGTTTCTCGTTCCACTCCACTTCGTGTAATTCGACTGTTATTAAATAAACTGGGATGGAAAATTGCGGGTGTCTCGCTGCCTCGCAGGTATCGCGCACAGAGCCGTAATTAATTGCTTCGCAAAGCCTAGCTGCCGGACGCCAAAGAACTCGATTCCGTTCGAATCGGCAGAATTCTCGTCGAAATCCCCCTTTTC
The DNA here is from genome assembly GCF_026283585.1 of Hylaeus volcanicus. Classification (NCBI taxonomy): domain Eukaryota; kingdom Metazoa; phylum Arthropoda; class Insecta; order Hymenoptera; family Colletidae; genus Hylaeus; species Hylaeus volcanicus. The sequence goes on from NC_071982.1 coordinate 16,519,745, forward strand.
GATGTAGAATCTCTCGAATAGAATCGGCAAACCGAATGGAACGTGTCGTGCCGTGCCCCGCGCGGCTTTGTTCATTATCGCTCCGTTTCAGGCATTAATTACAAAGGCGATTACTCCGCTCGGTCGTCGTGCCGGAGGGGCTTGGAAAAAGAAAAGCAAGGCAAACAACGTGCCTGGGAAAAAGTATATTGTATACTTCGTCGATGACGTCGGATTGGAAGGGGCGAGGGGGGTGTTGACGTTTGTAGTGGTGAGAAGTATCAGCGTAAGAAGAATGTCTTGGATAAAGCCTGATTCGTTTCGCTTGATATCGGTGGGAATCTGCCATAACAGAATATTTCTCGCGTTCCTCGTCATGCCCGACGTGCATAAATGGCAATTACGAAGATGAGGGGGAGGGGGGGGGGGGGGGGGAGCAAGTTAAACGAGAGGGGACGGGTTGCGTGCACCGTAAGTGTGATTTCTCCTCTCCAGGTCGTCTCTGCAAGATTCACGTTGCACGTGGCCCCAAACCAGTGGAAAAGGGGGGCCCACATGATCATTGTGCCACGACCATGGGGCTCGTCGATTGAATGGCGCTCTCTATGGGCACCACCTTGATGCGTTCGGTCCGATTATGTGGGCCCACTAATTCCTCGCCTTTGTCAGGCTGACGTAAGATGTAAAACATCCTTGCGAATTCTTACTGGAATCCCGATCTGGGATTCCTGGTAGGGATGTTCAAGGTGAACCTTCTACGCAGCATCCAGCGATGCTTGAAAATAAATAAATGAGAGTTCGACTAAACATCAATTTTCCTGAATAATTATAAATGTCTCGAAGAGGTTAATAACAATTTCATTGCATTTTTCAGTAATATATTTAAACTAATAAATAGTGTTTGCGACGACGGTTATCCAACGTGCAATGTTCTCCGATTGTAGAAGATTTTTAAACTGCATCGCGTCGAAAGAGTTATTGGCATATTCATTAACTCCCGTTCGATAAAAATCCTATCTAAAGCCGTGCTAAATTGGACGTTCAATTTTAAACGCATTAATTAACTAGCCAAATCGGATAAAATGGAATACGGGCGATGTAAAATTGCCTAGGTGGAGGGGGAAGGAAGAGTAAAATAGAAACTGAGTGGCGTTGAAATAAAGGATGAACGCGTAACGAGGATGGAGTGACACGTGAAATAAAATAAACGAGACGTTCGAAGCGTAGATAAAATATTCTGGAAGCGAAACAGATAAGTTCACTTATGATGGGCGGAAGCTGTCATTTTAAATCAGACGAGAGCCAGACGAGGTAATTTTATTTATTATCAGGTGCAAGACGTGTATTTATTTCCTAACAATAAAATCATGTTTCAGTAAAACTTTACCCCCCACAATAACCAAATCAGAGTTCCAAATAGAGCACAGAATTTTTATTCGCCACCTATTGTTCGAATAAAATTCTATTCACCTTTGATTTCTTTTTAATGAAACCTAGCACGACGATTGAACTCCTGGAGAAGGGTGTTGAAATCTGGGAGGGTTCCAAGGCGAGCATATTTCTATATACATCGAGTGAAAGCTGGAAACGATCGCTTTCCTCTGCGAGGGAACAGGAAATATTCACTCGAGACTCGTAACCCTATTATGCTAGAATATGACGCTTTGTCAGTTCGCGTTCTTTGTTCGTGGGGTTCTGATCGCGGTTACGAAGGATCGAAGAATGCCGAGGGATTCTTTTGCTTGGAAACATTTGAGGAAACTATCGATAACGATGCTCCGACAAATAAATAAAGCATTCAAAGTCGGGTGCATTGAATCGATGACGACGTATTAATGCATGGAAATTTTCATTGTTGGTAAATTATTATTCGATACTGAATATTTAATAATGAATAATAATTCATGAGATATATTCTTCGTGCATTAAATATTGAAAAGATGAAGACGAGTCTGCATAAAATATGATCCCTGTCGGGAACGATTATTATTTTATTTAACGCAACTTCTTTCCTCGCTATCGTTTCCCTTTCCCTTTACATAGGCCTACAAGCCAACTTCATTAAGGAGTCTGGGAGAAAACTTTTCGTCCATACGGCACCCTGGAAATGTGTTAGTCTTGAGAAGAGGGCTTTCCATCCGACGGTTGCGCTTGCAGATTGCAAATCTTTTGATTAGTGCGTCTCCGAAACGATGTTTGACACCTCGCGTACCCTTTGACTGCACAGCAAAATTTCCTATACGTTTCTGTCAATCGTAAACACAGATTCTATTCGCATACGAAATTTTCTGTGGGTCAATTCCGAACCAGTATACGGGATATCTTGGACCTGTACAATTTAAAGTGTATCAGTTCGACAATTTTTGAGAAATCTTGCGCATATTTTATGTCGAGGATCATGACTCCATCATTTTTACTCGAATCAACTTGAAATTTTCTGGTAATTTTCTTGAAATGTAGTTCAAGAAAATACCCAAATCGAAAAATGTAATTTTTGGAAAGTTTCAAGTATCACTGGCCCCCTAAAGGGAATCTTCGATTGGAAGACCTCATCGTACACGTTTGAAAGGTTTGTACTCAGTAAGTCACATTCCCTTTTCAAGAAATTCCGAAAGAAAAAGAGGGGAAAAATTAATTCCCGAGGGGTAGCTGAAAGCTCTGAAAGCTCTGAAAGGATCTTCAAAGGACAGCGTTGTTAACATCTTCTGAAACTCGGCGTCGACGACCCTCGAAGAAACACCGCGGAAGCTCTAAAATCCTCTTTAAAACTCTGTCTCCTGTTTCGCGATCAGCGCGGAAAATCCTTCGAAACACTCGGGGGGTAGCTGACTGAATTTTTCATTGGGGAAGAGAAAGTCTCCTTCTTTGGATTAACGAATTAATCGATCGCATTCGAGGGGTTGAATCAGGTAAACAAAACGGATGGCACTGGGTTTGTTACACGTAGTAATATACGTTTCGACTTTCGAGATAGGTTTTTACTTTGTTGTTTGACGTGGTTGAAAATTGCGAAAATGAAATGGAGTTATAAGAAGGAAGACTACAGAACTCTTATTTCTTTCCATCCACAGTTCTTCGGCAAACTTGATCGAGCAATCGAGATTCGCCCAGATCCCGCTGGAACTTAATGAATTTTAATATCCGAATTATCTTGAGATCAGAATTTATTGCCCCATCAGAAAGATAAACAGCGCGGATTTATTAGCGTCACGTCGAACGCGCCGCTCCAATTTCGTTCTCGCCTCTTTTCCCCATCGTTTTTCTTTTTTTTTTTTTTATACCCGAGGCGTCTTTTTTTTTCCTTTTTTTTCGGTACGCTTCGTTGTTGTTTCGAGCCAGCGAAATTGGCCCGGTCGAATGAGTCGCAATTTATTGTCGCATCGAAAGTAACGGGAATCCGAATTTTTCATCCCACGAGTTGGACGCGTTATTTGGTAATTCCCGTCAGAAACTCTAAATCTACAAATCTTTCTAGCCTTAGCCTATTTCTTCTTTAAGGGTATAAGGAGCATCTACAAAAAATGTCAGCCGTATTGGACGAAAGTAGGAGTTCTAGATAATCACAAACACTGAAATGGAAAATTTCATATTAACAGCTGTGAAACATCCCTACGTAACCCATCAAATTTAAAATCAAGAAACAAACGACTTACCTTTCCCTGCTCCATTCTAATTATACTCGGAAGTTCCCACTATCGAACGTTTCGAAACCGCTGGTAGAAAAATTCTGCAATCGCGTTTGGCACCTTTCTCTCGGAGTTCCCATGCCGAGCTACCCCCTTTAACCATCGGCTCGAAGGAAGGCGGCCGCGTTTTTCGCGTTTAAATTGCGTGCCGTGGCTGGCGTGGAACGCGCTTAAATTCATCGTGCGTTAATGGAAGAACAACAATCCGAACGATAATCGTTTCGTCGTAACCGAGAACCGTGCGCAGGCAGCTTATCCGCGGCGCGCTCGGGGTGGAGCGAATTAAATAAAGAAGATCGCTGGCGTGCTAACGTGGAAATTTTAAGCCGGGCGGCCTCGAATACGATTAACCCCCACCATCGCGAGCGTACGGAGGGGGATGGTTTTACACGAGTATTTAATTTTCGCGCGGCTCGTTGATAAAGATATGAATATTCGAGAACGAGGACGACGATAATCCCGTGGAATCGTGCGATTATTTTCACGGATGTTTTTTTTTTCCTTTCCTCTTTGAACGTGTAAAACTAGTTGGTAGCCGAAGGGGAGGATTCGTTGGAGAGACGACAGTTAATTTGCAAGGGAAGTCTCTTTTAACGAGGGAACAGTACGGGGAGTTACCTATTGATTTCTAATGGTACGTTGTAGACGAGATGAACTATGAACAAATGGTTATTGGTTACTTTTTAGGTAGCGGGCGCGTTTGTTTTTTCTCTATAACTTCTGCTATTTCTGTGTGATAGGGGTGAAACTTTTGTTTGGGTACTCCCTGTGTTCTCAAAAAAGATATAGGCTACTTATTGTTAGTTATAGAGATTATCGATTAACTCCATAAAATAAGTGTTGAGAGTTGTTTTTTAAAATTCCCTTTATAATATAAATTCTTACGTATCAACTGGCAATTGTCGAATATAATTTTACCAAATATTCTCTCACGACGAACAACATTTATTGACTTCGTTAATCCCAGCTCCGATCATATGGTCACTGCGAGAGTGGACGCTGAACGAGACACCATCGAGCATCGACCGCAATCGCGAGCGCAGTCACGTTCCGTTGTAAATAAAAACGAGTCCAATCATCGTCGATCGGACGCATTCAGACGCGCGTGTAAGTTATGGTGGCGCGCGATAGTCGCCGAACAATTCTATCGGAATTCCCCTAACAAGTTGTGACAACCCGTGCCCCCCGTTAGCCGATCCGACGTCTTTTGGCCAATTAAGCGATTCGTATGTGCGAGCGTCGTGCGTTGCACTTCGCCTGCAACCGACCGTGTAATCCGGAGATTGGAATCGTGACTTCCTGGAGGGATACGACGACAGGCCCACCTCCTGAATCCACCCCCTCATCCGAGCGCTTTATTTTTTAGCGAGTCGCGTTTTACAGGGCGATGTTGGCGCGTAGCGATCTGGCGCCAACTACTTGATCGAAAGCAGTCGAGTTGGGAGGAAATCTTGTGAGAAGAAGTTAGGAGATTGTGGAAGTGGAGTGACTTAGATGAGATTCATGATAGATTTATGATCGATTTATGAGTGATCCGCGATAGATTCATGTTAAACTCGGTGAAAGTCGCGCACTTTGAGTTAGATTTACAGATCGAAAGAAAATTCAGAAAGAGAATCTGTTTAAATTGTTTCTAACTGAAATTGATCTAACTTAACATTTTACTTAATAAGAGATTACTTGAGAGATGAACTTTCTAATAAAGAACTAGATAGACTCATGATTATCTCAACATCATGTTCTGTTTTACGTTCTAACAGTGATCAGATGTAATGTCCTCGGTGCATTAAGCAGTCTCTGATTCGTTTCCGCGCAACAGACAGCGCGTAATGAACATTTAACAATACTTTGGCGAAACCTGTTAGCAATAAAACTAGAAATTTCACTCTGCGAATATTCCTCGCGGAAGATGTGCCAAATCGTTTTGCCCGTTAAACGGTTTATGGCCCCCAGGTTCGACTATATAGTCCGAATCGTCGGGCTTTATAGTGTTCAGTTTCATTTCAGGGGGTGGATAGGTTGGGGGAGACTTTCTGGATGTTTAAAACCTATAAAAAGGAAATTTTATTGCTTATTAAATGAACGTAAGTGAACGTGAGTCAACGTCCGCCCGCGAAGGCGAAGTTGTTGATTTGATCAGAATTCTCGAGAGTATCGAGAGGAATCGATTAGGAGGAACATTAGATCGCGATTAGGTGTGACCATTATGTGAACTGAAGTATTTTAAATTAGGTAGTAGGTGTAGATTTGGTCATTCCTCCTAAGGAGATATTTAACTTTGATCAGAATGCAGTCTATTATAAATTTTTCTTTATTATTTAATCTCTATCTTTTTATCTATTATAATTTATAATTTATTAGTCTAGCAGTCAACGTATTAATTTTCTAGAGTACCAAATTTAACAAAAATTGAAGTGGATCTTTTCGAATTGATCCTGAAGTCAACTCGTGTGGTTAATGACCGCTCTAAATTTACTTAAATATAAAGATCCGAAATTTAACTCAATTCGATACTCAAGTACGATGAGAACTTGAGGACAAGTCTTTCTTACCGACAGAAAGACACTTCCCTGTGCGTTGACAAGCCGCAGGCGGGCAAAGGCTGCGGACGCCTGATAGCATAATTAGAGGCGCGATGATTATCCTCTCGAAAGAGATTACTCGGCTTACCGTTCCGCTGAGCCGGCGGCAAACAACCGACGGGCGAGGAGAAGTCTGGTATCGGAAAGCTTCGCCAGCTTCGAGCGAGAAGAGAGCGTTGAAAAGTTTCGCCTCTTCTTCGGAGATATCTTGAAGACGCGATCGGGGCGACGTTGGATGTTCTAAAGTCAGTCGTTGAACAATTCTTTCATCGTCTTTGATCGAGATTTTAAAAGTAATTCAGTTGTAGCAAATTTTTAAAATGGCATTCCTGGAGACTGTGGTCATAATAAGATCTTTAGATTTAAATTAGCAAGGACAACACTAAGGAGCCGTTCAAAAGACAGTTTTTAACTAATCTTAAAATTCATTTGTATATCACTGAATTTCCATTGATAATAAACATGTATATTAATAAAACACACCTGTTCTAACTGAAATCACGATTGTTGTTCTTTATTACTAACTCTATTTCTCCTTTTTGTTTCAGGTAAGACACGGAATCTTGACATAGACGAATTCATTCAAATAATTTCCAAAAAAAAACTCCCAATCTCAGGTATTCACTATAACTATTCTATATTACATTACACCATAATTATATTGTTAATTAAGAAGAATAAAGTTATGCCACAAGAATGCAGCCTTTTTAATAATATGCCCAGATAAATCTACACCTCCGTATACAATCAATATGAATTCATAGAGACCGGAATACAATTACTTGAATTAAATTATAAAACTAGAAAAAATCCATAGATCGACACATAATTTCTTAATATAACAATAATATACAATACTTATACTTCAAACAGTTACGCTGTATTCTCCAAACAATATTTTTTGATTCCCAAACACATATTCGTGGACAAGTCACGGCGCAGGCGATACGCGCGCGAAAGCAGCGTCGTTCGTTTTAACGCGATCGTGAAAGTCTCGTTGAATTCCGAGGGGCAAGAAGAGATAGAGACATCAAAGACGTCTCTATCTCTGTCCCCCAGCGCGAGGAGAGAATAAGTAGAGCGGGTGGTTACCGAGGATTCAACGGTAGGAAGCGAGACATCGAGCGTATTTCTATGTGCCGCGATATAGCGGAATCCATTTGAGCAACGGAGCACGTCGTGAACGAGGAATCCGTTTCGTGGGTTGCAGCGTTAACTAGGAACTACCTAAGATAACGTACGAATACGCGAACGGAGTCGATGGAACAAGCGAAGAGGGAAGCAGAATGGGGCTGGGAAAAAAGAACGAAGGAAAGAAACGAGGGGTGATCGAGGAAGAAGTAGCGCGAAACGATCGTCAGAGAATTCTTCGAGCTTATTCGACGATTTACATTCTATCGTAATTGATTTATACAAGCCCCCTTAAAATAAGTATCATACTCGATGTATCATTAATCAAGAGAAGCTTCATAGTACACGTTATGTTATCATTTGGAGTGGATGCACTTTTAAAAAGTATGAAAATTTGGTTGCACCATAATATTGGCAACTCGGCGATCATCGAAGGTTGTCAGATGGTTCAGAACCCTATCCCAGAGTTTCCCTTAATCTACACACAACCAACCCCAGTCTCATGAATCATGAAGTCTTAATTACAACACGGAACTACCGACTGATTCGTCAACTCCAACGGGCTGCATTGAGTGATTGTTAAATCCCACGAGGAAACTTCGTGCACTTCTTATTCAGAAACCCACGGTTTGCTCGGTTCACCGAGTCGTTGCATTTCCTCGTCAAGGGACAGGGAACGGTCGATGGTAGCGAGTGAAACGACAGGGTTAAGACCTGCGACGTGAAAAAGGAAGAAAAGTTGCATTGTTCGGCGATGTCCTGCAGGATCATCGCGACGTTCCAACGATGGTCGTTCGAGAATCTTTTCTTGTACTTTTCGCTGGAAATTTGTCGGGTAAAGAACTGCTTCGCCAATGTTGATTACGAAACCAGCTTTAGATATTTTATGGCTTCTTTTGTACTTGGTTTCAGTATAGTTTAACTCTGCCACGAGGTAAGAATATATTCTTAAATATAAATAGTGATCATTCAAAAATTCTATTCAGGCCAATATGAATTAAGGTCGATTCGTCAAATACATTCAATTTACTCGAAAAATTGCCACGTATCGAAAACGATAAAACGCGAAAAAACGTGTTAACATCAATTCCGACGCGTAAAGCTATCTCTAAAAAATGTTAAGCTGTGTATCAGACACGAAGCGACCGACATGGAGAAGAATTTAAATAATAAATGGAAAGCCGCGCAGCTTTTTGAAAAATGCAACCCCTTTCAAGCCAGCCGGGGACTTGTATGTCTCTATGAACGTAAAAAAACTTTTTACGTAATTGAGGCGAAACGTCATGCAGAAGTTTTCCTGGGGGCGAGACTTGAAAGTATTTTCGCGTGGATTTTCGCGTCGACGATAAGGAGAGGAAACCCCGAGCGAGCGTTACAAACCCATTTATTCTTTATTCGGTGTCTTTATGTCATGAAAAATAATCCTCTTCCTTGAAGGTTGCATGTCAGCCACTTCTTTTCGGGGCACGGGCTTTCGCGCGTTATTTTTGTTTAAGATCTTGCGATATTACATGTAAGGAAGCTAAGCCGAGGTAGGAAGAGGCACACCATTTTCAAAAGTAGTCGCGGGAGGATTTTTCGCCTGCAGTTTTATAACAGAGATACGATTATGTCGGTTTCTTTCTTACTTTTGCATTCAATTTTTTGAGGAAACTTTATGACTGTCTTACGCGAAGAGAAACTGGATTGTATGCTCAGGAATAATTTAACGTTTTCAGTTCTGTTATTGTTAGGTTCAATGGGACCGAAAATCCCACTATTTTACAAATAAATTTATTTTGTGACAGAGTGTATTTGATAAATAACATTACTTTTGTACACTAGGAAGAAAAAACATTGTAAAATAGACAGAGCTCACTGTGAATGACTTGACTTTGTCCTCCAGTGGTCCAAAATTTTCGGTGACATTTCAGTGGCAAATTCTTTCACCAGAACTTCAATTCGTTCCATGATTGCAACGCTCGCAGAAGTTAGAAGCGATGGCCATATAACAGAAACACGATGGCGCGTGTAACGATTCGAATTAATACGTTTCCAAGTGGAGGAACTAATTACAAGACGTAATGACCAAAGTTTGCACAATTATTCAGAAACCTATGTCACACTTAAATCAAAGTGTCAGGGATTTCCTTTCACCAGAAAATATGTGCGACTGAAGTGGATGGTCGAAAACCACGCGATCAAAAAGAACAGCAGAATGCTGAGGAACTTCTGTCACAAAACCTAATTTAAACTTTTAAACACGATGTATCCCAAAAAATGTCTCTTTATTTGAAAATTCCACATTCCTCAAAATAGTAAAAAGTCTATACAAACTTCATTTTTAAAATTGCAAAGGCTCGACACTACAGAAAAATAGTCTTGGAAAGTATTCGACCACGCGTCGAAATAACCAAATTTGGAGAGGCCAAGCGAGTGCTTTGCACGCGAAAGAGCCAGCTCGCACGAAAACACACAATAAGAAATTTCTTTGTCGCCAAAGTGAATAATTTCACTTCCTCTGAAGGAAGCACGACTGGTCAGAATTATTCGAGCAAGCTGGATACCTTGAATGGAAAATTCAGGGGGAAAGAAAGGGATTCTTTGTCTCTTTGAGGACTTTGTCCGTCATGGAGAAAGGTCGACGTTTTCTTTAAGAGAATTTGTTGGATGGATTCTTCCACGACTGATCATTACTCCTTGTAAAGGGTCTATCAAGATAGAAACGCGAAGGTCTTGAGAGTCTTTACAAAATAGACCACGAAATCAAACTGCAAGAACTGATATTTTTGCTTCAATTGAATATTAAAAATCGATAATGAAGAATTACTCTGGCTCGACAATTTTTACATGATCAAAAGTAAGGTCTTAAAAGAAATTGTTTAATAATCAAGTAAAATATATAACTTCTACCCAGCAACAATTTGAATCATCCTGAACAAGGCTCTCAGCCTGAAGACTAAATTGAAATTTCTTTTATCTTCCACCTTGGTTTCCCTTATTTTAATTAAATGCTCTACGAAAATTCATTTTCACGTGTGTTCCGTGCAATCTCCACTTTCGACGGAATTTAACGCCTCGAATGGGCAACAGAGGCTGGCAAAAATGTTTAATTCGTGGCTCGCCGCGTGGATTCGGTGGAAAAGGGATAAATGATGCGTTAACGCAGTCGTCCCTAAGCTTATCTAGCGACAAGCCCGGCCAACCGAAGACTCGCTTCGCCTATAATTTCTTCACGTAATAAACAAACTTTACGAGACAACCCGCGTCCAGAAATCCGCGTTACGGTTCAACCGACGCGCCCCGGAGGCAACTCCTCCCTGAATCGCGAAATATGCAAATACAATGGCGACCGTCGCGGCCGAATGGGACGCGGTTGGATTTATTTAATTAACTAAGCATTTTTCACTCTTTTTACTAGACTCGCCGTCGCCTAAAACCTGCGTGATTTAACGCTCGACGAAGGGGGATGGTGGCGAGTGAGAAAATACGACGGGAAAGTGCTTTCATTATAAATTTCAGACGAGAGTAGTGTGTATTTATACGTATATAAGAATTATTTTGTTTTGTACAAATGGATTTCTATTTTTATATAATTGGAACGCTGAATCCAGGACTAATACCATCCAAGGCGCTATACTACACGCCATTCGACCTCTGTCTTTCGCGAGATCGCCCCAGCGACGCTTAGAGAGGGAGTAGTCGCTCGTCACGCGTCGACACCCCAGGAACAGCGAAGCCAGCCGCGTGAAGAGTAGTCAGCTCCGTGTTGCAGCGTTAACGAAGATGCGTTTGAAAAAGGAGACGTCGAGGGTGAAGTACGGCGATCGTCAGCAACGGGGTAGAGTAGGGGGAGATTGAGGAACGGCGGGAAAGCAAACAGAATGACGCGGGGAGAAGGAAACGGGGCGACGAAATAAAGCGACGACGAGAATCTGAAACGAGTTGCGTTCCTCCGCGAGCACTCAGAACCCTGTCGGTACCCTCGCCCACTCCTTTTCGCTCTCTTTCATTTGTCTCGTGCCGAGTGGCTGGCAAGCTGATCCCAATTAAAGCAAGTAGATCTGCCTCGACGTTGGATGATGCGGCTCCAAGGGGGGCCGGAAGTGCCGACAGCCCAAGGTCTGGGTCTCCTTCATCGAGGGAACCGCGAATCGTTGCTTTGGACTCGTGCTTTTGAATATCTTCCTCCAGGAATTTGTTTACGCGTTGATTCTTTACAATACTAAATGTATTTCAAAAGTTTTCTATGATTTTATTATTATTCTGTAAATATCTTTTTATTTTCTTCTTTTTACTTATACTTCCTCAAATAATTTTCCCAGCTCTTCAAGTGTTTATAACTTAACAAGAATCACAAAGTAATCTCCTCGCTGCATAATCTTTGGGACCAGCGCGCTCCATGTTCTACATCCCCGCAACTATCTATTTCACCCCTACGCGTCCAAACTTCATCAGGGAATCACGCTTCCAATGATTCAAATCAAACGTGACAAACAGAGAGATGAGTAGATCACCAGTCACCGTATCAACGTCGCATCCCTCTCGGCTGATCTGAAGGAGATGAATCAATAGATCGATTAATAACCATGAACCGACACAGGTACGTCTAGGTAACAACGGGAGGAGATTCGGTAAGGGACGTGAGTGGATTGGCAAACGGAAGACGTAGACGTTGACCTGAGCGCTTGTACAGATAATTCGATCGTCAAACACCGAGTAGAATAATTTTTGTTTACTTATCCGAAACAGGAGCAAATCGTCGAGCAAATCTGCAGTTTGTTATTTATTTGGCAAACAAAACTGGCGAGAAATGGCCTGATTATCGTATTTGTGATATTATTGTATACTGATATTGCAAAAAGAATGCTGACAGTATTTCATAGAATAACTAATATTAATTCTGCAGCTTTCCATGACACCATCAAACATAAATTCGCGATATTTCATGGATTAAACTCGCAGATTATTGCTTCATCTATCTTCACAGCATAATTGCTTTCAAGCAACCCCGATGAAACGCTCGTGGCTTATGGGAAAGAACAAAAAATTCCCATGGGAGATTAATCTTGTTGGAAAGTCTGAATTATAATGTAACAGTTCGTTGTCGGTAGCGGAACGTCGTTATTAATATTTATAGGCGTCGAAAATCCTATAAAATTGTTTGTATACTTCTGACAGAGGCTTTAACTTCCCTCCCCCATCCGCACACCCGACCTTGGTCTATCATATAAATTCGCGTAAAACTTCCCCGAAAAAGTGGAAAGCAGCAACGTAAACACGTGAAATCCTGGGCGTTTAATATTAAACCCAACCGAAAAGCAACAAGCAATTAAAAATGTTCGCTCCCGCGAAGCGTGAAGCCCAGTCGCGATAATTTCCTGCCCAAATCCCTAAAGAAATTCTCGGTCAGTGGCCACACGTGATTAAAATCTCGGTCAACGCATTTTCGAATCGTAAAACATTACATTAATAGCTGGGCGCAGATGGAAGCAATGTAAAATTAAAGAATTTAGGCTTGAAGCATTGAAGAATGAAGCATTTTAATTTGAAGCATTAAGGGTTGAAGCATTTTAAGTTTGAAAAATTAAAGATTGAAGCATTTTAATTTGAAGTGTGAAGCCCAATCGCGATAATTTCCTGCCCAAACCCCGAAAGAAATTCTCGGCCAACGGTTGCCCGTGATTAAAATCTCGCTCAACACATATTCGAATCGTGAAATATTAAATTCATAACTGGCGCGGACGAATATATATTATGTAATTTTATAATACGTCGATAACGTTAATATCCTCTCCCCTTTAATTATGCCTCCCGTATATAAATTTTCGCGACATTTTCTAGTTAAATTCAATACCATTGCAAATATTGTAACGTCGGTATCCCATCCCCTCTTCTCGAACAAATCCAGTAAGTTCACATTTACAATAAAACTTGATTCAATCTCGTTGACCGTCAATTTATTAACGATTCATTAATTCCTCTTCCGCTGCGATTACTCGCAACAATTTTCGATATTTTCCGTTCATTCTTCATTAAACTTTGGATATTCTAATTTCATCGGTAAACTACGCGACAATTTAACGGAGGGTGGAATAATTGTCGTGTACGTGATGCAATGAGTACTGGAAATTATTTCGAGTGCTTTGTTAATGTCTTTTCTGGTCATTTATATTTGTGGTTACATTTTGAATTTCAAATTGTTGGTAGAAGAATTGTTTCGGGGAATATTAGGTGAGGCAACAATTTTCAGATTAACAGATTGTCTATACGATTAAATTTGATTGATACTAAAATTCTTCACAATCTAATAAATTTCCCCAAAAAATAAAATAATAATTACCCATCAATATTTTTCAAAATGTTAGCACAGTATCTCCCAACCTGTTAGCAAGCAATCCTAATCACAAGTCACACATCTCGTTAAATATAGATCCACTCAAACGAATGCCCCCCCCCCCCCCCAATATTTTCCATCGCAAAGGATTAATTTTATAAATGCAAGTGTATTCATACGTCCCATTGGTCAGCCCGCATTTAGTCTCTATTCGTCCCTTCCCCTCTGCCGCCCCCGTTGCTCATTATTCTCTAAGCGGATCAGCTTAACAAGATCGCTCACCGACAGCCGTGATTAGAAATCACGCTTCAAAGGATCACCGTGCAACGGTGCGTATTATCTATAGAGTTCGTGTCTGCACGTTACCTGGCATTGATTAAATTGGATAATCTATAAAGCGTGACCGCGAGTCGCAAATAATTCAATGACTCCACAACCTTTCGAGATTATTAGCGTGATTTCGTCGACGAAATCACGCGAATCAGCGCCGAACTGTATGGAAATAAATTATTCGTAAAACCCCCATGAACGGTTTAACGAGTGTGCACAGCATGGTCTGAAAGTAACTAAATGATAATCTGTGGGCGTGTCGAATTAATAAGAGCGTTACTTGAGGTTAAAAATCAGTGGAGATGTTTAAAATTTGACCTATTTTGAAAGCAAAGAGTGATCGGTTTCGCATTTTTGGATGTGAAACGTGGAAAATAAACCCGCCACTGCTATATTTCACATATGGAAAAAAATTGTTATCGACGCCATCGACCGATCCTTCAACCTTAAATGTTAAAATGTAAAATACACTATCAGAAATAACGAACTTAATCTCGTAAAACTCTCTCAAAACGTGTGACTCGTCGTGCTATCTGAATCTTCCATCGCAGTGGCAGTTTACTTCCCGAGCCAGGTTACGATTATGCGAATTTTTGATCGTCTTCATTAAACACGAACACCGTCTCGAAACGGGCGACCGCGGGAACGTCGATGGTCCTCGAAAATACGCAACATCCGGGGAAAGTTAAACTTAAGGGTGTAGTTTCGAGGCGTTTGCGTTTGAAAATTTCAGGACTATCAAGAGGTTGTAGGTGATATAACTTGTTCTCTTCCGCGCACCGAAGGGATGTCTTGAAGGAGGTATTCAGCAGCGTTCCTAAGAACTGTAATGTTTCTGGAGCGCAATAAATCAAAGTAGATTCGCGAAGCGTATAATCGAGAAAATTGTTAACTCTGTCACGGTTTTAAAGAATAAAATTTGCGGCTCTGGTCGAGAAAGTAATTTCCTTCCGCCTTGTTTTACGTTTGGTACCGCGAAACATAAATTCACAAAGCTGACGAAATAACATCACTTCACTTCAGCAAAGAACGCGTCGCGTATCTCATTAGAAGAATAATGTTCTTAGATTTCACCCGACTCGCGCTAACTCGACAATTTTTCAAACGCGAAATCTCATTCGTTACGAGAATTATGTTTGCGCCAGTGCGCCTACATAGTGATAATACGTTCGTTAACAACAATAAAGAAACATTCTTACAAATTTTGTATCGCTGGAATATTCCTGAATACAAATTTTACATTTTAAATTTACTATGTCGTGAAATATATTTTTGATTCAAAGTTTTCTGGTCAATGAAATTGGATTAGTGATTAGAAAGAACTGTTCAAGACCCTACATTTTTCAAGTGACGTATTTCGAAAGGTTTTCTAGCTCAATTTCCTGAAAAATCACGGTAAAAATGGCGAGGGACCGCCACGGAAGCCTAAACTCGTAGCAGCCGTAAATCACAATGCACCCACGGCAGGAATCACGGAAGCGTGCCGCAAACGGTGACAGGGAACCGCTGATCCCAGGATCTACAATTCTGAACGTGACAAACTCGCTGCCGCCATTCGTGTGCTCTCCTTCGTACATCCGTTATTCACGGGGCCTGCGTGTTGATTATTATGCCACTTAAGTACATATGTATCTACTCGGCAAAAGGAATCGATCCTGAAGGCGACTAGCATGGTACCATGCATACCATAAAACCTTTCTAGACCTAATTTGTATCTACAAAAGTGTCCATTCGAGAATTTCAACAAAGAATAGCGTTGCCTCGACACTCTATCCCAAACCTGCCACCAGAATTCGTATACATGGATTATTCACAAGGTTTGCGTGTTGAACGCCGAACCATCCAAGCACTACACCCCCGAGATCATGCGTGCACACCCTCAGTCATGCTAGAGAATCAAGCCAGAGAGATAAAGCTGCCTGGGATGTAGATAGCCCGGTCCAGATGAGGCTAAAGAGAGATAGACCCACTGAAGGGAACACCGAGAGACAGAGGAGGAACTCGAGGGGCGGAAAAAATTGGCAGGGGTTGAATTGAGATGGCAAGGACGACGCGAGGAGAAGGGGTGCGCGAGACACGGAGCCACGCGTGAAGACAGGAGGATTCAGAGGGAGGGTGGCGTGAAAACAGAGACAAGGTGTAGACTGAAACACCAGAGGACCGAGCTCACAGGGACAACTCGAGAGACAGCGATGAAGGTCGACTGGTGTGGAGGGTGAAATGAATTCATATTTATCCAAGCAGGGTACATATGCAAAAGATTGATCCCTCAGACGAATTAATCAAACAGTTGACAAAGAAATTTTTGGAAGCACAGAATATTTGTGTAGGATTATGAGGAATAAGGTAGGAAGACTCAGGAAGATGTAGAATTAAATGAAACTGAAACGTGAAGAATGAACTTTAGACTTTATACGCGAATGCGTGCGTTATGAAACATTTTTGATATTCCTCGGTGACCAAAGATGTTAAACAAAAAGATTAGATAAAATTTCTCTAAAACAAGCACCATAACAACACTACTTTGATCATTCCCAATATCGATCTCCTCAGAACGATTACTCAGTAGATAACTCTCGTGCAAGACCATACAAAGACTTTAGACTTCAGCAGCGTTGCCATCGTATCGCGAACCCGAGGGTGGTGTGAGAACTTGACGAAGGGGGCTGCTGAAACACCACAGTAACAGAAGAGCAAGCTTGGCAGAGAGACGTCGGGAGATACGCAGCGATACTGTAAGGTCGTCAAGCGCAGAGGGTGAAATGAATTCATATTTACGGAAGCAGCATGCATATGCGAAGCTTCAAGCTGGATTCGCACCACCAGAGTCGACTGTCTGGGTGTTCGTGCACGATTCACCGTGCACGTAGGTGGCAGGAAGAAATCCTGTCGCCCTGTTCGACCAATTGCGTCCCTTTACCACAGAAGGCAAATTAAGCTGGTAAATAAGGCTGAAGTTTAGGAGAGAATATGACCAGCGAAGAGGGTATGGGATTTTGGATTGTTGCACTTGGAACTAGAAAGTTCAACCTTGATAAAGACCATCTTCGTTGGGTGAAGGGTGGATTCTGGATGACGTAGGTAGCTCTCCAGCCAGGTAGCGTCTATATTTTAGACGTAATTGGGATTAACGTTTGATCCTAGACTAGCTCGACCGACGTTGCCGGAATATGAAGTAGAAATGTAATGTAATAAAGTGGAAGATTGACGTTGACCGTGTCGTAGCTCGCTTTGAATTCATTTTGCCAGTACTGGGCGGACTGCGGAATATTCAACGATTTTACTTGGCATTTACTTTGCGTCGTCCTTCACGTGTTTCTTGGCCTGTGAGTTCAATGGTGGAGGAGTTAGGCTTGGGTAATTTTTTAAGGGTTGAGAGGGGAAACAGTGGGGGCAGTTTTGAGGTTCTGTTTTTTGTAAGGAGTTGCGTTTTGGGAAGTATGTTAGAAGCATTTTAAGTTTGAAGCATTTTAAGTGTATAACCCTTTGTCCGAAAGATGGGAAACTAGGAATCTTCCAGCATAATTCGTGGAGGGGGGAGTGGCCTAGAGGACAGCCAGTTGATTTCGTCGTAACTACACGCTGGTGTAGCGGATGCGAGACAGACACTGAGCACAGTGCGAATGCATATCGCAAAGCTGTCAGGAACCCGAGACAAGTGTACGAAATCGAAACTGAAGACATTACCCCGCATTGTTATCGTTGGAAACGGGAATTCAATTTCCCAGCGAATACGTGGCGGAGTCTAATAAGCAAATTTACTGCGACCGCGCTTTCCGGAAGTTGTTCCGACGAAAGGGTTCGTTTGTCGGGGACAGACACGGATAGCGAGGCGGGATTCACCCTGCAAATGAACAATTTCTATGTACATTAGTTTATTTTAGTAGTTTCACTTTACCCGTGAAACTGGGAAAATTTTGTATTTTGGAAACCAAATTTCTTCGCTGTTTTACACACAACTGGTATTTTTGTAACGAAATCACTTGGGGATTCGAACAAAATCTCCAACACCAGCATCCATTACAGATGCTCCGTGCTGAGCAAAGAATTCCTGAAAGGGGAAAGTATAGTGACCGATGAAAGGGTTAACATGCCTCATGGTGCGCGTTAATTCGCTCGCGACACACGTCACACCGGTAGGTACCAGCGGAACAATTCGCTGGTTTGCATCGGCGTGCGCGACACACCTGGGGCGATGCTGATGAATGGATCAAATTAATGGCATATGGCACCCGCGGTATATCGCGTTGGAAAAATTTTCTGCGGCGTAAACGGGCCGACTTGCAACCCCCCTGTCACCGTTGGAGCGCACCCCCGTCGCCCTCCCCCCTTCACCAGACACCATATGCGTAGCTTAGGATGCGTTGTCACGCGTGTTTCACCGCTTCGTAAAAAGGAAAGAAAAAACGTACACGCGCGAACAGGGAATGAAAGAAAGGGGGTGGGAGGACAGCGTTTGGAACAGGGGGTTGGCGGGTGGAGGACACAGGGATGGAGTTTGCGCTACCAGGGAACAATCGGACGTCAGAGACAATGAGACTACTTTGTCCCGAGATTGTCGCTGCGAGGGTGACTATCAGCAGTTAACGCTCCGCTTTTCAGCGCGGGTGCGGAGGCGCGTGTACGCGCGAGCGTCACAGGGCGTTCCTTTGCTCCGTGGGCGATGGCTACGTTGGCACCAGTCTGTTCCTTCCAGGGTGTGATCGTTTCTTTCCTGGGGGAAAATATTATCCTGATGGTTTGAAGACTTATTAGTTAATAACAATACGTCAAACAATTTATAACGAAACACACGAAATATTAATCATAGTTTGGGTACTCAAAACATAAAATTTTCTCTTTTAAGGTACTCTAATTATTATTCTTCCTACTTTCTCTTATTTTTTCTTCTAATTAGCAATTACCTTTCCTTCGTTCACTTTTCAGGTACACATTTAAATTAATTTACCAACCCAGCCCCTCTCACTAAATTCTTTAATATATCCTCTTCTATTAACAAGTCCAAACAACTTTATTTGTACTCGTAATTTTACACCCTCAGCTCTCACTCGACTCCCTCCTCGAAACGCAACTATTTCCTTCGTAAAGCAAGTAAAACACGAACAAGATGTTTGACTAATAAGAAAAGCCCAACTTCGATATCCACGTCGTCTCCGAACGCGAGCGTTTAACAGAATTACGTATCAAGTGGATAAAACAGTAATAACACTAAGAGATCGAGTTTAAGGTTAAATCTTGGTACCTTCATGTATGCGAGTCGAGTGCTTCCCGGAGATCCAGGGAAAGGTTCAGGGGACCGTAGAAGGAATTCCAGGACGCTCAACTTAATACGAACTTCTACAAACTTCCACTTCATCCTGATCTTAATACGACTCTTGAGTTTTAAAGTAACCCAATTTTCTCCTCACGAAACGTTCTCGGAGGGGTTGCGAACGTGGACGGCGAACGCGAGGGCACCGATTAAGGTTTTTCGGCCAATCGGTGTGTGTAGAAATTATTATTTGTATATATTTTCTTTTTTCATTTTCGTGCGTGAAGTGCATTGTAATTTTCTCTTAGGTAGAAGTGTAATAGTCATTTCTGCATTTGCTTCGTCTACACATATTATTACTATTTCATGTAAATTCATTTTTAATTTATTCTTATAATTTCTATCACTATAACTCATTAGAAAATAAATAGAGAAAGTAACTCTCCATCGAAATAATTTCCTGTTGCAAATAAAATTACAATTAACGTAACCTAGCTCTTCTTAAACTGCCTCATTATCATCTCCACGCTCCATAAGAAACGTGGATCTAATTTAAAATTTAAAAATAGTTAATTCATCCTAAAGATCTCAACTATTTAAATGATCCTATCATTCCTGAACTCCACTAACGAAGCGTGACATCTCGAGGCACAAAGGTCGCCCATCGCATTTGAGTGCAGCGACAAGAGGATTATATTTCCCCAAAGAAGAGTACTTAAATTGATTAAAACAAACTGCTAATGTTTCGTGTCTGTGCCCCCGCGCAACGGGGCAGAGGGAGATGGGGCTCGAATGCACGCGTTTCAAACGAATTAACGGCCAACGAAATTCCTAAATTTACTCCCCATTTTGTGGTTAATCGGTCAAACGCGTAGTAATCGCGTTGCGATCTCTGTCGAATAGATTCAACGCGTACAAAGATACCAATCGAACGAACAAATTACACAGATAATGAGCTTTCAAACGGAACGTGATTGGTGGAATTTGAGAACAAATTCTAAACAAATATTGGTCACAATTGGAATATAAATAAACGTATAAAGAAATTCCGTACAAATATTGGTGGTAGGTGGAATAATTCAATTTATGAAGAAATTGTAAATAAATAGAGGTGGACGTTGGAATATAACTCAATTTGTGAAGAAATTCTAAACAAATATTTGTGGCAATTGTAATAACTTAAAGACCTTGAAGAAGAAGAAGATTTGAGTGATTATAGACCAGGATTCGAAGCGGTGCTTCGTTTCCTGCATCATGCTGGCCTAATTTGACTATCTAGATTGTCGAAGGATTCGTTGTCCCTAAGCCTTGATGTTCTAATTAACTGCCGCCTGTAGCATAAGCAGCTTCTTAGGTATTAAAGGATTCGACGTTAGTCGTCCTTAATCTTGTAGGAGCATGTTGCTGTTCTGCTCGTAATACGTTTATCTGCAGGAACAAACTGTGAACGCTCTAATACTCTACGTGCGGCGGACACTTGGAGTAGGAGTTGTGTTACTAGACAAAGGAACAGTCTATAAAGAACAAATAACCAACCAACCTAAAACTCTTACGTATACTAAATATATCAGACAGTAATTTGACCAGCACTTACAAATGTAAGACAACCTGCCTAAAAGTTCCTCTGGCACTGTCACTACGGTTTTATCGCAGCTTAAACGTTACTATGTACTAGTGCCAGCAGAAGAGATTGACAGCGTAGAGTATTCCTCAGCGCCTCCCGAGCCACATGGCTGACAGGGTGCTTAGTCTCCAGTCCCTCGTGGCGACAGATGAGGTTGGATGACCGTGGTTCAAGTGGTTGCCCCCCATCTACACCTTCAGCTTTCTAAGCGAGTTAAAGCTAATCAATTCGAACAGTAACCTCCTCCAATCCATACAATCTTACAAAAACCAACAAGAATTAAATAACATCAGACAAGCTATCCTATCCCATAGCAAGGGAACTTAATTAAACCGTGTCTAGCGAAAACGTTGAAAATAGACGATAAGCTGTCCCGTGGCATATGCAGGGTCCCCAGAAACTCGCCCAGTTGCATATTACAGGGTGTTTGCTCGCGTGGCCATTTACATATAAGCGCGGCGATGCGAACGCCTACTCGCCGCAACGTTTGTTAAACAATTAACCGAATGCAAACATCGAGCTGGTGCTTCGTTGTTCTTGCCCCCCTCCGCAACCTCTGCGTGTCTCATCCCCTCCCATTTTCCTAGCTGCGCGTGTAATTAATGGAAACGGCAGAACTCCTTTCGCAATGGCGAGAGGGTGGAAGGGGTGGTATAATCCGCGGCGTGCCTATCGACTCAAAGTGCGCGACGAGGAGTGCAACGAGACATCATCTGAAGATTAATCCAGCGTGAGATCGCGTCCCCGGGGCACGATGACATTACGTCAATGAGACAACGCGCACTTTGACGAGTGGATGCTCCTTGTTCCCTTTCCCTTTCCATTTTCTGTTCCTCGACGTCCTTCTGATCTCCTCTCCCTTTGATGACACTCTGGACGCACGAATTTTTCCAGGGATAATGACACGTCGCCGTGGGCGACAAGTTTTTCTTTTATATTTGTTGGAGAGGGAAGATTGTCGTTTCGGATGGTAAAATGATTTTAGGGGTGAATTGGGAAATTGTTTTGGGTAACTGTAGTTACCCTTTTTTTGGGGGCGGGGAGCTCTGTGAGTATGAGCTTAAAACTACCTATCTTAGAGCTATCTAAACCTAAGTATACTTACTACCCCTAAAAAATAACTCGTTTGACTCTGTTGAATCTCCCAATGGAAATGCACGAAATTTTAGCACGTGATCGTTCGAGAGCCTCTCCAGCTTCAGTCTGGAAGGATTCTCCCAGGGGATGTTTCAAGGTAAACATATTTATAGATGGGAAGGGATCAGGTAGAGAGGATCATACACGCTGGGGGGATAATCAATAACGGACGAGCAACGGCACTGACGCGTTTGCAAAAAGAACGCCCGTCAGGGAAAAATGGAACAGATACTCCGGGCGTCTTCTGTTCATCGCGCCGCGTCGGGGCTGTCCTCGGCGGCGACGCATAAAACATTCGAGGATTACTAGGAGCGACGGTGCAGCTCGCTGTCACTTTTACGACGATAATATTTTAGCGAGACGTCAGTCGTGTTCCTGTCCCGCCCGTCGTTTCGTGAATAAGTAGTCGTACGGGCGGAAGATCGCACCTTTAGCGATCACGATTTCACGGAAAATCGGTCATGAGTGATGACTGGTGCGCCACGAGACGCGTTAGCTTGTGCAATTATATTTTTAGAAATGTTGAAACGATGCAGTTGATCTTGGGAAAGCTTTCATTAATTATGTTTGTATTTATTTTGGAGTTTATTCTGGTATTTATTTAAGCATTTCTTCTCGAGTTGATTCTAGCAAGGGTAAATTCAGAGAGCCCAAGATAAAAACGATCACTATAAATAAAAGCTTCAGTTTTTATAAACAAACTTCCTGCACTCCCCAGTATGTTATGAACATTTCAATATTTTTGTTTGCAATAAGTTATTTTGGTTCCTACATTTTAGGAAAATAAAATTTGTTTTCATACTGTCAATTTTGGTGCAACGATATTTTAACGGGAAAAAGTATGGAGGGAAAAATTTAGATTGAAATGATATATAATTTGTCAAACTTCAGGGGTTAATAGCACAAAATAAAAAAAATATTTGAATTTTCCATTAGGAGCAGTTAAAATGCGATAAATCATAAGAAGAAGAACCCCACTCATTTATCAATGAGGGAAAGAAAATTACTGAAAAGGTATAAAAAATCTTTGGGAATAATAAATCAAGTCGTCTAATTGGAGTTTAATCATTCTTCCTTTAGAGTTGATCGATCTTCCTGGAGTACAGCATTCTTCGGCCCTTGATGTTTCTGGACTCTTTTCCCTTAAACTACTTCATGTATGAATATTCATAAATAAAGCCCAGGATTAGATATAGACCTGAGAATTGTAAACAATTCACGCCAAACAAAGGCCTGAGAGTGCAAAAAAAAAAAAAAATACGAAATTCTACACGGTGTCAAAATTGCAAGCAACAACGTTCATCGTTAACAGTCTTCAGCAGTAACCAAATTGACGAGCTTTCGCTCCAGTTCGACGCGTTTCGAGGCGCGCATTCATCGAGAAAGCTGTCCAATAACAATTTTTATTTCCGCAATGGCCGCTGCCCGAAACTCGTTGTTCTCGCGCGATCACCTCGTCAAACCATAAATCAACGGATGCGCGAACACGGGATCGCTTTTATACGATATTAACCGAACGCCCGGGCTTAACTGGAATGTCATATCTGCGATTACAAGTTGCATCGTAATACACGTTGCACGCTCGTCAGGTTTGCTAGAACCAGCAGACAGAACCAAAAAAAAACTTGTTTATAGTTGCACCAACCACTTCATAGGGTCATTAGCAAGTCAAAGATTGGTTTGTTTCAAAAAGCTTAAAGTTAAACAGGGTAAACCACCCTAATCCTAACTTCCTCTCGATTATTGGTACCGAACACCCACCGCAAGCCATTCCCACAATTTGTCTGCCTCCATCAAAAAATTCGTTCCACCTCGCAGTCATTAACGCCTGGGGGACGGAACAGAACAGAACTCCTGAATCACGATTCGCGGAACCGGTCTCTGAAATTTAATAAAACCGAACACACGGTGGTCTGATTCAACCGAAGAGTCGACGCAGGTGGAGAGGTGAAAACAAAAGGATGAACGCAGGAAACCGGAAAAAAAACGAGGGTGAGAAATAGGGTTGAAGAGGAGGGGGAGAAGTGCTCCCGCGGAGATGACTCCAAACCCTCCTCTCTTAGGTGGGAGGAGGTCCGAGGCGGAGGGACGAAGACGAGGAGAGGACGGCGAGGAGGCAGCCATACATTAATTACTCGGATGTTATATGCATGTTGATGGGATACATATGTATGAGCACTTGTAAGTAAGTCGTGTGCGGCTTCTGCCGAGAGAATGTTCCCTCGGGAGCGACGGTCTGGCATCGAGACTTTCAGTCTTCTCTAGGGGAGTCCCCGTTGTTTCGCCCCATTTGGAGACGCGAAAAATTTCCCGCCCGCGCTCCTCACGTCGACCAGACGTGCCCGCTGGAGAAAGGGATCGGATTCGACGAACTTTATTCGCGCACGGCGAGACGAGTCCCTGGAGAGGACGATGAGCGTCGCGCGTGCTGGCTGAAAAACGACGTCGAGCAGGAGAGACCGAGAGAGGATCGATTTTGAGATGAGTGGCGGGGGTACCCCTCGACTTGCAGGATTAATTCGTTCCGGACCTTCGAATGTTGGTATGTGTTGGATGGTTAGTGCTTGGTGTATATGTGGAAGTACTTCAGTTTTATTAGTAATTTTTATATTTTTATATTTAATACATTTTTATTTTTATTACGAAGTTGGATTAATTTTATCATTTATAATTATTCTATATTGGGAGTTAGGTAGCATATGATTAATATCTAGATATTATTTTATATTTTATACATTAATGTTAGAGTGGATTCGCTGTACTTTGTTGGATCCTACGGGAAGGAGGACGTCTGAGTAGATGTGAATCGAGGGTGCGAACAATTGCTCGAAGATAGACCAGCGCAGTGCCTTGCGAGGGTTTTGATAACCTACGTGTAGCTCGACAACTTGGAAAAGATTTCACCAGGCGTCCCTAAGGACTCAGTTTCCCCCTTGGTACTCCGATGGTGGTATTTTTCATGCTACACCAGTTGGAATCCCACAGGCTCGTTCTTTCTTCGCTACTTTTGGGCTATTTACAGCCAATGGGCATTTTTAATCGTTCATAACATTATTGTAATTTATTATTCCTTAGTTTATTCGCATTTGAGGAGACTAGGAAGATTGTTTCTTCGAACTGGACTTTGAATACAATTTTTTATTTATACATAAATAATGTGTAGAAGGAAGAGCCAGAATTCGTTCGCTTGAAATTAATTCCTAATGAAGGTATTAAGCTCTACTCAAAAGAGTGAATAGTTTATGCGCGAGTTTCTCCCTTAACATAATGAACTGCATGGACAAACCAACAAAAGAATATTTCACTGTAAAGAAATGTCTTTTTTTTTTCGTTTGTTTCCTTTTCCTCTCTCCGAGGACAATTTCACGGAAACGGTACTAATTATCGTGTACATTTAACCACTGGCTAGAATTTTCTTTCCGCGCGCTTTTTTCAACCGCGAGTTTCAGAAAACACTGAAAAGCTGCTTTTCATACGTCTGTTCACCGTGAACCGTGGCGGTAACCAAACGCATTTTAACATGTAACATGTAACATGTTACGTTATGTAGAAACCGCGGCATAATTATATCGAGAAACCGCAGAAAGAGAAACGAGAGAGGGGTGTTGAGGCAGCGGAAAAGAGATCGGTGGAAAGTAGAGCAGCGCAACAACAGCAACAAGTTCGCCACAATTTCAACCACCGACGCTTCCAAACGGAACACTAACAAAACTTTTCAAAGAGTTTTCAAAGACTTTTGTGCACGGGCGATGTGTGATGAGCTTGGGGCATTTGTAATCGTTGGATGGTCGGAAATGAAAAGACTAGATGAGTGTCACAAGAAGAGTAGGTTTTGGATCCATTCCAAAATGAAAGGCATTGAATGCATCCCAAAAAGAAAAGCTATGCACACATCACGAGAGAAG
This sequence comes from Hylaeus volcanicus, assembly GCF_026283585.1. Taxonomy (NCBI): domain Eukaryota; kingdom Metazoa; phylum Arthropoda; class Insecta; order Hymenoptera; family Colletidae; genus Hylaeus; species Hylaeus volcanicus. The sequence goes on from NC_071982.1 coordinate 16,545,686, forward strand.
GTGCTTCGAACGCGTGTCGCAAAATATCTTCTTTTTTTCCCGTCACAAGAAAAAATATTCCCAATAATTCCCATAAAATTCCTAGAATATCCCCTGCAGCGATTCGTTACCTTCCAAAAGCGATTGTGTCCAATCGCAAATATTCCTTCTTACTTGGCGTGCTCCGTTTGGCCCCCCCCCCCCCCCCCAACTTATTGACTCAGCAAATTAGTAAGAAGCGGCACTTTGCGACCGCGCCGACGGCAAATGAAGGCATTAAGCTTCGAGTCGAGCGTTTGCATAAAATTTTCACGGAACCGCCGTCGCACTTAGAACGTTACACCGCCGGTACGATCGATCGACATCGATTAATGCAAAGTGGATTAAGATTCGGCGGAGGGGTAGGCCGAGGCGTTGCTCAAGTATTAGTTATGCCGCCATAAATACACACAGCCCGTGCGCGTGATTTCAATTTTAGACCGTTAATGGACGCCCGGGCCGGCTACTGTGGATCACGATCCCGTCGGAAACAAACATACCGTAATTAGTCGACGTCGAACAACATCCGAGTGAATTAAGACGCGGCTTATGGCCGCGCAAATATTTGCCGGACGATTCCCTCGGTTTTCGAATCCCATCGCGCCAAGCGCCGCGACGTCGCATTTCCCTGCTCGGAAAGTTGGACAAAAGTTTTCTTTCGAACTTCGAGTGCTGATCAATGGCTAAGAGGCGAACAATTTTAAGTATTCTGTTCATTTTGGAGTTTCACTTATTTTTTGGCAAAGTTAATGCTTTTATTAAATTAAATAAGAAGTGATTACTGCAACTCCAAAATTGATTAAATACGATAAATATACTGTGTGTATTATATAGAGTTTAAATAGATTACAGATGTTCATGAATTTATGACAAGTGGAAATATGAACAATGTATGTACATTATACAAATTTCACAATTTACTAGGAAGGTAGTCTAATTTAGAGAACCTCCACGTGGAATTACAAATGGCGAGATTAGTATTTTAGTCAGCTCGCTGGGATTTCCGACCAGTGCACGTCGGGATTTCGACGTCACGGAAGAAGTGGCTGCGATTGGAAGTGTTCCAACACGGAATGTAATATATCGCGAAACGCGAGACGCGAATCGTGGAAAGGCTCAAAGGACGGGAGCGAAAAGATTGTTCCCTGTGGAAGTATGCGTGCGGCACAGTCGTGGAAGCCGCGCGGTAGAAAATGGAAACGATATGTTTGAACAGAGACGAGAGAATGTTGCTTCAGAATTTCGGGTCCGTTTCAAAAGATGACGTTTTATACTCGCGAGTCTGTGCGTTAAAAATTTCGTTTGCACGGAAGAAGGTACAATTTATTACAGTGATACAATTTAGTGTGCCGTACTAGCAACGTATTTACTTATTCGACAAACTGCGCATCTCACCTCCTCACTGTACCTTCATTCAGTATCCCAAAATCGAGTGTTGCAATTTCTACGACTCTATCTGAACTATCTTTTCACAAACTAAATTACCATGCTCTCTATCTACCTATACCTCAATCATTAGCATCGACGTGACCTCGCTTTTTGTAAAAAATACATCAATAATACCTAACAACAAAGACTATCAAACTTTCCGAACAAACAAATACCATTATCCAACCTGGAAACCCTCAAACCTTCAACAATACCACAAGTGGCCGCATAATTAGTCCTTCGACTACAATTCCACGTTCGTTCCTCATGGGCGGTAGATGAAACAACCAGTCAGAAACAAGGGGCATTGTTGATCAATCGTTGTTTAAAATCAGACGAAACGAAACGCACGGTGTAACGAACTTCCAGAAAGGGATCAGGAGTCGCAGAGAATAATGGGCAACCGGTTTTCAATAACCGTTCGTAGGGATTTCGATGAACTTTCCCCCGGCCCTCTATCTCCACTCCACCCCCTCGAAAGCTGCTTTCCCGCGAATGTCAGCGCTTTCACGATCAGTGGAAAAAAAAGCGCCAGTGGTCTTCTGAAAATCACGACAGCCGTTGCTACCTTTCTACCAGCCACGTGCTGGCCCCCCCTCCCCTCCCCTCCCCTCCCCTCCGCTGTTCCTCTTCCCGAAAACTGGCGAAAGCCTGTTTTAAATGCTCCCTAGCATTGTTTGCGGCAACTTTCAGCCGCTTTTACTACCGCAAACAGCCATTTTCATTTAGTTCTCTTTTCATCCCCCCGATGCGCTAAGTGAATTTTACTGCCCACTTCCATTTCGTTCTCCTTTCATTTCCTACGCGCGGGGCTCGACCCTGTTTGGTAAATCTAATCCTTGCTTTTTATAAAAATCTCCCCCCCCCCCCACCATTCTCTCTCGTTCGTTTCTCTCTGCGTTCGTTTATTTTTCCCGCGTCCATTTTCGTCCATCTCGTTTACGCTTCTCTCGCGTTTCATGGCTCGTGGTTATTTTCTCTAATTTCTCTGTTTCGCCGTTGCGCCGCCGCCGCCCCCCCCCCCCCCCTATTCTGGGCGCTTTGTGCTCTGTGTCTGAAGGTGAAGGGGTTGTCTCTGTTTTTGTATCGTTTCGGTGTGTATGAGGTTTTATTTTTTATTTTTCAGAATATTTTTAATATTGAGAAACGACCGGGGTCGAATGAAATTGTCTCTCTCGGAAATTAATTAAAATTAATTGCTTTTTTCCAGGAGTCTGTATATTTTATTTCTGAAGCGGATTAATTTGAGACTCGTGAGTAGATTGGGGATCCATACGCAAAATAAAATCTGAACACGTACATAGAGACATGGAATCTAAACAGGAATTTATTTTACACTGATTATTAAAATATGAACTTTACTTTCAATATTTTCTTTTTTATCGAATTAAAATTTTGTATATAAATTGAAAAAGTCACTTTCATCAAAATTTTACTTGCTACATTTTCGAGTCGCATAGTAACCAATGGTCGCAAGTTCCACTGTTCTCATTTCTCCCCTCCCACATTCGGTCGAATTCTTTGCCGTGATTTTCCTGATTTTCACGCTTTCCTTCGAGCGAAAAAAAAAGAAGATTGATCGAGGATAGTTTCACGCAACGAGAACGACGCATCGAATGAGAAACAAAATCGAGGGAGGTAGGGGGGCTACAGTGGTGAGTGTAACGAACAAACATGAGGAGGAAAAAAATTTGCCAATCATATATTCAAATGCACGAAGAGCGTCCGCTGGTATCGATGGATCGCCAAACAACGCAAAAATAAAAATTCCATTTCGTGCCGGTTTTCTGGCAACAATATCCATGACATGATGCAACCCACTCTGTCGGGACGACATCGATTTTTATTAGTTTCGTCGTCCTTGAAACAGACATTCGTTTGTGCGATTTCGAAAAAAAAATGCTTCCCCGATATTTTCTCGAAACTTGTTTCAAAAATGATTGTACTACAAAATACAGAAGTTTGATCTCTTCGGTCTTGTTTTATTTGTGATAAGTTGGAATCGCTTGCAAGAGTGATTGTGATCATTTCGGTATGTTTGCATTGTTGATTTAAATTATTAGTTTATTTGGATTCCTGCTAACTTCGAAGATGACTTAATGCGTATAAACGAAGCATCGATAAATCAAATGCATTGCAATACGCATTGGGTGGTCTTCAATTATTTTGTCACGAGCTTCCCTTATTGAATCACTCGTTTCGAAATTTGATCATGAATTCGCGTAACATATCATACGGCGCGAATCCATATTCATGCTGTGTTTGAATTTGTATTGCATTGAATATGAGTTCCATTTAAGTGAGAATAGCAAAAGTACTGTCACGTGAGATATTGTCCAATATAAATTCAAAAATATATAGTGAATTATTTCTTTAATTTGTCATTAAGAAAAGGAAACCTGACCTTCAAATTTTCTTTATACTTCAACCTACAAATACGAACCATTCACACAAAATTATGTACTGAATCCATGAATCCATCCTTAACTTCAGTTACTCCATGCAAATCCGCAATAATGCAAGAAAAACACGCGTTCATTGGCGTCCGTGCAACGATACCGTGTAACCGGTTTCCACGTTGATCGCTCGTATAATCGACATGAACCTCGACGAAGGATTACTGCATTAATAAACGCGATTACTCTGGTTCCAGCAATTAATGCTTAATCAGCCGCTACCGATTTGATTGTATTCTATACAACGTGAGCCTATAATTATCGAAACGACTCAAGAGGATTGAATTTTTAAAAAACATCAACGCCTCTCTTTTACTTAGGTCAGGATGTAAAGTACGTATAAAGAATACTTTTTTGAGCTACACTTTTTCTGGAAAGGTTCGATGGAACGTGCGATTTCCAGCGGGCAACGACTCGTCCTCCATGTAAATTTGGCTCGTTGGCGGCGCGAAACAGAAAAGCAATTAATTAACGGCGCATTAATTATTGACATGGACAATATTCGGAATATTGAAAACGGCAGCGTCACGACTTACGACCCATTTAACATTTCGATGAAAACGCCGTACGTTCGTTGGCTCCGGCGTCGAATCAAAAGGCCGCAGCGACAAATGTTTTCGACTGCCGTCACTTCGTGCCGCGGAGAAATCGAAGATTCACCGAGTGTACACCAGGCGGACGGTTTTATGCGGCTGATGATTTTAATTTACCCGTCCTGAGCGTGAAAAATCGTTTCGGCTGTATTACGTTCTCGCGCTGGGAACAAAGGGAACAATACCCCGTTTGTTACGCCGCGGAAAATCGCCAATGCGCGTGGGTGAAACTTTACCTCGCAACGCGTTTATCGATAACTTCGTATTGTCCGAGAGGATTATAGCGAGATAGGTGAGCGTGATAAATCTGGCATCATTTCGTCAACTGATCGAATTTTTCATCGTAGAACTAAATGGTATACATCGTTGATTTGAATTAAATATTCAGTTTATTTTTCTTTTAATTTCTGTAAAGCTGTTTTCAATAGATTCCTGAGGTTTTCGCGGTGAAAATGAGCCCAAGCACGATGCCATTCGGACTGCTTTAGGTTAACGCGTTTGGGGCATGTGCATCAAACATACTAAAACAAAAATATTTCCTCGCTCAAACTGTTAAAACTATTATCTACAGCGCTGATTCGTACACCACTCCCCAGTAACATCAGTTTTGACACCACCTGTCTAACCAATTGCATTCTTTTCTGAAACAGCTCCATGTCAACATTGATTTGCATCGTTAACGAAACCGCAACGTGGCTCGTACACGCGTGTCTGTTCTTCAGGGCTCGTTGAGTCGTCAACTTGTTCGAGTGCGTGGTTTCCCTTATGAATATGCAAACTGGATTTTAATGCGCGAGGTATCCGTTCGCGTGGCTCTCGCGATCGCGCGGAAAACGAAACGACGCGTCGACGGCGGTTTCCGTTTTCGCCTGATAGAACGATCCAGGACGACTCGGAAGACAATTTTCTCAGACTGGGTATCCAATTTGCCAGGGGATCGGTGACAGTGACGGATCCCGAGTCGGTGACGAGCGAGAATGGTCGATTAATCGGCTACTATTGCGCTCAATCAATTACAGACCACGACGCGTCTACTTATCCTTCAAACGAGAAGATCGCGAATGGATGGTTCGAGTAACTCCTTTGAAACACGATGTTCCTCGAATTATCACTGCTGGTATGATCGTCTTAGCCAAGACGATCCTAATTAATCTTTGGAAGACATGCTTTCTGGAAGCGGCTGCTTCCCGGAATTTTTTAAATTTAACATTAGAAATACCAAACCGTCTGCCTAGCGTTACGTTCAGCTTCTATTTGTCCGTAGTTTAATAATTAAGGAAAATTATGCATTCGCCACGCGACATAGAGAGGTCGAAGACTTTAAAGCGGCCCGGTTAATTGCTACAATTACGTTTGATTAATGCCCCTAATTACACTTTCTTTTTTAACTCTGTAATGGCCGCTGGTATCGCTGCTCGTGAATCAACGCGGTTAGACGAATGTGTAATGAAAATTAATATTCGACGTAACCCTCGCGTGCAATCGGACAAATTTATTTCGTGGCGATGACAAAACGTTTCCCCAAAATTAAAGGATTAGGTGAATTATGTGTCAATTATTAACAATGATAATCTTTATATTGCTCTGAGTTAGAGAAACGCGATAAAAAATTACTTTTCACTCCCGATTATTATCATCGTCTCCTAAAGTATGATTTCTATCCGCGAGAGAAAAGATCGGCACGGTTGTTTTCGATGGTTGAAACAGATCATTTGATGCAAACTCTGTCCACCGTTTCTTGTTATATAATATACCTGACTCACGGCTCGTCTTTGTCATTACAGGGAAGACGACATACGTGCAGGCAGTGGCAGGAGGAATTGCTCAGTTACCGTGCGAAGTGGAACCGTCGGTCGCTAGAGACAAGCTACATCTAGTTATTTGGTACAAGGAGGAGGTAGACGCACCGATATACAGGTAAGCTCCACTCTTGCATTCCTTATATCCACCGTATTGTGGATTCTAAATCATCCTCGCCTAGCAGACCGTCCGTTTGGAATAAAAATGAAAATTAAAGGATAGAAGGAAGTGAGGTACAATTGAACATATTGGAACGAAAGGATTCCGTGTCTTTCTACTTGATATTTTACTTTGAAATTTTATTAATGCTTCAATGTAGACTTATAAAATATAAAATTTCATCACCTTAAGAACAAAAATTTTTGGTTTTACTTTCCGTATAAGATTTCCCATTAGATTAAAGATAACGTAATTTGCCACATATTCGACTCATTGTATTTCTAAGAAATGCTGCAATTTCTGTAATTATAATGAACATTTTGATTTTTCTAATATAAAATGAAATGGACATTAGGCATTATTTTCATATGACGATCGAAGTTGTGTTGAAGCAATAATGAAAAATTGAAACAGTTCAGATTGTTACTCCGAAATGTCTGGCATGAAAGCTGCATTGCGGACAATCCACTTTCTCGAGGCATTCCTGCCCATAAATTCATTTTCCAGCCGGCGAGTTTTACTTCTGAAATGTTGCCAATTTCCTCCTTGTTTGTATTATATTCTCCGTGTCTACTCGTCATTATCTGTCCTCCATGGTTTCCACATTGTTTCACTTTAGCCCCGTGATAGAGATTCAGATTAAGTTTCGCGCGAGTAATGAGTTTCTCTAACGTTGTTTCTGATCTTTGAAAATTTCGTATCAAACGTTTCCCCCCCCCCCTTTTCTCTCTCTCCAGGTCAATATATACATATACATAATATGTGTACACACGCGCACACACAATAATTTAAAATATTAAAATTGTACGGTTCGAGAAAGGAAGCAAAAATGGTCGGTGGATAAAATGGAGGCAAAAGGAAAGAAAATTACATTTTTAATCGATTCACCGTCACCGTATAAACCATTCTGAATTTTTAAATCTCTGCATAAACTCCTGGTTACGTTTAATTAAAGTTTCCACGACGAAGTTGGTCCGTGTTGCGTAAACAACATTGTTATAACATCACGCTGTTCCGCGCGTCATTCTTCAAAAAGATAATTAAAATTTCGCAAAATTCACTGACACATAAAAAAAAAAAGAATTTCCACTAGGTGCGTACCATTTTTACCGACGCGCACACTTTGACACGGGGAAAATGTCTGCATTTTCTGCGAGTCGTGTTCCCATTGCAAGACAGAGGGAACCTACTGAGCTGTAACACATGCGAAACATTCCTCTCTTGACAAAGCCACAGTTAGAGTGTGCTCTTTGCAATTTTCTTCCCTTTACGTCAAATTACACGCTAGTTTGCATTCTTTTATCGACTCGGAAACCATTTGCACGAGTTGAGGGGATGGGACACCATTATTCCTGATGATTCCAGTGGATATTGCTTTTGAAGTATCAAAAAGATCTGGTTAAAATTAAACGATATTTTTGAAATTTCTCGCGTCACCCTCCTGCCCTCCCCTCTTTTTCCATAAACTCTAGCATATTTCAATACGGACAAAATCCCTCGACTTGTAGTACAAGAGGGATCGATTCAACGTTGGAATGGCCCGCGAGAGAAAAAGCCCCAATCTTTTTCACGGACGATGGTTGGCCACGTGTGTGCACATTTTTCTTCCATCAACCGCTACCGCCCCGTGCCACATAAATTTAAATCTTTAAACAAAAGGATCCCGTCTGATCAAGAGCTTCTATCCTTTTTGTTAATCTTATTCTGTTTCTAACAAAGTCTCCTATTTTTCTTCGTGCGCAATGCTCGTCGGGTACATTCTCCTTCGCATGCATCACGTCCTCGATTTATTCCCGCGCTAACTACCACCTATTACGCCGCTTAAATTATTCACTAAAAGAGACTACTTTACCCGATCCAGATGTAACAGACAACACACCTCTAGGATTTATGATATCCGAGGCGCCTGGAATTCCACGGCAAACGGAATTCAAAATCGTACACCTACTTCAGTTCCGTTTAAACGCTGGGTAATTCAAGCCTTCCCGTGAATTCCATTCGCTATTTTGTGTTCAGGCATGAACAATTGTAAATTGAAAAAATATTAACGAAGGAAATGATAGAACTAAGTGGTTATTATCGAATGGAATATATTTGGTTCATTCCAAAAGTTTATGGAAACTGTTGTTGTTCTGGGCCACAGAAGGCTTGAAATATAAATAAGTACAAATGAAATTTGTTTCGTTTGGACCAATTCGAGTAGAACTATCCATAGAGATTAAATATTCAAGCACCAGTTAGGCTTGCAGGTACCATTATTCGCATTTGTACGTCACGACTCAAAATATGACGCGACAGTGGCCGAAATATTAGTGTCATACATATATGCATGACATGGCAGTCACGTGTTAAGAGATGGTTAGACACGGACAGTATACAAATCACCTAGGTAACTATTCTGGAACACACTAAACTAACAAGTAGCGTCGTCCAAATTGACAATTTCCGATTTTCATGCATAAATTCAAGCACTAAAAAATATTAAACACGAAGCGATAAAGCTGGCCTGAATCAATGGAGGTAGAAGCAACGCGAAAAGATTTGATTTTCGAAAACTCTGCACTCGTGTACATCTGTTCAAAATTAAATCCAAAAGAAGACTTTCCATCAGACCACTATTCACATCTCAGAACTTTAAAAATCCGTGCTAGCGCCCCTCCACTGTTTCCAACAACGAGTAAAATAAACACGTCCCCAAAGTTCGGCCCCATCTACTTCCCAAATACCCTGTATTGCCATCTAATAGACTCGTAAACTGTCGCGGGTGAACCAGTCCCATTTCCACGCGGCAATTTTCCACCGTCGTTCTCGTTTCCATAAAAACTGAGGATTTACGTTTCTGGAGAGGTCGAGACATGTTAAAAGAAAGTCGATTCTCGCCCGCAAATCCACTCCCGTCGGTCGGGAAATCCCCGTAGAGAGTGGAACGAAGGAAACCCGTTCGCGCAACGTGTCGCAGCCTCGTAGAGAGGAACGATCGTTGCAGGAGCGCGAAAACGTCCTCCAAGGACCGGTTTCAGCGAACCAGCCCCGAGGCGTTAGTCCCTCGCAAACCCCCTTCTCGCTCGCGGCCGATTCGTTCGCGAAATAAGGCGAAAAAGGCGCTAACACCTGCCTGGACGCGGATAATCGAGTAGGGGAATCGTAATTCGCGCCATCGGAACCGTTCGACCTCGACATCGCCTCTTAACTTCTCTTTTTGGACGATCCAAAGACTGAATCCAGAGTAAACTGCCAGGGCAGATTCCATTAAGGAATTCTGTTTATTAGATGTATTAAAAATGGATCATCGGCAATTAATATTCGACAAATAAACAATTTTCTTGTGCGATTTCCCATTCCAGATTGCATCCCAATAAAAATTGATATTTATTTAGATTTATAATCAAAAGCATGTACTATGTCCTATTTTAGATTTTCTCCAGAAATAAGATACAATTTGGTTCATAAGGGGTTAATCTAACACCGAATTGATTAATGATGGCATCGATCCCAGTCAGTAGATGCTCACGTCGCAGAGAATTCAACGAGCTCGTCGAGAACTCCGCGACAACATAGTTGTCAAATGAGTGGATTTATTAGCAACGGTAAACCAACCGCGCGGATACCTGTGACGTGTCCCTGTTGTACGTGTGCACGGTGGGTCAATGGGATTCAGCACGGCGCTGGACACAATGTATAATACCCGGCACTGTACAGTCACTTTGTTTCGTACGAAGCGATAAACTGAGAGTAATATGTCAGCGTATTCTTTCGCGGTAAATGAGATATGTGTAAATGCGAGCTGGAACAGTGGAATTATGAACGATGGACCCGACGCACAGTTGTGCGAAATAGAGCAAAGCGTAGACGAAATATAGAAATATAAATGTATTACCAATTATACCAAGTATTATAGCAACTATACTAACAACACTCCAATAATTTAACAATACCTTAACCCAACACCTTTCACGAGAAAAATAGAAATTACAATTCTCCCAACTATATTAAATTTCCATCCAATGTCATCTTGCATTTTAGGACAAAACCAGAACCTGATACTTTATCTACCACCGCGCATATTCCGCTCTAACATAGCAATCTCTTCCCGCGACGTTTCGTGATGGAACACCCTATATACACGCATCGGCAACGTTTAATTTCATAAATGTTCGTGGCTTTAGTCGCAGTGTTCTTGCCAACGACTAGGGTTAAACGTCCATAAAATGAATTGCTGCCCCCCATTCCATCGTCCCCGTGGCGCTTCGATCCCCAAAGAGCCAGCCCCGCGCATTCTTGGCGCGGAAATCGCGACAGGAGAATTATGGTCGCGATATTACCGTGCTCCCTGCATGTAAGTAATACGTCCATCACGCTCCCAGGCGCAACTCTACAATCCATAGTTTTATTAAAATGAAAACTCGCGCGCGCGCGCGCGCGCTTTCCGCGTTTTAGCTTTAAGCCGGAGTTTATTTCTCGGCGAGTAACACGCTCGACTTTTCTAAGCTCGGCCCGAGGATTTTTACATTCTCGCGGTTGTGTACGAAACGGAATAAAGAACCGACTCATATTTCCGCTCGGGGCTTTTTATTTCCCTCCCTCCTTAGAGCCACAGGGATCGTGGAAACTCCGATAGGCAAAGGGATACCGAGTTACGACAATGAGTCTCGGGTAGCGTTTTAAACTCGGGGACTTGTTTAGTGGCGAACTTGGGAGTATTTGGCAAGTTTGTTTATTTCTTTGTTAAGGTTTTCTTCGTGGTGATAGACGAGGGTGGTTTGCAACGGGCTGTGAGGTTTTCATGGCGGGGGAAAATATGTTTATGGGGCGAAATGGTTTGACGGAGTGTGCAGATTGTGAATACAAGACAGTGGAAGATGGGTAAATGGATGAAGATGGAAAGATAGTGAGATATCGCGTGGATTATAAAATTACAAAACCAACAATTATACCATCCATCATACCGTCGACTATATGTATATATCAATATATCTATGGTATATATCAACTATATACCAATTGTGCAACTATGTATACAAGAAGCTGACATGTCTTGTGTTTTCGTCAAATTGTGTTTCTAGGAAGATATCCTTACCCTCGTAATCAAAAACTGGAAAACTACAATACTCCTAAATACAATGAACCTAAGTAACCGACAGCCCTAATGCACTACGACAGCATACGATCTCAATTTCAATTGAAAACCCTGCTGCGTACCATTATATTCCAAAGGAGTTAACAACACTCAGCAACGATATTACTCATAAAGACCCTCTGTCTTGTTTCGCGATTTTCCACGACGATATCATTCTCCCCAGAAAGACTACGTCTCTCCAATTGGTCCATTTTCTTCTCGACGGTTCCCTCCTCGCAGTTTCTCTTTCCAGCGAGCTGGTGTATGAATTGCACCGATCTTAAGGGTATCCCGTGTTGAAAATAGAATGTTATTGAAATATGAATTGAATACTTGTTCGTATGTGAATCAAATTTCTGTTAAATATTTTTTAAATATTCTGTGATCGAGTGTTATGCCAACTTCATTCCACTTGAACGTGCTACACGAAGATCTTTAGGATCGCCAAAAATAAAAATACCAATACTAGATTTCTTTCAATAATTAAATTTCAAGAGATTCCCGAAACGCACTTTACTCCCGAAAAAGTAGTCTCGAAATTTTTGTCTCCATTGCGTCTTCCACTCCTAAAAGATCGGAAATTGTGAATTACCCGTAGGCTCGTTCGTCAATCGATAATCACTTCTGAAAAGAGAAAAGCGAAGGTATCGGCTCCTGTGGAAAATTCGATCATGCGTATTTATAGCGTCGTCGTCGTCGCGAGCGAATAGCAACGGAGTGGAGAGAGATGGAGAGAGACGCGGAAAATGTAAATAACTCGTTGGAGAAATTCCTTTAGAGGGGTAGATGGTGCTTTGATCTCTTTAAGAAAGCTCTTGCGCCATCGATACTCCATAAATTTAGTTAGATCCACGTCGCTATTGCGACCGGGGGCGGGTGCCGTAATAAAAGTACCGTTCGCGTAAAAGCCAGATATTAGATGGTAAAGTGGCTCAAGAATTTCGCGTGACTCTTTGCTTTTTCCTTGATAACCGGCGAGCATTTTTCAATTGATCGTTCCGCAACGGAGTTTCGCTCGAAGTCAATATGAAATGTTTTGTATGCTTTCCCCAGTAGAACGTGGAACACTTCGGAACGTTACACGATTTATCAATGCGAAAGCAACGGGCTGGTGTGGGCTTGTTGCTTTATGCTGGGGAAAACTTTCGAACCGATCGTATCGGGAAATAAATTTTTGTTTATATTTCTTCCATCTTTCAGGACTGCGTCGTTGCTTGGATATTTTAATTTTCGAATAGATGCAAGCGAAGAGCAAGGCTATTTTTATGTACTTTAATACATTTTAGAAGTACTCGAATACAAGTCAAATGATCGCGCAATTCAATAGGATCCAAATAGTTAAGTGATTTATGCAAACTTGAATATTCATTAATCTATGAATTTATAAGTGAAATGTAGTAAAAAAAGAAATGCAAAGTGCTCGCGACTTCCTTCTCCGCTATCGATTCGACGTTTCCACCGTTTAATCAGTTAATTAATCTCAAAATAATTTACAATTTGTCACGATCGCTGACTTGTCATGACTAAGTGGGACTAGGCACGAAGTGATTAGTGATAACACGAGGCAACTTATGTTTCCGAGATTACGATTATGAGTCACCTTCGTAATAAGAAGTAAGGGAAAGATTTATGTGGTTTCGCGTAAACCCATTTCCACTGTTTTTTTTAATATCTGTCCATTCGTTATTACCACCGTTTCATGACGCGATAATTTTACGTGACTTTTAAATGCATTCACTAAGTGCACTGAATTGCATGCAACATCTGCGAAGTAGTTTAAAAATGTTTTCCTTGCAATCTCCTCGCTGTTGAACGAGTTACTTTCCTAATGATTCGATTCAACAATTTATTTTTTTTTTTTTTTTGTGAATTTACCTATTTCTACCAAAATTAAATAAAATCTCGTGCATAAATTTAAGTAAATTCATAGTTAGAAAATTCACGAAATAAGACAAGAACCAATTTTAGACTCGTGTAGTGTCGCAATAAAAACGTCAAGCATTGACAACGACTCGAGGTCTCTTTAAACTCTCCAAACTCGACGTGACTCCTGCGACAGAAGAAAACAGAAAAGCTACTCCGAGCTCGGTTGGCTCAACGAAACCGACATAGAAACGCGTTTCGAGTCCCGTTTTCTTTCTTCGCGTCGCGATATTACACTCAGAGAATCCACTAAAGCTCTCAAAATGTTTACAAGTGTAGCTAATATACTTCCCCGTGAATTTAAACGAGAGCAAGAATCTACTTTATTGACATCAACGAGGTGATATTAAAACAGGACGTGTCTCCGCTATTTCTAGCTCCAAGCTACTCTAAACATCCCAATGAACATTTAAAATTGTCCAACGTAATAAAGACGTTGCTTTCCGACATTTCCTGTGCTTCCTACTCGCTATACTATGGATGCCATGAATTTATGATGTATATTGATACACGAATGAAGCGTGGTATACAGTATACAGTACACATTCGGTGAGAACAAAAAATTATATATACTTCACATCATTTACATATTAACTTCCCCTTTATATTAAAGGCCCCTTCAGAAAACCTTCCAAATTTGCCAAGACACCCACCCCAAGAAATATGGTCGACCATAACGCGAGCCGTGACGTCGACAATGTCCACCGGTTACCAACAAACCACCATCGCTATTATTTATTCTCGTCGGGGCTTCGAAAACCGTTTCAATCGTGACCGCCGCGAGTATCGTTCCCGTTGCCAGCCCCGAAATTTGTCGTTCGCCCACACCCGCACCCCCGCCCGTCCTTCGTGCCCTGTCTTTCTACGTCGCCGCTACACACGCCACACCGAATGTTTGCAGTTTCGACATGAGGGGACGAAATAATATCCTGGCACAAGGAAAACACTGGCAGGATGAGAGCCTCAACAAACGTGCCTTCTGCAGAGTCGACGAGCACTCCGCGAATCTCACCCTCCAGAACGTTCGTGAGACCGACGCCGCCGTTTACAGATGCAGGGTCGATTTCAAGCAGTCGCCGACCACGAACAGCAAAGTCAATCTCACAGTGATCAGTGAGTATTCAACAGATCTCACCCCCTCTTCAAATTTTCTTCGCCTACTAGATTTTTACTTACTACGTTATCTAATTCTAAAACGTACTCTTGTAAAATTAAATTAAAATAGTATCCCGCTTTAATGAAGCAAGTTTTACCACCCCTGAACACTTGTTACTTTAAAAAAATTCTGTAACTGTATCTGTATATTTTCTTCTAATTCACCACCGTTTGCCTTCAGCAACCTCCTACGTTCTTCGGTAGTCTATTTGTACTACTCTTTTAACAAAAGTCTTTTGATCCTTTTCTCCGTGTATCGTAGACTGAATGCGCACTTCGTTCGTCCCTCGTGTCCGTCTGTTTCATTCTCCATTAATCTTCCCGTTCTCCCGTTTCGACTTTCTGGATCCATTACGTTTTCTTGACGCCGCAATGTAATATTTAAAATTTGTCCTCAGTCGGTTATCCTCTGATCCCTTTTCCACACAATCTTTCGTCCCATTTACTGCTACCCATTAATTCCAACATCTTCGCTGCTTCCAAGAATAGAGATCTTTAATTTTCATAGTGATGTCTGTTTCTCTCCCGTCCTTCACTTTGATGCTAGTTTTTATTTTTCCGTTCGTACCGTTTTATCTCTCCTTTATTTTAAACGAATGTTTCTTATCTTTATCCACCTGTCTTCATGGATCCCCCGGGGCCATTTACTTTACGCGAATCTTTTATTTACTCTGATTCGCTTTCCCAGCTACTTCCTCTTTCTACACACCTACACGGAAACCGTGGAAGATTATACAAAGATAGAAAGGAAAGTAGTAAGTAGGATAAAGCAGTTTTATTCTTGCACGCTTACTTTCAACCAGCTTTCAATCCTTCGGAAAATTTTTCACATATAGTATACGAGTTCAAATATCGTATAAGAATTATTCAATTAGAAAAATGACATTTAACCGATACTGGTGTTGGAAATAGTAATCACTTCATCAATTCTTGAACGCAATACAAAAAGCATAGTTTCTATAAATATTCTTCATACTCTGCGTCCTTAAAAATGAAAATGTTCCTTCTGATCCCTCACGACAATTTCAAAGAATATATTTTCCATTCGTTTATCTTTCCTTCAAGCTTTTACCGTCTGGTTCAACAATCTTTTCTTCTTATTTCTTTAGCGTCGATGTTCAGCACTCCCATCCGCTATCGTTCTTGTTCCACCACCCTGTTTCCTTTTCCCCAGTTTCCTGTCTCTTTCGCCCTTCCCTCCTGGCTCTCGTCGATTTTCTTGAAATCGATCGAGCCTTTCCTCGATTAGCTTCGAACAAAGAGAGAGTGGGTCCGATCTTGACTCGGATCCACGGTTCAGCAAACGACAATTAAGAGGATCCCCTATCCCAAAGTCGCTGGAAATCACGGGAAATCCGAAATTAGACTAGCAATTTCGACCAGCGCCTTCGGATTGGCGCACCGATCTCGGCGATATCGATTACCGAATTCTCGCGGAGCTGAATCTGCGTTTGATCGCTCGACGTCGTTTCGATTTCTTCTGGTGCTTTAATTAATTGGCTCCGGGGAAACTGAACGTAGAAACGTTCTGTAATTATTTTTTTAATTCGTACAACAGTTCCTGAGTGTTTTCAATTCCGAGATTTCTCCTAATAATAATTATATCATTAATTATCATTAATTACTAGCAATGATCAATAATTAAAATTCTCTACTCGTAAATTTCATACTCGTCTTACGATCCATTCCACGCTATGAATGAAATAAAAATACAAATAATTATTCAAACATTGAACAAAATATTCGATTCCCTACTCGGACATTCAAACAACATTCCAATTCCAATTGTATTTAAATTGCACGTAAGTTCGATTACTCAAATAAGGAAAAATTCAACGAACAGTCCCAGGTGCTCGGATCGAACAACAGATTCATCTCGGTGGAGATCTAATCGCTCCGCCAGCCAAGGGAAACACCGTCGTCCGAGTCGGTTTCAATTTCGCGCGTCTGGTTTGAAAACAATTTGCATATCGTAAGCGTCGCCGCTCCTTAAGTGCACCGTGGGGTTGGTAACGACCAGCCAGATAAGAGTACCAGCCAAAGTGTCTGGCGGACGACACACCGTGGTGGTAATTCATCGTCGTTCAAATTGATTCGCCACGGAGTGCCAACCACCCCCTTTTCCACCCTCGCAAAAGCTCGTAGTTCCTGAAAACAATGTGGTTAAGCTGTCTCTGCAGTACGTAACACGTTCTATAGCAATGCTACCAAACCTGTTAAGAAAAGGGAGCAGAAATGACATTTTTCTGTGTTGCATAAGAAAATTGCACGTCAATAATATTAGCAGAATTGTTATATAATAAGATGATTTCTAATTTTGTTGTACAAGTTGTTATTGAATTATATGTTTCGTGTATTATCGGAAGTTTGTGAAACGTGTTATATATTACAGACGCAGCTTGACAAAAAAATATATTTCTATAATTGAAAAATGGCAGGAGCCCATTAGTGATAGAAACATCGAAGTTCAGGCGATCTAATTGTCTGAAATTATTACAGTACCCCCAGAGCAGCTCAGCATATTGGACGAAGATGGAAAGACTCATATTCCCTACTACAAGCTTGGCCCTTACACCGAGGGTGCATCTCTCAATATTACATGCGTCGCTGCTGGTGGTAAGTACTCGCATTTTACTTACTCTGTTTGTTCCCTCTCGTTCTATTTAACTGACTCCGCTCCACCCCCGATTTTCGAACGTTCCTTCTTCTTATGCGCCACCTCGATTTTCGCGTTTCTCTTTACTTTATCGCTGCACACCTTCCGTTCACTTCTGCTGCATTCATTCCTTTGATTCCTTTCTTACCTTGTACTAGGACATATAAGATTGTAATAATCGCTACATTAAACTACAAAAAGGTTAACAGAAAACGCCTCGTTATAACTATATAATATTTCCAACCAGTAACTAACTATCCCCCTTTTGTTCAATCTCCCTTTGTACTGTCCCTGTCTACCCCTCGCAGAGTTTAGCTCTTTGACACCAGATACCAGACGCGCCAGGATTGGCAGTTTACTTGTTCGAAGAAAAGATTTGGAGCTGCTGGAAGCTCCAGCACAAAGGTGCCCTGTGCACTCTCTCAGAAGCGCGTTTCCTCTCATCTCAGAGATTCTTCAAATTTTCGTTTCTGTCGCTTCCCGTTCACATTTTCTGTCTCCTTGCCCTCTCTCTTCCGTCCTCCGCCCCTCCTTCCTCTATCACTCCTCCAGCCTGGAGTTTATTAGCTGCGCGTTTTAAAGCGGTAACCCTATATCTCTTCGGATTTGCATGCGAAAAAGCTTCCCTTTTCTTCGCCTCCTTCCCCCGCCACTCCTCTGTCTATCTCTCTCTTTTTTTTAAGAGGGCCGCGTGAGATTACGAGCGACGGTATCTCTCTCAAAGTGAAATTCATGCCAAGAGGCTGAGTTTCAAATTGATTAATCTAATAAAGGAAAAAAAAAATGTCGACCGCGTCGTATATTTCTACGCGTATCTTACGACCACCTGGAGGCCTCCTCCTTATTTACGTACTACGTTTCTGAAACGAAATTTCGCCACTTCGTTCACCTGTGAGAATTCTCGGATACCAGAGACATGCATTTAAATCGTGGTTGCTTGAGATTTGTCTAGCTAAATAATAAAGAATTCTTAATTGAATATACGATAAAAAAAATTTCATCAAAATTCCACCACTGAATTTCACTCTAATATACACGTTAAAAAGACGCGATCCACTTAATCTATAGCTACTATAGAGATTATTACAACCCCAACACACAGTGTTCAATCATTTATTCCAACTCCCCCTGTAATTTTTGTTCCCTTTTAGAACTTTCCACCACACCAAATTTCACGTTTACATTCCACCGATGAATTCGCGCATGGTTGTGCATTTCGCGCAAGAAAAATTCCCATCAACGGAGCACCCCGGAAGTTGATCGCTTCGGGAGCGGGGAGTATGATTAAAATAAAAATTGAATAGTCCCGGATACGGTAAAGAAGACGAACCGCGGTCCCTGCGTAACGTCCGCAGGCGTTTCGCACGCGTTCATCTTACGTCTCCTCCATTTGCGTTCTCAGCCCCTTTGAAGTGCAATATATGCGCCCAATGAAGATTTATAAACGCACGCGGGGCTATAAACCCCAGGCGTTTTCCAGTCGTGAACAAAAATTACATAGCAATCCGGAAAATTGAAAAGGAGCTTATTATTTTTTGCTTGTGTGTTTCTATAATATTTTATACCGTTTGATTTGTCTGTCAATTTAGCTGTCACTAATAATCATTGCATTTTTCTGCAATTTTTTGTTTGGAGAAATTCGAAATAATGAACTAGGAATGCTTGATTTCTCTTAAAAATTAAACATATAATTTTCGCCCTATAATAACGTTTTCATATTACGTTTCTATTTATATTTATGTTTTTATATGTATAATGTGTTGAAATCTGAAAATTGGACAAGCCTTGCAAATTCCATCTCTTGTTCATTTTACGAGTACTTTAAAGTTACACGGCAGCTAATTTTCGCTTTTCGAGGAGGAAACGATAAAGAGAGGTAGAAGTCAAACTATTGAAAGCTGGCTGACTGTGCACGGAGTCGTACTACTTAGGGAGATCCTATTTTAGTAGAAACATTGTGTCTCTGCACGTTCAAATAATTCCATTGCAGTTTAAACTGTCTCATAGTGCGGAAGTTACCTTCTACTGCATTCAAACTATTCCTTTGTGTAAATGTTTCGAGAGCAGGTGTTGAGATACGAACTTTGCACATCTTTCGTTCACATATTACGTTGCATTGTCTGCGTATACGTAGCAATAGTATGCAGCAGTGCAATATCGGATGTTACATCGATTCACTGCTTCTACGTTTCTTAACTTCCTTCAATTTCACTTCGAATATTCCTAAACGACTAATTACCATGCACGTATATTGTATTGCTATGTATATTGTTAACTAAAAATTAGGAAAATTTTTCTCCGCGAAACAGAATCACGAAAAATTAATGTTCGGTCTTCTAATGTGGTTTATGCTCTTAAGAGCTCCTTTGGAGGACCCTTTACTCACAAAGCATCTTTCATGGGACACACCCGGTATGCTCGAATGTGTACCATACAACACGGATCACTGGCTCCCGCGTTCACACCTCGTTGACGATAAAGCGCGCCGCAAACCGCACCGCGGCTCCCGTAGAATTTCCGCCGTTTATTATTTGCGTGGGTGTATTTATTTATAGGGAACTGCCGGCAGAGAGCTTACGCGCCATAATCTGAAACGTCCCGGTGCTCTTTCCGCGGTGAGACGTTACGCCGCGCCCCGTGTGTCGCGAGATATTTCGCTCCGTGGATCGTTTCGCTGTGAAATTACCGTTTATCGCTCTGTTTCTGCTTCTGTTTCCGTTTTCGGAGCATTACGGCCGGGGGTGTTTGTTGTCGTTGTCGCGAAAGGGGATGGAAACCAGAATTTCTTGAACCGGTGGGTGGAATCGCGAGGGGGGACGACGACTTCGCTATAATTTTACGAACACGTTTCCTCTTGCTTCTCGTTAGGAAGTGTTTTAATGTTCCCCCGTTGATGCTCGTGAAATTTTGAATTGTTATGAAAGTGTCGTATGAATTTTTTATAATAGAAACCTAGAAACATTATTTAAAATATTGTTTAGAACATATAGTCTCCTTATTCCTATTTTCCCTCTAGAATTATAATACATCTCGCCCGTACTTTACGGAAAATGATGCAATAGGGCAAATAAGTTTTCTAACCTGGACGTGTTGCGATCGATCACCCCGTGCACCAGATATTGATGTTTCGGTATTTATAGAACCGTATCGGTTTCCTGATGACCACCGAAACTTCTCTTTTTCCGAAGGGACACGACAATCTTTTTTATCGCGAACCTCTTATCCGATTTCGATTACAATCTACTAATCCTTCCTAATTATGAGATACAGTATCTTAAATAGTATTATTAGTGTAAACTGCTCACGAAGGCCCCAATTCGCATCGAATCTGATAATTTGGTATTGATAGGGTAATAATTGACTTTGCGCCCTCTGATTCGACAGGACGACCACCACCACGAGTAACGTGGTGGCAGGAGAATTCACTTCTGGACAACGTCTACGAGTCGGTCGGTACGAAAAGGGTTCGCAACGTGCTGCGATTGGAAAAGCTGACTCGCGAACACTTGCACGCGGTTTTCACCTGCCAGGCCTCGAACAGCAACATGACGGTGCCTATATCCAGCGATGTCACTTTGAATATGAACTGTAAGTGCGAAATACTTCATTAGTATACATGGTTGGATAGGATCAAATGATTAAGTGAAAAATGTTGTAAGAAATATGTGACTGAAATCTGATCTTTCTATTGCCACGTAATTGCGTGCTGTCCAAACTTGCATCACTCTGCAAAAATTTCAACAAAAAAATAAACGGAAAATAATCTCCAATCCGTTTCATTAATCATTCTTCAATCCACAAACCACATACAAATAAAAATTGTGAACTGTAGTCTACTTTTTCCTGAAAGAACAATTGTTCAACCCTCAGTTGATGTTGTGTTCGACTTTTCACGAGCGTCTGGCGACCACTTTGGACCGCCTCCGTTGTCATTAGTCCCGAAACTCCCGTTCGCAGCTACAATTCGAAGCGATTATGCAAACCCTCGCGCACGGCTTGGGAATCTTGCGTGCATCACAGTTCTTTGAGCGGAGACTAATGGACGTTACACGTGTTTCAGTGAAGCCATTGTGGGTCCGCATGCGAGGAGCGAACCGTCCATTTAGCGCTGGCACCACGTACGAAATAGATTGCGAAGTTGTTGGAGCCAGACCAACGCCAAAAATTATCTGGTCGAAGGGGAGCACCATTCTGAGAAATGCACGGCAGACGGTAAATCTCTGTTAAATTGTCGTCACAGTCGCTATGTACGGGGTGTCGCGTAAAATATGACCATTAATTCGAAGGTGGTTCGCGCGGACGTTCCACCTGATACGACTTTCATGTTTCCCCGATTGTTTAGAGACTCACGGAAACTTTCCAAAATCGGTACTTTTTACCCCAAGCATTTCATTTTCAAAAATTCCTAAAAACCCCACTGGACCAAATATCCTTAATAAAATATCCGTATTAATGTCTATTTATTCTCCATTCGTTATTCGAAATTTTTCTCCATAGAATTTTCCTATAGAAAGTAGAATTTCTCCCACCTTCATCCCCGTTCGATCCACTTCTGGTCCATCCACCCTCAGCCCTGGGCAAGCGTCACGGAACGGTCGTCTTTGTTTTTTCTGCGGCCCCGCTCTGATTACCGAACCGTTCTGTAAACTGTTTTAAATTCATGAAAGCTATCCCGCAGACGAGCCCCGACAACAACGTCACCACGAGCACTCTCACCTTCGTGCCGAGCATCGAGGACGCTGGCAAGTTCCTCTCCTGCCGCGGCAGCGTGCCGGATATCCCGGATTCCGAGATGGAGGACGGATGGAAGCTCGACATACAGCGTAAGTGTTCTCCCCACGGAGTTTCATATAAATGTAAAGCTCACGCTCGGTGACGAGACACGAAACACTTCCACGACAGGTGGCCCAACGTCGGCGTAAATAGACCGAGCTCTTCGACGTTTTGTCGCACGTTTCTTAGAGGAGGTCCCGTATGACGATGTAAAGATGGAAAGAGGAATTGTACGGTTGTTTGTTAGTTGAAACTCGTTTAATAGTTGGATAGGTTAAGGGGTAGATGAAGGGGATTTTTTGGAGGGGAGGAATTTTATTTTGATGGTACTTTTCCTTTTTTGGGAGGAAGAGACTGTAAAGTGTAATTGTCAATGTATCATGCGTTCAGGCCTTGAAGTTAATAGGAAACAACGTTTCATTGGTTCAGATTTCACGTGGTTCGTGTCGCATCAATTGCAATCGCGAGATTCGTGGCAACGTGTCCACTCGCGCACATTTTTTCCATTTCGTTGGCCGCTGACGAGCCTGAAAATTTCCTTCCCCTCTGCACGCGCTATACAAATTTGAAAAATTCGTTTCAGCTTGGTCCAGTACACGTTTCGCGTCCCAATCGCCATGGAACCGTATGGTTGAGTGGTGTTTGACATGTATCGCTACCGGCGCCGCGTATTTTTGTATTTTCGAATACGGGCAGGTCGCTGAACTCGACTTAAAAGCCACTGTTATGTATCGACGGTGAAAAAAAATATATCGTTTTGTGGAAAACGATAAACAAGCGAAACTTTAATATCTCTGTTGTTAGGATTACGAGTAAGCCTCTGTTTCGTGAATTTTATAAAGAAAATTATTCCTTGGGAATACTACATATTATTATCCATTCAATTATCGTGCAAATTGTATGAAAATGAAAGTGGAATAAATTCATATTAATAATGCTTACACTGAATATACAATACCGCTAAATGTATTACAAGAAAATTCATGGGAACAGAATCAAACTACTTTCTAAAATTTATTAAAATACTATCTACAATTTGAAGCTTTTTAAACAACCTTTCTAACCTCGACACTCCTTCCTCTTCATTCAAAGTGTGCCTCTTTCTGTCTGTAAAGCACTCATCGTCAAGAAACCCAAGAAATGTTGACAATAAATGAGTTTCACTATGAACCTCTCCATCTGTAAAATTCTTTTATAGCTCCCGATGGAAAAAGCACGAGAATCGTTCAATAGGAAAAGACACAAACGCGAAAAGAGCCGTGCGACGCAGACCCAGGGAGCGCGTAGACCGAGGAATTTTACTTTAAATATTTGGCATCACCGCCGCCCAGATCCGAGGCATTTGTGTTCGGCTTATAGTGTGTTCTGGTTGGCTGCCAAGACGGCTGTCTCAACGTAAGACAGCATATTGAAAGAACGAGCGCACAGTCGTCGGATTCTTGAGTGCTGCGAGAATATTGGTGCGGCAGACAGACACAGAGGGATGATTATTTGGGCTGGGGGATGGTACAAGGACGCGCGTTTCTCGAACCAAAGAAATATTTAAACATGAACGACTTAACGCCGAGGAAAAATGCACTCCTTGGGACAACCGATGCTCCGTGAGCAGCCAAAACAAGTTTTTGCTGGAGAAATGGAACGTCTGACACTTTAATGGAACAAGCTTTTTCTCAGCTGTAGCGAAACAGAGCGTTATTCAACATCTAAAACAAAATTATTTAAGACGGTCTATTAATTTCCGATCCAAAGATCAATCTTTCTGTAACCACAATTAATAATCAATCAACTGTAACTACTATTTTAACAATTACAGAACGGTACCATGAACTGCACTCAACAATTGGCAATCAATTGTCGATTTAATTACATCTTGCCCAACAGTAATTTAAGGTTCGTTCAGGGACCTCTGTGGAAAATCGAGGAGGAATGTCGAAAGAAGCAATTAAAATTTGAATTAATCCAAATAAACCACGGCGATGAAGTTGAGTAGAAGAATAGACGCCTCCGACACGCATTTCGCATTAAGACTCGACACTCGTCGCCGCGGAAACTTTGAAAACCTATTTCAGCCCCGTGGCGCAAAACAATCGCTCCTAGACGCGGTATCTATCGATTAGGTGATTTAAATTACGTTCCGTGCGCCGGCGTAATAAATCGCTCATCAACCATGTTTCATTTTTATTGGACAGCCGCGTGGCAGGCTTTTCCGTGGACCAGGCTCGGCGAAAGCAGGAAAAAATCAAATCCAAACGTTGGGATTCCCAAATTTCGTTCGTCGGGAAACCAATCAGATGGATTTCCGTTTACCAACCGATAAAATGGCGTGATATCTGTTGCCTCGGGAAACGTTCGACCTCGTTTCAGCCATTTCATTGCGACGCTTTTCAGTATTTAGTTTGGGTAATTATTCGATTACATGGAATGTATAATTTTTGTTACTTATTTTTTATTTTGATAGAAAGGGATTCTTTCGACGGGGGTAAATGAATTTCAGGATTTATACATACAAAGTTCTACAATATATCACTCGTAATATAATATAAGCAAGATATTATACATATATATTATACATAGAATTGTATAATCAAGAAGATTATCCAATCAGACTCACTATCCAACTTCTCATCTCCGCACAGTACCATCATCTAAACCATAAAAATGTTTGCCATCAAAGCCAGCTCACCTATAACATCAAGTCGATCCCTCTACACTTAATTGTTCTACCAACAGAGATTCCCAGAAAAGTTTACCTACTCCGGACAACGCTAGGTAATTCATCCAGTCTGAAATAATGTCGATCCCCCCGCGCGTCTTCCAACCTGGTGATCTCGACTGCGCCCAGGGGATCATCCGTTTCAAATTGCGCCATCCAAGCCGTATCGGTGCAGAAGTCGCCTCGACCCTCGCGTCGCGGAAGGACGCGCCTCGTCTGGCTCGTTCAAATTAAAACTTGCGTCGCCGTCCCTCTCTCTCCTCAAATGAACGGAAACTCTGAAAGGGGTGTGGCGAGTTGACTGGAATTTTTTCAGACGGTTGGATTCTGTCAGCCACCGAGAACGGCGTATTGGCTTCACGCTCGATCTCCGCCTCGCTATTAGCAAGAAATCCTCTCCCCCGTGGCCGCTCGATATCGTTCCTCTGAAAATCGAAGGGGTTGGCTTCGCCGGGGATGAACGGACGGAGTGGATAAAAAAAAGAAAAATGGAAAAAAAAAGAGAGAAAAAGGTGGAAAAAAACAATAGCCGCGAAAGAGCAGCCGCAATATCGATTCACGACGTTCGCCTGCCCCCCCTGGAGTCTTGCTTATGATTTCTCTCGCCGCCACCCTCATCCCTCCGCAACCCTATTCCTCTGGAACGCTGCTGGTAATACGAGTCCACCGAACAAATCCGATAATTCCGCCGCAAGATTCGTGCCTGCAATAACGAGTAAATTTTTCCCTATTTCTCGCCCCGCCGAACCATCCCTCCCCCGACGTTCCTCTTCTCCAGCTTTGAAATTACCGCCCCTCGTCCCCCACGACGCGGCTAATGGAAAAAAACGCGTGAAAAGAAGCGAGACAGAGAGGCTGCGGGGAGTTGGGAGAGGTGGGACGTTGAGGGTGCACTGGAATCGCGCACACCAAGGGTAGCGCGAAACTCTTGTGGAAAAAAGGAGCGAAACGGACCGATGGGACCTGGGAACAAACCTGAGAGAGAGGATGGATATCAGTGGTTGGTTAGAGAGAGAGAGAGGGATGAAACGGACGGAAAGAAGAAAATCGAGAAAACGAGGGAATCTTTAGCCACGGATCGGCATGTACCATTAATTTCCGGGGAGCTGAGCTGATCTCCAGTTCCCTGCCCCTCTCCCTTTCTTTCACTTCTCTCTTTGCGAGAGAAGAAAAACTTTTATATTGGACAGTAAAATCACGGCGTTAATCTCCAGCAACCGTGGCAGGAATGGAAGGTCTGCATAACACCGGGTTCGTTATATGGCTGGTGCACGAAGGGGGTGAGAAGTGTCGCGAGATATTTATGGGTATAACCGGACAGTACCAGAAAGATCCCTAGGGGGGTGGCGTTTGTTTTGTGCAGGGAATCGTGGGGGTGAGGAGATAGTTCTGTGGGATAACCCAGTTTAGGTGAAAGTGGGCAACGGGGTTCATGCAATATATGATACCGAAATACGAATTAAAAAGTAGTAAACGGGAAAGATTTATCATCAAAATATCACATTTATCATTTACAATGATCTATCAACAAGTATTGACTATTAAAACATTGCTTGATTTAATTTGTTGTTAATTAAGACTTCTGTTTAAATCCCACGGTATAAAAGGAATCTTGAAACACTCTCGATTACCTATGTCGACGAAATCGTATCAGACGTCGAGGGTTCAAGCTAGACAACTGCTCGCGACGAACATTTAGTGTCAGAAGTTACCGCCTCAGCCACGTTGTTAGCTACAAGGTGTTTGTTGGGGCTAGTTAGAGGTTTATTGGGACACCCAGACCAATTCCACGGTGCAGAATGAGTCTGCAAATTTTGCGAAACCGTGCCACGCCAGCTGTCTGTAATAACGAGCTTGTTGGGTCTACCAGGGCAGCGATACTTGACTCAGGGTGACCGGTGTGTGGACTTTGCGGCGAAATTATTGATATTCCACTGCCGGTTCCGCAGCATCGAAACGTTCAAACCTTGGATGAATCGCGTTCGGATGCATTGTGTGATTAAGCTTGGGAAACGGTTTGGTCTAGTTCGGTTTAGCTTTCTGATCCTCGACAGATTGCCCGCGGGAAGGCCTTCCAACCAAGAAGGATTAGCGGCCAGGGATTGATTTTGTTGTTTCCGGACCGGTTAATATCGTATCCGAGATAGAAGTGGGGATTTAAATTGTTTGCCTTGAAAGTGTATCCGGCTGTTTGCTGTGTAAACTCTACGTGTTGTGCGAGCGTATAATAATTATTATTTATCTAGTAAACTCTGTAGAAACACGCGCTTCTGCGCTAGAGAAGTGCATTTTGTCTAAGGAAGTTCCTTGGATTATTTGTATTTGTTTGAAAAGGATCAAGGATTGAATTCTCTAACAAATTGTCCCGTTGACTCTCATCCTCATAAAATGTATACCAAAAGACACCACCCACACGAGTCCTTTTCATAATATTCCTACTTTCAAATTTGAACAATTATTTCATCCCCTAAGCACGGACATCTACTATTTAAACAACGAAGTTTCATCGAACTCACCCCACAACAGTTGACTTTGTCCCTTCCACGACCTTCTAACAAACTATCCCTTTGTCTCTCGCTCCCTCATGCATCCAAAAAAGCACCCCACCGCCCACCAAATCAATACTCCATAACCAGCATCCTCCAAGAAGAACCTTGATGCAACAACTCGCCTTTCTTGGACAACAGTGTTTCCTACACACATGTGTCGCAACCCCTAACAGTTTCTTACCCTGTACTATTTAACTTTCAGACGAGCCAGTGGTAACCCTCGAGCTGGGCAGCAATTTGAACCTCAGCGCGATCCGCGAGGGCATGGACGTCTACTTCGAGTGCAACATCAAGTCCAACCCCTGGGTGTACAGGGTCTCCTGGCGGCATAACGTGAGTACACACAACCCCCGTACTCGTCGACGACGACTGTTCCGGTTAACGAATCCGCGTGGCAGTTCTCTGCGATCGATAATTTCGAACCCAGGCTGAAGCTTAATCGGGAGACGAGTGATAAGAGGGGCGGGAGGGCGGGACGCGCACCTGCGACGCGGAAGTTTCCGTTTAAAATTTACATGCTGATACCAGGGGCGAAACTGGTCGCGTAAGCGTTCTTTGAGCTAATAGCTGCTGGCAGCTATCGATAAGCGATTTATCCGCGAATTTTGGAAGCGTTGACGTAGCCCAGAAATGGGGAAGGGGGATGCTCAACTTCTTTTCAGAGGAAGGAATGGTGTAAGGGGACACCCTGGGGTGGTTAAAAAAGGGGCTCACCTCTGCACAGTACGTATTACTGTCACTGCTTACCAGATAAAATTACAGCTACAATGAAAGTTACGAAATTAAAGTCTATGTACACAACTAGCTCGATAAAAATGTTTCTGTAATCTTGGATTGTGTAACGAGAAATGACAGATTCTCTGACGAACTTATGCTCGCATTACCCCAGGTTCTCCTGCACCTAAGGGTAGTCAATGGTCCACTGGCTGATACGATGAGCCGATAGTGCGGGTCGCGGGCGGTTTTGAACTGGTAGCGATCATGGGAAGAGATTTGTTTAAGGATTACCGACGAGCGGGTCCCCTGTTCAATATTAATCTGCTTGATATTGACGCATGCAACCCGTCGGGAGCCCATGGAGGATCCCAAACACCGGGCCGCGTCGTTCGACCATTCTCAATATTTTGCTTGCATTTTATTTCAAAAGACAGTTTTCTCGCGGAACAATTGTACGATTTTGAATATCCCACACTTGAATCATGAGATTACCTCCATCGAAAAAGACAAACAAGTTCCTCATGAATTAAACATAAAAAGAATATTCAAACTGGTATCGTTCGCAGGAATACCCTATCTAGCGTCACAAAAATAGTATAAACTTGACTTTTCTTATTTCCATAAATTTTACAACCTTTTTCATGAATCATCACCATTTAGGCGGTAATACTCTGGCAGTATACTTTTACTGTTCCAGTTTTGGGGATTTAATGCCACCTCGCATTTCATCTATGTTTTAAAAAATGAGGAAATTGCATCTTGTACATTAGCAAGTTTTAATAAGAATTATTCTCCCTTGCTTTGAACAAATTATAACAAATTTAGAAACCAACCCTCTGTTTTAAAGAAATATAATTTCAAGCAGAACGATTACGATCCTCGCGACCGAGTGAAGGATCTGTTTTAAACGAATGCAGACGTCGTCTCTTTGTGCTCGTTATATTGCGCGAGTTCCATAAATATTTCTTCTCGCGCCTCGGATCATAATGTCATTGTACTCGCGGAAACGTCCGGAACTCGAGTCTTTGTCGATTCTTCGTTTGATTCGGCGGGAACCGGGACCCGGGACATTTCTGCTCCGCAGCCAGGGTGTTTCGAGGGAATTCAAAGGAGCTTTCCCCGACCCTCTAGAGGGAAGAAAACCAGGGGACGTTGAGAAATTGAAAAACTGTCGGCTACATCGTTTTTCCTTGAATTTCACTCTTTACGATGGGAGGATAATGCTCGAAGATGACCAGTCGTCATCGTCGTCATCGTTAAAAATGCGCTCGACGATTCGAATATATTATGATTTCGCATTCACAGGGCAATCCTTTGTATCATAATTCATCAACTGGCACGGTAATCAGCAACCAAAGCCTGGTGCTGCAAAGCGTGTCACGCAACAGAGCTGGGATCTACACTTGCATCGGCAGCAATCATGAAGGAGACGGGGAGAGCAACCCTCTCAATCTGGACATCAAATGTGAGTACATTGGCTATTTGTTTCTGAAACGAATTCGTAGTTATATTGATACAAGTGCCCGGATTATGCGCGTTCCATTTAAATTCGCGGGTCGTCCAGTTCGATTCACTCGAGTATGGTCGAAATTATCAATGACGAAGAATCGCAGAAATAAATGGATACGAGCAATTTAGTGATAAACGATCTCGAGTATTTTTTTTTTTTTTAACTCAAGAAGTAATGGAAATTTGTTAATATTAATTTTAAGAATCCTGAACAGGTGTACATAAAACCTATGAGAATTTAATGTATGAATCGGGGAAATTGTAAAAACGATATGGGAAAGATGATAATATCATACCTTGACAATAGTTCAGGTACGGTAAACTCGACCCAATTGTTCGATCACACGTATTTCGATTAGGAGTTCCTTGCAATTAACTCTAGCAACCCAATTAAAATTTCAATTTATATTTTACCCCGGTCTCTTGTGTCGAATAATGCTTCAATAGTTGCCAAAAAGAAAATTTAATTAAATTTTATAAATTGAATTAATTTTTGTTGGTCTTTAATTAAACTCAGTGGAAAGCTTAAAGGTTCCACGGGAATTATAGAACAGAGGTACACGTTTAGATCAGGAAAATTGAAAAATATTCAAATACCAAGATCTGTTTCAAATAACAATGAAAATAATAAATAAAATAAATTAAAAAATACGATACTATCCGATATTAATTTAGTTTCATAATACAATAAAATTTAGTTCGTTTCGTGTCACCTGAGGTAATTAACTTCGATTTCCCATGCAAATCAGTACAAGATATTTAATTTACAACACATGATAAATTCATTAGTATACACGTATACTCCAATTAATTCAAGTTAATATTAATAATGTATTATACTCTGCATAATACATGACAATTACGAAATTAAATTAATATTGATTAATACTATTTCCAAATTTTATTGTACAAAATTGTATTCTATTTTAACAAAAATTTATTTAACAATGACCTTCTTTGGATAAGCTTCCATACAAATGATTGAAAGTTTCGAAAACCCCCTGAACTAGACGGACCCAAATGGAAAGAAATCCTAAATGCTTCTCCGCGTTAAACGAACCGCGGATCACTGCTGTTTTCACTTCGCCGACGGAAATATTTAGGAAGTGAAATTCCTTGGTGCAACAGCATCGAGTCAGCAATCGTAACGATCCCAAGTACTTATACACCTGACCACGGGTTCACGTAGAAACGGATTGTGAGTCAAGAGAGAGAAACGCGAGCGCAGAGAGGCCGCTAAAAGCGCTCAAGGAAACCAACTCCTAACAACATGCTTTTACCACGTAATGAAACATTTAACGAGAGACGCGCATAAAGCTGGAATCCAACGTCTATCACGGAACGCATAATGCAATGCAATATCGTTCGCGGGATAATATCGTATTTACATTCGCAAAGCAGCAACCTTTAACCCCTCCTCCAGCCCAGTATTACTTTTGTTTGTTGGGGAAACAAAAACGGCCCGAGAGCGATCGAACGTTGTTTCACCTCTCAACGAAAACTTCTCCGCACGCGCACGGCATTAATTTCCTTTACTGCCGTTGCATATGTAAAAACATCGTATTTAATTGATTTCATGAGCCGGGACGAGTGGAAACGCATAAACGTCGTGCAAGTGGCGAAAAGATTAATTGCGAATTATAAATGAAAGTACTTTCTGGAAAGGGGGCTTTCGCATGTGGATAATTATTCTGGTGTGTGTGTGTGGGGGGGGGGGGGGGGGGAGTACGATGATAATTAAATTGATCGCGAATTACCGTGGGCTCGCGTTCATTTGGTATTATTTTAATTATTCTGGGTATCGTGCATTTGTCGATTGAGTATTCTTTATACTGTGGATGGAGAATGTTTTTAGTGATATTTTATTTTTATTTAGAAAGCTACTGGAATGTTTATTATTATTTTTAACTGGTGAAGAATTTCTGGAACCACTGAGAGAGCACGAAAATAAAATTAAAATAGTATTTTATTCTCATTTTGAACAATTATTGGGAAATTTTGTTGGACCTCCGATATATAAATGGAAAGAAATATTTAAATAAATGAAGATTGTAATTGTTGAATCTCTGCTTTGCAATATTCAATGAAGCAAACTGTTGAGTCTTTGACACTCTGTTAAACGATTCGAAAATACGAAAGCATATTTAAAAAAATATAGTATCACCTCATCTGACCGTCATCATCGCCCTCGAGAGACCATTCCACCACCTATCATCAATCGAGCAGGAGGACAAAAGTTCCTAGCATACCTAGATCTAAATGCCTTGAATCCATACCGTGCGTCGGAGTCCACCGTCTCGACGGAAATTCTGCCAAGCTTCCAGCCTATCGAAGGGCCACGTGCGTAATTCCACGCGATCCTGGCCGCGTTCCCTGTGCGCGATCCCGCACGACTCGAATCCTCATCAAACACCGCGGCAGTCGCCTTTAACCGCCCCGGACCGGCTATTTAACCCGGCAAACATGGCCGTTCCATGGGAACACGATGCACCGGGGTGCCTGCAGGCACTGAATTCCGGCATGTGTCAGACGGTAGCCCCCCATCGATGTTCCGCAGTCGCGGCGTGTACTGGCCGCCGCGCGCTCCGACCGGATTAGCCCGGACAGTTTACGAGCGTCGAGGCCATTACACGTTGATTTGCCTGCTTGGCCGTACGGACGCGCTGGGTGAGACCGAATGTCAGCCGATCCGTAAGTTACAGTGAGACTTGAGACACGGGATTAGGGTGTAGGCTAGTAACGCCTACGATTGCTGACATTGAACGGAGAAGATGGAGGATCAGGGTGCAGGTTGGCGCCAGGAGATTATTGTTGAGGTTATCGGATTCTTTCGAGTTGGAGACAGTTGGTCTATGACGACATATAGTAAATCTAATCCAGACCTCTTTCTAAGGTCCCTCTACTCTAGAGCCAACCAACTGATCTCTCTCTAGCAAGTACTCGATGCTCCTCCAATTTCTATATATACTTCTATATAATAATCTTCCTTTCCCTTCTTCTTTCTTCTTTTTGCCTTCTTCCTTCTTGCCTAATTTCTGACCGCCACATTATAATTCTATCGCCAATAAGATTCCACGTTCAAAGAACACCCAACTTCCCTAATAACCGGTATCACGTCTAAAATTCTCACCAGCGTCTTCGCGAGCATCGCCGTCGACTAATGCCTCGATAAACTTCCTAACGGGGCACACAACTTTCGAGCACCCTCGGCCATCCGCAAGCAACCGACAGAAATTTATCATTTAGCCGGAAACTGGCCGATCGCTTGTCTTCTCCAAACAATTACCAGCAAACTCGAGCGTCCCGACCGTGGTCGGGGCGCTTCGTTGTCGTGCCGTAATTCAATGTAACAATTATCCAACAGAATTGATACAGTCCCTGGTTGGAAGAGCGCGTCGAGCTCGAAAAATAAATCATTGCAACTGTTCCTGATAGAAAGTAACAAAGCACCCTGATGAAAACAACACAAATTATAAGCGAAAACAAATTCCTTGGAATATCACCGAACAAAATGATACAAATCAGCATAGAACAAATAACACGATGGCTTTAGATGTCACGTCTTCACAGCCTGAGAGTAATCAAGTGCGAGAGGCCTGAGCACCAAAACGGTCGATTCGCTGCACGCTGCACTCGGATGCATACGTGTACACGGACGTACATATGGCGTCTATGCAAATCCGGCTAAACCTACCGTAATGATTTAGTATTGCCCCTAATGTCTGTGCAGGAGACTGACACGCGTTGGGTTCCACCCACGCGCGTCTTACGAATCGCGTTGCTTCTTCGCGAGTCGAGAAATTGTTCAGGGCAGGATTTATCGGAATATACAGATGTTACGGTAGAAACGATATCGTTCACGTCTCAATGTCGTAGACGTGTTGGAGATCGTCAGATGTCTTGGAAACTCGAGTAACTATCGAGGGAAAATGGTGTCTGACACCCAAGCTTGATATGTTTACAGTAGGTACACATTAGTAGTGGTTGTTTGACGTTTCGAAGCACGTCGAGGAGAAGAAAGTACGTAGTCGGTAAGGTCGACTGAGCTGTCGGTAAGTTTCGGTAATGTAGAGCACTCAGTGGATATGTGTCACTGAGATCAAGTGTCTATGGAGCTGTAAAAAACAATTCATTCTTCCCCACCATCTCCTAAAAAATTAAATATAACTCCCTACCTTTATCTTGCGTGAATATTTAAAGGCCCTCAAACCCGCATATCTATTTCACCCCCGAAAACTCGATCCCATAATTGACTTCAGTGTCAGGGAATCCGCGCGATCGAAACACTTCATGCCAGCCCCATGGAATCCCTATTTACCGCGTTACACGACACGGTGCCAACATAACGTGAATTAGCGCGTTTCAGCGTGGAGCGTAAACCACGGTACAAAGTAATTCCCAGAGGGAAACGTCCCTCGTCGCAGCACGCGATTCGTTCGCATTTTCTTCTCGAGAGCCCACAGGTCACTTCAATATCTTTGTGTTTCGCCCTCCTGACGATTTACATCCAAATGGACGCCGTGCTACTGAAACCACGACGAAGGGTGAAAATTTTCGGGGTCCGTTTATAGCGGTAACGAAGCTTAAAATTTCAATTCAGTTTTAGGACGCGCAATTACGCAAGGAGCGCTTTCTTCGAGGTTCTTGCCTCGCCCCCGAGATCTTAAGCCGCTTAGTTGCATGTAAAATGGCGGCGCCGCTGCGAGAAGCCCCGTAGCTGGATGAGAACAAGGAAACCGACCGGATTAAATGCGAACCGGTTTTCAACGCCGCCAAAAAGAGGTTATTAAAACGAAAATTGTCGGATAACCGTTGAGAATTTCGTACGAACGTTAATGCCCCGCCGTTAATTTATGCGCGTCGCCTATGGACGAGGAAGGGGAGGGGAGTTTTGTCGAGCTTTGCAATAGGTCCGTCGAAGCCGCTACGAGCGCAGCGCTGAAAAGCTCCGGTCAAGCGAACAGCTTGTTGCGCTGGAACAATGACGATTGTTTCGCGAGGGAAAGGCAGAGAAGCTCTGCCAGTTTTCCTGGGGTTTGATGAGGTATTAACCCTTTCGATACGTCTATGCCTTTCGTTGGCGAGAGTTCGTGAATAGAAATGAAATTTAATTGTATTGTTTGCAGTTGTGAGTACTGCCGTATCCAAATCCGAAACGTAGATCACCTGAAAAAATCAGGTCCCATATTAAACAGAAAAATGTTTAATTATCGGAATGTTGTTTTACTTTTAATCTTGTCCTTTTTTCTTATTGGTACAACGTATCCAAGCCCAACTCGGACGATCGCTAGAAAGAATTTCCGCGTGCATGCGCCGAGAAAATGGGATATATTATGGTAATCGTCGGTACTCGGGGAAAATACGGCCAGGGGGAGGCGAATTCAATGATCCTCGGCTCGGTTGTGCCTGTTCACTTATGCCTGCACGTGTTTGCGTATGCACGGCGTTCGAGGCTTCTCGAATTCTCGGGGAACCGTCCCTTCGTGCCGCGAATTCCGTGCACGTATGTACTTTCCTGTAGTTCGTACCTTTGCGCGTCGATTAAACTTATCTGCCACCCCTTCTTACCAGGGTGGGATAACAACCGTCTCGATGTCCCAGCATCGGAGATCCCCTCCTCTTCTTGTAGCTAATTGTCCCTGCAATTTTCTGCCCTGGCCCTTCTGGGGTGTCTCCCATTTCTCTATAGGGAAAATCGTTATAGGGACGGACATGGCTACAGTTGATCGTAGTTCGGATGGGTGGAGATAAATTGTGCGTGTGTGTGGAGATAAATGAGAAGAATTATTATATTTGCTATATTCTGGTTTGTAAGGTGATCACTAATATCAACAAGACCGAGATTGATGAAAATCGCCGAAAAACCATCACCCGACAGTTTCCCGGAAACTCGATCGACCCTCGTCGATTAACCAATTTCATTAAAAAATTCTTGCTCCGAAATTGGATGACGGGCGTCTGTCAAAGGCTCCAACCTCGAAAGTTTCTCGTGATCATTAACATTTTCTAGGGTTCACCGCAGGGACACGGTAAGTTATCAGCGGGGTTACGTGCATGCGCATGTAGGATGCATCACGGATGTCTGCGACTTGATATGATACATGAACATCGATGCACCGACAACGCTTAATCAGATACGTTAATTAACCATTAATGGATATTGCTCGGGAAAGCGTTCCGTGCAAGACTGGAGGACTTATCGATCGAACCCCTCGCTTCGGTAAGTCTCGGTTGGCTCGGTTTCTTCGGTATCTCTTCATTAGAGATACCATTAGATCCGATTAATCCATCATTCATATATCAGCGCTCGATGAACAGCCAACTGAGCAATTAAGTGGTTCTAACTTTTGTCTTCTCGATTAATTTTTTTTTTTTTTTTTTTTTAAAGGAAAGAATGGAATGAAAGTTAGCAATAAAAAATAAAATGAAGCGAAGAAGCTAGACAAACATATTTCACATGAAATACAATTGTTCTTTACTCACCCTATGTATACATCAGAACCATTTCCCTATGTTTGAGTATAACTTGGATGGTATCACACTGGTCTACATTCATGCACATATTCTCACTCGAACAAGTGCACTATTCGTGCAACTCCATTCGAGCTAGGAGGAACTTGTTGGAATCGAAAAAGTTTGTTCTAGTTTATTCTTGGATATAGGGGAAGTTAATTGTCTCCTTTCTTCCTCGATATGCGTTCCATTATCCATCCAAGTGTGTAATTGAATGAAACGTAAGAAAGAAGACACTGTCAAAATTCAGAATCGCTAGATAACGAATTTTCAATGTTATTAAAGTGATTTAATAAAAAAAGCGCATCCTAGCCCTTCGCAATAATATTGTGCCACTGACGACTGAATTATGCAGTCGGACAACATAAATCGTTCCGATAGTTAGCAGAGACACTTGGCACACGGCGTACCATAGGCGATGCGTCATTAATGCTTAATGGACAGACATTAATTCGTTATTGCCAGTGGACGGTGCAATCGATAGGGACTTCCGGCGTAGCCGTCGTGAATTCGCGGACATACAACGGCAATATGTTGTCGATCGCGACAGTAACCGCGTTAGCGCCGAGAAAAATGGGAATACCTGGCGCGCCATGACACAACGGAATGCTTTTAACAACCTGGGCGACTGAGAAACTCAATAACAGAGGAAATGGGCAAAGAAAACTGTCGAGGTGATTGGATTCTAGGTTGGGACCCATGGTGGGTCCTATTTGCACACACAGTTTCTATTCTATGAAACTGTAAGATGTATAATATATGAGAAAAGTTCTTTGACACTATTGGAGTTCTATGTAATTTTCTAAAATACAGTTTCAATGAAATAACTTGAAGAGGGTAAAATGCAACTAGCGCCACTAGTTCTCCCACTCGCCGTGCGCTGAAACAGTCATACTATCAATGTCTGACTAACCTTATCATTCTCTTCTTCTATGCACTATAGGTAAATCGTATTGTACATTCAATGTCTAAGCTACCGTGTTACCCTGACTGCATTTTTATGCCGATGAAGTATTGTTGTTCCTCGTCATTTACGCGATCGAGGCGCGGATGAAACATCGTCCGGGTATTATGAAAGCGATAAATCCGAGAACCGTCACGTTTGACGCGAAGTTTGCAATAAAAATTGACCGTTTACCATCTCCTTGACAATTCCCAGTACGTAAATCCCGCGTCCGGGATTATTGTGCCTTTATTTGTCATCGCGAACGGTCGATCGACGCGTCGTGGACAGTTTTCGTCCGTGTCCTATTGTGTCCCCATTTAACTTTCACGTCGAGAAGCGCCATTTTCATTCGTTCTGGCGGTCGCAACGTTTATCGACATCCTCGAAAAGTTTTCGAAAAATATTCAATCCTCGAATTTTAGTAGAATCGAATCACGCGAATGATATTTTATATTATTTTAATCGAAATGAATTTTAAAACTGAACTATGAAATAATCGTGTCATTCTCGTATGTTTCAAACAATCTAAAAATTAAAGTATCGAGCATTTCTTTTTTTAAAGAAATCCAGTCTGCTCCCAACATTTTCTTCAATTGACATTCAGCTACAACGACGTACGGCAAAGGATATCGATGTAATCCGACAAAAGATCTCGACGCGATCCAGGTAGGGGGGGCTGGGGAACGAAAGTCTCCCTCGGTTCACCTAGAGATTCAATAATACTTTGTACGTAGAAGCGGAAAGTAAAAGAACGTGTAGGTGCACGGAGACCTGGTGGAGGAGGACCGAGAGAGACAGAGCGGAGAAAAGGGTCTGACCTTTCATTGATTAGATCACTCAGGAAATTCTGCGCGATATCCGGCACTCGCCTACCGTAATCTCCTGCGTCGTGGACGTCGACAACTTTTACTTGCGTCGACTTTCCGCGTGGTTCACTTCCCGCCTCGTGTACGGGGTGTTCCGTAACGAGCGCGGACAACTTTCCTAACTTGTTGACGCAGGTGACGGCGTAGCAAGAAAGTCGTGTACCCATACGGAGCGTAGTTTGGAATTTACTCGGATACGTAGATGATTTTTCATGAAAATATGCGTCGAAAATGCAGTATAGAGTTTTTTTTATATGAGTTTCGATTTTGGAGAAAATTAATTATAAAGTTGCTCGAGTGAAATGTGTTTAACGTATCTGTCCAATACTCGCTGTTTCTACTTGCGATGATTGTTATTATTACAGAACGAATACTCTCCAATTTGTTATAAATTATGATAACAGTGAAGGTAATAAGCTTCCACCGTATACACATTTGATATTACAATTGTACGTTACCCTGAAAAGGGCATGAAGCAGACTGCCATAAGCTGAAGGGAGCTTCCATGTATATTCGGAGATTTCAAAGAACGTTTCAACAGACTCGTGAATCTTCCATCGTCCTCATTTGCGGTATGCGCTGCGCGTGTGATTTTATGGGGCCACACGCGTCAGCTATTTGCGAATTCCATTCGGTTGGACAGTGGGCTTAACCGAGTTTCAACAACGCTGTCGTTCGAATAATTATGAACGATAGCTCGAGTCCTATTCTCTAACACAGAACACATGTTGGCATCCTATTCTAGCAATTTTATACTTCTAGCAATGGAGAATAATATATTGGTTAAGGTGACTTGCGTACTAATCACGCAGTTAAATGACGTCTGACCATTACTCGTTGTTTCTACTTGCTATACGTGTCCAAGGAAGATAAAAACGATAATTACATTGCCGATACGATATTTGGGGATTGTTGATGATATGTAGGTGATTCTTCGTGAAATTGTTCGTCAAAAATATAGAATAGAAGTTTTCAGTAGGAGGCTTGGTCTTTGAGGAAATAAATTTTGAAATTCGCTGACTGTTAAAGATATTTACTATAAGCAGAGAATTCGAAATTAATAAAACCAACGACCAAACCTCGCCATAATTTTGTAAAATGAACTGTCCAACAAACTACCGTCCCAGCATTAATCCACAAAATGTTGAGCACACAGAACGTCAACTAATACATATCGTACGGCTGTTTAACAAATTAAACGGCAGCGCGTAACCGACACAGAACGCCCACGCGTCTGCGTTTAATTAAGAGCCTTTCGAAACACATAGTTCATGGCAGTAATAAAGATGCGCCTTCGTGGTGTTGCTACCCCAAGTAGCATGGATGGCTTCCAACGCATGTACGTCATGTATTATGTATCATGTATTATACATATATCACCGTAAAATCCGATGGCACCTAGGGCTCTGCGGTTGACAAGGACTTGGGAATGATGGCACCGAACATCGATTGAATAGTTAATGCTTAATCACGGATAGTGCACCGTAATCGTGTTACCTTTGTCCTGTACGAATATTAGATACCCGAGGATCATCCGTCGTCAAAGTCGTGGATCAAAAGGCTTGACTTACGTCCCCTCCCCCCCCCCCCGCCGCCACCCCCCTCCCCACACAAAATTCAAAGGCTTGTTGTCTCCGAGGAAACTCGAACGTCTCCGCCATTGACTTTCGGGGATTACCACCAGCGCTGGGTCGTCGACGGGTGAATTAACGACACGGGGATTCTTCGTTTCATCAAAGCGTTAGATATTGTAATCAAAGCGTCGAAACTTTGTTAGGAACGGTAATTGAACTATCCGGAAGTTTGGACCCGGGGCTCCAACTTGACTAGCTAATGAGATTTACCTCGCTGGCCATGGTGGTAAATATTAGAAGCTCCGTACAACGTGCTTTGGGTTGCTAGAATTGCTTTCTTTACGGCAACACGTGCACTCTGGTTGCTTGGAAGAAAATTTTGATGAGATTGCTTATGGATGAAGTTTGCTACTGTATTGCGAGAGGAGGGGGGGGGGGGGGGTGATGATGTGAGAAATTACAACATAAGTCTGAAGAAAGAGAAGATTATTTATGGAGGGTTGGACTAGGTTTGATGTAGTAGAATGAACTTCATTGGGAGGATGATGTTTCATGGAATGCTGCGATGACGTTGTTGAAGAAACTATTGAGTTTCTCGTATCCTCTTCTTAGTAGGTAGGATTCTCCATAAATATCAATTTTAAGAAACTCCTGACGTCTCATTTCGTCTCCTAATAATACAAATGACGCCTATAGCACATTCTGTAAATTTCCGAAGCATCCTGAAGAGAACTTTTTCTTTTCCAGTCACCCCAGTGTGCCATCAGGGCCAGGTGAAGGCATACGGCATGGCCAGACAGGAAACGATGAAGATACCCTGTGAGCTCGAGGCGAATCCTCCGGACGTATCGTTCACCTGGAAATTCAATAACACAATGGAAGCGATTGATATACCGCAATCGCAAGTCACCAGCGAACGTACGCGCTCGACGGTCTCTTACACACTGATGACGGAAATGGATTACGGCACGCTTCTGTGTTGGGGCACCAACGATCAGGGCACCCAGCTCGAACCCTGCGTTTACCACATCGTGCCTGCTGGTAAGTATCGACGGCACACATTCAACATTCATGGGACCACGAGGACATACGCGATCGAAGGATCGTTTCATAGTCGTCAGCTTTGAAATCGCGAATAAAGTAACGATCCTTGAAATATCATTTCAAATGGAATCTTAAGTAACGTTATTAGAGAATTGCCCAAGAGCCGGACGTCCAGGAAGACGAAGAGCGTTGTCTTTATACTTGAAATTGTATGCCTTATACGACGCTCGAATTAAAAAAAGAACCGGCGACGTTTATTCGACATTAAAAAATTCATTTCTAACGAGCACGCCAGGGTCTCTCTCCCTCGGAGCTGTCCGATTGCGCTTCGCATTTATGCGATCCTTTAATCCAAGATAAATTCTCGTCGCTTTAAGCACGTCCGTTGGAAGCGTTGAAATTGTGTCCGCGAGCATTCCGCGAGAGGGGAAGCATGGTTGCTTTATGGAAAAACTTGGCTTTTAATTATGTAACAGTCCGTGCAACGGAGGAAATTAAGATTTTCGTAAATATAAATCGTCTGGATTTATGGCGGAAAGACGCGCGGTGAGAGTAATCCAGAGTGTCTCTCGGGAGGGGGGAGGGGAGATGCTTGATAGACGTAAATTAGATTTAAAAAGTTTCCTCATTATGCAGATTAGAAACATCTACGACCCCCCTCCCCGGCGGATGGACGTCCCCCTGGTGTTAATTTATGTTTCCCCCGGTCTCTGTGACTTCTTAAGGGGCCCAGTCAAGAGTCTTGATATTATCAATTTTTTTTCCCTCGTTATCTATTTCACCAACCTAAACGAAATATTTCCACCATTACAAGAGCATGCTAAACTAATAGTAAACCACCCATACAAGTCATTCATACCTACTAAAAATAAATTCCCCGAAAATGCTTTCGAAACAAAGGTAACCTCCTTCGGATAAATCCCAGCATAACAATACCGATTAAATCATCCCAAGCCTTTGTTCCCCGGCTTTCCCATAACGCAGTCTACGTGCACCACGTCTTGCTCGACCCGGAAACGCATGAAAAGCTCGACGAAACATCCATCGGAGCATGCGGACCCAAAAAGCGGTCGTAGAGGCGCGCGTTAGTACGTGACAAACGCGCTTTACCGTCCCTGGGGAGCACTAAACTGTCGAAATAGGGCAATAAAAAGCGCTGTTAAGGCCGAGCGTTGCATAAAATCCGAGGGCGTTTCGATTTGACTGCCTCCTTTGCTCTGAATAGGAACGGAAAGCTAACTAAGCTCGTAGCGGTTGATTAAAGACGACGGAACGACGTTCGATGCGCCCTGGCGCTTCACAGAGCGCGAGGAACGTGTCCCAGAGCACCTTGCGCCTCTCTGTATTCCGTTTTCGTTCTGTTCGAACGTTTGTCAGGGTAGTTTCCACGGTTTCCAGCCCTCCGAGTTTCATCGTTCCGTCCCTTTCGTCGCAATCAGGGGTCAGCCGAGAGGACAACGCGATGCTTCGGTTTTGTTTACTTTAGAGGCACGTTCACGGTGTCTTTAACTGCGAATTGGTCGACTTTACGAGTGGAGACAAGATAGAAAAAATGACAAAGTTGACGACAGGGACGAAACTGCGAGGGGGTGGAATTTACGTCTCCCAAGGGAAACGCCTAAGAGGTCCCTTTCGGAAGTGTTTCGAGATGAATCCACGCGATTGGAATTGATATTTTGCGTCAGAGGTTGATGGTAGGGGTAACCCTACGGAATATTGTATTGATGATTGTAGGATCTTGGAACACTACGACCTTAGACGATTGGACCCTAACAGAAATAACTCCCATCACCCTCGTACAATCACCTCTCACGCCAGCCATCTCATTCTCCCCCTCCGAGGTCAAATTATTCCCCCATTTACTCTCACCCTTCCCCTTAATCAGCTTAAACGATTACACAAGTAACGCCGACCCCAAGACGCCCAACGTCACCGAATTAACCCCTAACCACCC
The DNA here is from genome assembly GCF_026283585.1 of Hylaeus volcanicus. Classification (NCBI taxonomy): domain Eukaryota; kingdom Metazoa; phylum Arthropoda; class Insecta; order Hymenoptera; family Colletidae; genus Hylaeus; species Hylaeus volcanicus. Next base: position 16,588,148 of record NC_071982.1, read on the forward strand.
TCCCAAAATCACCATAACTCGTATCACCGTTCATACCAACCGTTTACTCTTCCAGATCACCCAGACACGCCGCACAACTGCTCCCTTCTGAACCAAACGACGGACTCCCTGTACGTGGAGTGCACAGAGGGTTTCGACGGCGGTCTGCCGCAGAAGTTCACAATGCAGGTGGAGCGCGAGCCAGGCACCAGCAGCAGCTCCTCGAAGCCGAGCATGACGGCGTACAACCAGACCAGCAAAGTTCCGTCGTTCTCGGTGGGTAACCTCGAGCCAGGCACCACGTACGACGTTTACGTGTACGCTAGCAACAGCAAAGGCCGCAGCGAGACGGTCCACTTTCGCGCCACCACCTTGAACCTGCCCGAGAGACGCACAGGTGAGTCCCCTTTGAACGAGCCCGAGGACCTGAGGAGCTCTCAGATCGATCGGGACGATGCCTGATGCTCGTCGACGCGGTATCGACGATGCACTCTCTTGTGATTTCCTTTGAGCACTGTCTGCTACGCTGCACGGCCTTGCATCGTAGAGCTCACGTGATTATCTATATACTTCTTCTTAGTACTCCTCTGCTCTTCGTCTCCACCTCTGTATCCTACCCCCTTAACCCACCTGTCCACGTGCCAGGTTCTCCCAGCGTCCTTTCTCTCCGTCTTCTTCCATCGATCCTCCCTCGTGCGCACGCCACCCTCTGTCCCCGTCACACAAGTAACCCCCTACCCTTTGTTTACTTGATGTGAGAACGAGTGAACGCTGCTGTAACGCGTGTCGACCATTCTACCACGGACTTTATCGTTCGGTGGAGGGTTTGGGATCCTCGAGCCTGGGTGAATAGTATTAAGGGATGTTGGTGGTTGGCGGGACTGCTTACTTTCTTCGGGGTCTGAGGTTTCGTGACGGGCGTGTGCTTGGGCTGCAACGGTGGTTTTGGTGGTAATTGTGAAGCGATGTGTGATTTCTGGAGAAGATAGCTCGTGGAATAGGAGTACGAATGATTTCGTGTCTGGATTTTTGTGGGAAGTGTCTTCCTATTTCATTGGCAGACAAAATATTGTGTTAAAATTTTTTTAAATTAAACAACCAATTTTTGATGCTGCCATTCGAAAGAGGATCGAATTCTGAGATGAAAAGTTGTAGGGCAGAATAAGATAGAATAAAAAGTTGACCATTGCAGTTAAAAATTGAAGGTGACCTCGATAAATCCGTAAAAAAACCTACCAAAAGGACTCCTCACATATTTTATGTTCCTCTATGTTTAAGATACAACTTCAACATGAATATATTCTACATAGAACGGTTGATTTAATAGATATTTACAGTGGTGAAGTTAGGTGATCTCTGTTTACCTAACTCGATCTCCTGACGATCCCAACAGCGATGCTGTCGATCCAAAGTGGCATTACACATCGTAACCTCAGACAGAAAAACCGATAGACGCGACACAAGCGTCATGTTGCAGCGTTTACTCGGTCTCGTATCGTAGACGCGCGATTAGGTGCTTGACACTGGTCGTTCCGTCCCTCTCGATCACCACTACTCCTCTCGAGTTAAATCGACGGATGTCTCGTCCCCGTCGAACTCGATTACCGTCCTCTGCGACCCGTGGCCCCATCGTTAGTCGAACCTGCACCATAGCGACGTACGAAAAATGTATCGACGCGACCCTAACACGTACGGTCTGCTACCATGGGGGAACTGAAGAGATTGGTCCTGAATGGAATTCAAATGTGATCAGAACTATTGGTGAAGTTTCAGTATCGACAGCCTTGAAGCAAGCAATTATAAATTTTATAATTATATTAGATTTCTTGTATAAATACTACCTGGCAATAAGTTCAGAGTAATTAAATTCTTTTCGTTTGGAAGTCTAGTTATGGGTAATTAATCAATTGCTTTAAAAATTATTATTCACGTAAAAACTTGTCCAGATTGAGCCTATTAGCAGTATTACCATCGCGAGAATGAATTTTATGGTCGAAAGGACGGTGGCCTCTGACATCATGGACATCACTCAGCGGCGATCTTTATAGTTCCCCGCGCAGTAGACACCATTTTAGAATTTTATCCGACGGTCGGAGTTGATAGCGCGAGCCCGATAATTGCGCTCTTCGCAGCGGTTACAAAAGGGTCCTGGCGAATCGAATTTTTTCCTTTTACCAGAGGCTGGGGTCGAGTTAATGCCGGCGAAGTAGAAATTAATCATCATAATTGGCAATGTGATTTATTGCGATAATTAATCGACGTTGATGAATTTAATTAATGGCGGCCGATTACGGTAATTAATTTCACGGGCATCGCGCACGGATTTAATCAGAACCGGTTTCTAGTCGAAGACGAAGTCGAAATCGGCGCTTGCGAGCAGAGGATCGTTTATTTAAGGATCGACGTGGATCCTAACCGTTTCACTGGGAACTGAAACGTATTCTAGCTTGAATCGATCGAAAAGGTGATCGATTAGGTGCAGTGCGAAGCAAGAGCAATCTCTGCTATTCTAAAGAATAAACAAAACATTGAACAGTTTCATGATTTCCAGGATTATACAATAATATGATGGTGATGATTTCTCCACAAATGCAGATGGAGATTTCGAACTCGATTCGAGTCCTGTAACTGCAATGAATATTTTTCTACGACTTGGTTCAGCAGAGTGGTGAATTCTGCAGTAAAAAGTATCAAGCTCCATTCTAAAGCTAATAGCTCCAGCGATATTGAATTTTACGATAACTGGGGAAAATCAATACGATTGTTGAACTTCTTGGAACAAACAGTACATTTACTATGTAACGTTAAACCCATATTTCGGTTTTGGAGCTTGTCTATATGAAGTGAAATTGTAAAACTAATACAACATTAATTTCTAATATTATGATTTTCAATTTATTTTTTTGACTCAGAAATGAGAAATTAAATTAAATTGAATTAAATCTCTTCCAAATTGAATATTTTGAAGATCGTTCAAACACTTGTTAACGCGAGGAAATCATAATTCCATTCGTTTCTTAATCTCTAGAATAGCAGAGATATTCGAAGTGACGATCCACGGCGCTTTATCTCTCCCCATTGACGATAATCGAAGATTTAGAGAGCGATATTACTATTACTAAATCCCGACCAAATGACTGCGCCTTTCAGCTCGGATGAAATTGAATCGCCGTTGGGTCGTATTATTTGAAACTTCTTATACAATCGCATTGAAGGCCGCCATTGAAACGGAGACGTTAAAGATTGGATTCCACGAGTTTTCGTTCAAATTCCGTCCCCCGATAAAGGGACTGCGTTACAATTAGGTGAAGCGAAACGGTACAATGTTACAATTCAGCTTTGAAACGCCGCTGTTTCAACCTTCGTCCCCCAACCCAGTACTTCTTCAAAGCACTTCGTCGCAATTAGTGGCGAATAATTAAAGCAAGTCCCTTGTAAACAATACCGTTGCCGGAGTTAGCGTTGATCAAGACGTTGCTTATCGAATTAAATCAGCCATCAAAAAGGGGATCTTCGAGCTTTAGAAGCGGTGCTCCGATTGAGTGTCGAGATAAGATAACGATCTGGCGAAAGGGGAACGTTTACAGGCTCTTTCTTCGGGGTTAAAAGAAATTCCACTGGCGGATCACAGCGATTCGCTTTCGAGAAGCAAAATTGGGATCGACGGTTTAGTTGAAAACGGGGTAGGCAGCGATTTTCATTTCAAGCTTTGCGTGAATGGTCATTTTTGTGCGAGGGTTGTTTTCAATTTTCTTGAGACCGGGAATTATTTTATCCATACGTTTAACGCATTGACTGTCACGATTTTCGACTCCTTTTTAGAAGAACCCACATTTTTATTGATAATAAAATTAATTTTACTACATAGACACTTGTTTAATGCAAGCATAAATAACGTGGCAGTCAACGCATTAAACTTGAGTCGTAACAAAGCAACGAAAAATGAATATCCAGGGATGTTGCAACTTGTACACATTCCTGGGTGGCCCCGTTTAATTTTTTTCGTGAGTCCAGGAAGCAGCTTTTGGAGGAATTCCCCTTCTAGGCTGCCAAAATAATTTCGTCCAGGCGACCCTGCCAGATTGCGAGCTCATTCTTCCTGCTAATTGCTAACAATTAACTCTGGAACGCGGGGGCAGGCTTTCCCGTAAACGACCTGTGTACAGTACGCGTTAATAATGCGTGGCTAATTGGGATGCGGGGGCTGGCCGTTCTCCTCATCGTTGACTCTGCCTATTCTGCCCGTTGGCTAACTGGGAATCGGTGTACTTCATCCGACTGTTGGCTCGCGCTATAATTGTCCGTCTGTCTTTTATTGCCAGCCGGGGAACCGGTTGCAAAACGCGATTTCGTGAAAAGACGCCATTTTTTTTTTGGAGTGGACACGATATTGGCTCTGAAACAGTTCAGAGTTCGGTCGCGGTTCATTCAGGTTAATAGGCCAAGGACTAGGATGACGTTTGATGTTTGTTTCTTGTTCTGTGGTTACCTGTATTTGGATTTTTGGTTGATGCAGGGTAGAAGATGACAAAGTGGAATATTTAAGTATTTTGTTTGAATTTGAGGGTAGGGATACATTTTCACTTAATTTTGTTAGCATTAGTGTTATATCTTACCCAAGTCCGATATTCAAAAATTCAAATTCAACGTGCAGGAAGCAATATATAATTCTACTTAAAAAAATATTTCGGTGATCAACAACCCTAAAAGTAATAACTTTCGTGCTTGTAAACCGTTTAAATTTCACCCTGCACATTTTTCCCTACACTCGAATCCAAAGCAAATATTTAAACATCTCGTGATTCGATCCTGTATTTGGTTGGTTTCAAAAAAATAAAAAAAAAAAAACAAATACCAGGGATTAAATGTCGTTTAAATGATGCGCTGATATTGGATAAAGGTAACGCGAGATCGTAACCGCGATAATTCTGTTTGTAGCCGGGATAGAGCTGGAAGCGCAGTAGTATGTGTCAATAAACGAGCTGGCAAGGTATCAAGTAGTACGAGTCAATGATATTTACCTTCTAGTCGATAAAAAGCGCAAACGTGTTTTTTTTTTTGTGCAAATACTTCCCTCTTCTGTATCGGTTGATAATGCTATCGACACCGTTCCACAATGGGGTTTAAATTATTTAAAGATATTTTTTTTGGTAATGATATAATGTTATCACTGTACTTTTATATTCAACAAATATTTTTATGAATTTTACTTATAAGGAATTTAAATCCAATAAATCCTTAAAGACTAGTTGCATTTTATTCTTCATTATGTAAGGTTACTTTCCATATGCTTACGATGAAATTCTCTGCAAGATGTGTTTCTCTAAAAATGTGAATTAACCACTGCAAGTAGATTAGAAATTCTCCTAGCTAGCGTAGTATTGTACATTTAGGAACAATTTCGAGCGAAATGTAACCACGTAGCGGATATCGTTGACCAGCATCACTTGATTCCCCGTCCGCCGGTTTATTGACTTGCGCCACTGTGACAGCCGAACTTTCACGCCACGGAAAAACGACCGTAAAAAAAAAAAGAATAGGAAAAAAGAACGTTCTGTCTAGCAGTATACCTCGATCGTTCGGGCGTGTAAAGCTTTCTTCTGTCGAGTATTTCGTTTCGATAAAGCGTCTATCGTTCGTTCGTCGAAACTTCCAGCGTGGACTTAGCTTCCAAAGTCAGATACGCTTGTTACGGCGTTATACAAATGACGAAATCGAGCGTTTCGATCGATGGTACACCGAACCGCTCGTATCGGGTGGTGTCCAACGAATGGCAGATATCGACTGCGCTTTGACATTTATATTAAAACATGTTCGAGCGCCACGAATGAGAAACGAGGGACTGGCAGGTTTTGGCAGAAATCCATTGCGATCGGCTTGTGAACAAGTTTACTCGCTAAAAAAAAAACAAAAACTCGAAATTTATGACGCACGGATTCGGCTCCATTTCCCCGGAAAAACTCCAATCCGTTCTTCGTTCGCATTTTCTGTAAATCTTTCGGGGGGAGGGGCAGTTTTTGCCTTAGAACTTGCTTTCGCGATCCTTCTTGCGTCGTTTGTTCATTTTTTCTTTGAGGGATCTTTCATAGGTTTGAACAACGTGTGTGGCTTTTTAAAAGGCAACGAAGGGGTTAAATTAGGGGTTGGAGTAGGGTGGAAATAGGAATTAGGACGAATTTTTGTAAACGCAATATTGATGTCTTATTTTAACCCTTTCAGTAACGAATTGTAATATTATAAGTCATTCTTTATGTCATATATGTAATCATTTTTCACTTCTATTTTGCTTGTAAACTTTTGCGACTTACTGTATTTTCACACAGAATCATTGAGTGTAAGTGCACAGAAACTAAATAGAATTGTTCATTTTTAGAAAATAGAGTCAGAAGTTCCTGTACCTTCATTTGTTTACAAATTACAGATGTTGGTTTGGAGGGGGACACTAAGTCTACTAAGCATTTGATAGGGGTGTTTAAAGTTAGGGACGTGTGCTAAGGCAGCTTCATAAAGGTATACACATAAGGGTGTCACTGCACTTAATCCCCAACCTGTACAAATCACACTAATGTGTATAGATAACTTTCACACGGTACTATAGTGAACGCAAACTCGACTGACCGCTGGAGGTCTTTGAGGGTTTAAGCTCGCCATACCTTTCAACTTAGGGGTCCTCAAACTCTACCACGAAGAATATTTCACATATCTTATGAAAATACTTATAAATATTGAAAGTTTATACTAACTTTTAATAAAGTGTTTATTTTAATTAGTTTTATTTTTACATTTCAAAAATGAAATATATATCTATTAAATACTAATTGCATATTTAAAACTGACTCGAATAGTAGGCTGGAAGCTCTATGATAAATAATAAGCAGTAAATTTTAAATTCACAAACAATTGATAATCAGAATAATTCGATACTCCTTTCAAAAAAAAAAAAAATTGTTAAACAACTCGATAGCTCGGTGCTACGGACCGATAAAGTTTGAGAACCCCTGCTTCAAGTACTTTGCCGCACTACATCTCGTCCTTATCTCCGTCCCTCAAATACCAAAGCACACAGCCATATCGTAAGAGGTAGTTTGTGACGTTATTCGCTGTTGGGAAAGTGGCCTTGAGCTACCAATTCAATTCGCGTCCATTATGGTATCATCTTTTGATACTGAAAGGGTTAAAGAAGTGCACAGTTGCGTCTGGAAACTGGCATACCGCGAAACGCCGAAGGCGACACGTTTGAAATAGCAGTAGTACCAATGTAAAGGTAATTTTATGTAGATAAATCGAAAATGTAGGATAAATGATTTTTGCACGAGTTAATATCAATTTTGAAGCTATTTAGGTCACAGGGAGCGTTGTACTAAAATTCCCTCTAATGGATGTCATTATAGCTTCACTATTATGGGAGCTACACGTATATTGGTTACGAGACCAAAAACATTTGGATCCTTTTCAAAAATAAATGGTTAATAAGAGAAGGGGTCAGTGAAAGGGTTATAATTGAAGTGTATTAATTCGGCAATTTTTGAAAATTTTATAGAAGGAATCTCAAGCTGGGAGTAGTATATGACATAAATAAAATATACAATTATTTGAACAAAAAAAAAAATTCATTTGAGCAACAATTGCTCAAAATCCTTCTATTATGAATGAAGTCGTTGGTTTCACGATCTTGGCCCCCGTGTTCCAAAGGATATCCCTAAAAAATAGAAATACGAAACCCACCCCTCAGTGCAAGACCAAAAAAAAAAAAAATAAAATCCCAATAAAAGTCCCCCAACAAAGTAGCAGTAGAAGTTCGGCTGAGGACGGTGTGTTGTGCCCGGTGTGGTAGCAGGTGAAAGGCTGTCGCATCCCCGACCACCGGAGAATTGTACGATCAGGGAAGAAAGCAGGACAACGGTCAGGGTGAGCTGCGCCGAGAGCGAGTACACCGACTCGCGAACCGCCACCTATGTGCTCCAGGTCTACGACGCGGACACCAGGCGTCTGCTCGCCTCCGCGACTAGCATGACGCCTAGCATGCTCGAGATCACGAATCTACCAGCTGAGAGGAGTTACTCCGGGCTGCTGCTCTCCCTCAGGATCATAACGGAGCACGCGATGAGCGACGCCATCGAACTCCACAGCCCGCACTTTGTTCAGGAGGGTAAGACACAGGAGCATCAACGATACCCAGGTAGGGGCCAGCTAGTGTTCGATTTCGAGTCAGCGCGCGCAATCGCGAACCTCTTTCACCAAAACAACCTCATATCCACGTCCACGGCTCGCAAAACATCACGATACCCAGAGATACCTATCCCAGAGTCGAGCGAGAAGCGGCTAACCGTTTTCAAATCCCATTTCGTCGCGCGAGGATCAATCTCGCGTGTCATCCTGTTAAATCTCATCCAGAATCGTCGTCTGGTGAAATTTACACGCGATGTTTTTTGTTTTTTTGGCGGGGGGGGGGGGGCGGGGGAGATGCGAATTTGGTTAGGAACCGCGACTGGTCGATTTCCACGACGACGTGAATTATTTTTGAGGAGATAACGCGGTTATTTATTGCTTTAGGGTTGACTGGTTAATTGATTGGTTAAATGGGTCTTTCGGACCAATTTTTTTTCACATGGAAGCTTCCGGGAGTGTAGATTTTTATCGAGATCATCAATCTTGGCCCTGAGTTGGAATTTAATTTTGAAAAAATTTAACAAGAATTGAAGAGGAAAGTTAATAGAAGGGACCTATCTTATATATAAAGTGCAACAGTGCATGTACATTTGTTTATCTTCTTCGAACACTTTGACATAATACTTTCTTTGCATACAACAATGAAAGGATTTAATAATATGCATTTTTATTTAAAAAAAAAGAAAAAAAAACAATACGACCATTGAATGTATATGCACCATTGCATTTGAACAAATAATATAGCCCTACAGATATAATACTCTATAGAACTCTTCGAAGTAAATACAATTTTAAAATACACGATGATATGTAATAGAAGAAAATAAAAATTTCTCGATTCTAACCGCAGAACGGATGGGTTACACGAAGAATATTCGACTATGGTAATCTATATCATGCAAATGAGGGTTCGATCTTGAATCAGCGAGCGGTATCAGAGTGTCAAATTATGCTGTCAAACGTGCGCCCGTTCCCTAATCCGGAATTCACGATGACCGAACATAATCTAGACTAAATCCAGGATCACGTAGAGATCAATTGGCTTCCCACTTTAATCATTAAATCACTGGATCATCCCAGCAAATCCGACTGAAAACCTGATCCAAAATTAACGTTCGCCTCCGTCGGAATTAACCAGACGCTCCCCCCTCTCCCCCCCACTGGTTCTGGAATCATCGTGAACACGGGATCGACATATGTGTGTCGTCAAATCGTTCGACCCCGCAGTCAAAGCTGACTCAGATTCTCCGATATACCGCAATCTAAAACTAATCCGGTACCAGCTACCCGATTGAATAGAATTCAATTTTACGGCTAAACCATTGGATCATCTTATCGGATCTATCTATCAACATATCCGAGGGAACACAATCTACGCTTAATCTACCAACTGACCATCGATTTCGATGTTGGATTACCCAGCCATCCGGCTTGACCCGCAAGATAGATTTTATCGAACGAGAATCGCAACGTTTGTTAGCATATCCTACCGAAGGATCTTACTATTAACTTTTTTCTACATTGAATCTCTTGGTGCATTCTTCTTGCGAGATTTTTAAGGAAGGATAATTACGGGAGTCGATGAACAATTTTATTCGGATAACAGGATTATTCAGTGAACTAGTTACGATCAACTGAAAACAAGGAATTCGTGGGCACTTTTTGAAACAAGTACTGCCAAGTCTATCAATTATATCTGAGTCGTACCAAAAAATAAAATTATTAATAATATATTCGCTACGTACATTCAAATATTCAGGACACAAAATTAATACTTGACAAATGCACCCAAAAAACAATTATTCCAAAATAAAATTAAAAAAAAAAAACTCACTAAGACCCCTGTCCCCAAAATTCAAAGTTCTTCGCAGCGTAAATTTTTATTTCCTACAAAAAAAAAAAAAAAAAAATTACCTCTCGACACCAAATACTTCCTACATTGTTATTCTTCCCCAAAACTGGATTCATCCCCAGGTCGAATATCATCAAAATCTCCCATTGGGACGGCTGCGGAGTCAGCGATTGTACACACCGCTCAAACGGAAGATCAACAAGGGCCAGGATTCGCTCGCGTCTCCCGAGTGACAACGTTGCACCGTTGCAACCGCAGACAATCGTAACGCAAAGGCATTAATTGAAACAGCGAACAGAATAATTCGGTAGACCCCGACACGTTTCCACCGGCTCGTCCGAGCGTCTAAAAACATTTACCTCCGATCCTCGAATCGGCTCGTTTCGAATACGTTCAATTTAATCCACGAGATTACACGATCAGCAACCACCCCCGATCCCATCCCCCCCCCCTTCCAGCTCTGTTCGGCATCGAAACGGCCCCTGTGCTGATTAAATTTGTAAAGGGACATTACCTCGGGGCTCGCGTAACGTGTCGGCGGTTATTAAACGTCCGTTGCCGCGTTAACGGGTTAAAGTGAACCATAAACGGGCCGCAGAACCTGATTACAAAACGTCTTTCAGCTAACCACCGCGAATATGCAAATGGACGGCCCCTCCGCGAATTCGTGGCCAGAGGTCCCCGCGTATACATCCTGTAAACGGTTGCCCTACGTACACAGAAGAGAAGTCGAGGGGTTTCGGAGGGGGATGGTAGGGAACTCCGGTTCCAAGGGACACCACTAAGACAACCCGTTTGTACGTGCAAACCAGCTCGAGGACGTTCAACCGAAATTGGTCTGTGGCTGAACCCAGATCTTCCTCTCTGTCGTGGCAGAGAAGTTCGATAAACGTGCTCCCAGGCGCCTCCCCGCCTATTGTGTGCATTGGTAGAGGCTTCCCCGTAAATCCTGCACTTGATTAGTCTTATAAATAAACGAATGTGCCCCGTAATTGGACCTCGATGATAGCGACGGACGCGATTTCGTGGAGTTTCGTATTTTTGAATCGTGGAAAATTACAAAATATGTTTTGAAATATCGATGTCGTAAATATATAGTGTATAAAATACAAAGATTTTCGCATCTTTTTCATAACCAGGAATTGAATTTGAAGTTGCTATGACAATTATCTATCGATAAAGTTCGAACGAAGATTCCTCAAAACGCTCGAGTATTTATTTCTATCACCAATTAATTTTACAATTATAAATCAAGTTGCGACCAAGTAAATTTCGAATACACTTGAGCATCGCACGAACTTCCCCCAAACTGTTTATTCGATGGGATTATCCGTCCAATTTGGATTCCAGAGTGGCCATTACGTACCCCTCGTCGGGAAAAATTGGAACGTCGTTAGCGCGGTACGTTTAAGTTGACTAGTAGCAAAAATGTATCCAAGGAATGCCGACAGGAATATAAAATCGCTTTCAAATTAACTGGGCTCCCATCCTGGGAATCGTAGGGAGCATCTAGACGTCCCAGGGTTGGATCCGACGAGGGCCCCCTGCGTTTAATATCAACTTAGAGTCACGGGAGCAGAACAAGAGGGCTGGTCGTTTAGAGGAGTTCGCGAATTTAAGTGGATTTTGATTAATCTCGAACTGGTGAATGCCAGCCCAGTTCTGGACAGTGCATCTACATCCTAGATTTATTACCAGCCTAACCGATGAATTCGCGATCCACCAGAAGGCGTCATCCATAGAATGATTAGGATGGGAGAAAAAATCACAGGAGTCTTGCATGTGTCCTTTTCTTGAGGTAAAAGAATGCAAGACAGAAATTCGAAAAGTGCTCACGAATTATACTGAGAATGAAATTGTAATTCGACGACCAAGAGAAATTCAATAATTTTCTTAATTTAAGAATGGTATAATAGTAATTGAAAGAATCAAGTAATGATGGTACAGTCCAGAATTATACTTTGCTCCCGTGTACGAACATGAAATCAACATGCTCTCGCTCCCAACGTTCTGAAAACTTTCGGAACAAGCCTCGTAAACTGAATCGGCTAATTGGCGGTCGGTGGCGCCGCTTACAAGGATCGATTCGATCGACCATACCAGCGGCATTGCAGACATAAACACGGTCAGACGGCAGCGTTACACCGGTGTATAATCGATTAATTCGAAATTAGTCGGTTCGATTAATCCGCGAGACACGCGGCACGCTACGGGCAAATGGCATTCTTCCCTTGGAAAACAAATAACTTCCGAACGGAACGAGCTAATCGAAGAATTCCTGCGGGAGCTTGTTCCCGAATGTTTCCAGAATGACGGAAAAATATAGAGCGATGGGTAAAAATTTTATCGATTTGGAAAATCTCAGTGTAAAAGTTGATCTTTTTTGATAAACTTTTGTGTCCAAAAATTCATACAGACGTACCATCAACCATTCCAAAAATGATATTCAATGACATCGTCATCTGTGATCAACAGTATTTTGCTTGTTCAATCGCTAGTTATCGATCAGATTTATTCATTGGAACATAACGAGTAAAGGTACTGGTCGAAAGAAAGGATTGCAACCGGAAGTGCCTTTACGATCGCATCGCCGGAAGCGTACATTTTTACGAGCTGCTTTTTACGAGGGACTCTCGGAAACCCCTAACCGTGCACGTAGAGAGAAGAGAATCACGTAGAGAAATCTCTTCGCGCTTTTAGAATGTCATCATTTATTTGACGCGTTCGTTCACTCATTTGCCCGATCTCGCGGCACACCGAGTGCTCCATTTTCGTCCCTCCGCCTCCATTGTCTCCGTAAACTGTTTGTTGTCTGATGAAAAACCATTTCGAGGGTGACACTTTGTACTTCTTTCTGGCTGGGATTCGCTTTGTGGATATGTCATGGGGGGGGGGGGGAGGGAGGAGGAGAGAGGCTCTTGATAAACTTTGTCTCTTATTTTCGCCCTCCTGTTGCGGTTCGTATTTTAACAATTGCAAACCGAAGTACTCGAAATAATTAGAGATGACTAAAAGTTTCGCGGTTTAATTTATTTCGACGTGAATTTTGTCGCGGAGAATGGAAAATTCTTCTAAAAATAACGATGGAGGTGTACCTTGTTGATAATAAAAGGGAGGATGTAATATAATTTATTTATTTTATATTTAATTTAATGTAATTTAATTTTAATGCCTATATAAATCTTCACATTTTTTTTTTTTTTTTTTAGTTAGAGTCAGAGTACCACGGTGATTCGACGTGGCAGTAGAACGTGTGTCGAAAGGAAACGGACGTGTCACGGGATACGTTTTTGCTTGCAACGACGCGCTTTCGCTTCTGACCGTAGATTTATGTTTCACCTGTTTCTCTGTAGACCTTGTCATTGCATGCGAATGATGGAGTCTTGCCACGGCGACTCGAGCGTAGTGTGAAAAATGCCTAGATAACGCACAGCTTCTTTCCACCGCCTCGACGATGGTTCTTATGGTCGTCGTCGGCATTGGTCGCGGTACTAACACTAACATACTTGGTACTGGTTGCTTAACACACTGGAGTTTGGATTGGATCTTTCATATTTGAAATTTGTTTTCTAGGAAACTGTTGGATTCATTTTTAATTATAGAATTTTTCTTCCACTGTAAAGAAAAAATAAAAAAACGAGAACTACCATACTCCATAAATACATGAAACATCGCAGATCGAATAAAAAAATTTCACTTCTTCAAAGAAATATTTCATTTGCCCACTTAACTTGTTTGAGAGAGTCGGAAATGGGTCGACAAGGGTCGAGAATTATTGCTTTGATTAAATGCTCGGAGGCGCGTCGCGTAATGGATACTAAAATTTTGATTAACGAATTAAACAGCGAACTCGTGAACGGACGGAAAACGAAAACGTGCACTGCGAATAAAAACACGGGGGCGATTCTAATTTTAAAGCTCATTTAATTTTAACGCGAGCTTCGCGGACGTTGCGGCGCGCAAGGACTGAATCCAGCCCCACGTGCGGGCTTGAAAAATGTATGTTTCTCGTCGAGATTACCCGATATATCCTCAACGGACCGTTAACCGTCCCCGTGTGCAATATTTAAGCGATAACACACGCGACACCGATAAAATTAACCCTTTGCACTCGAATGTCGTTAGTCTGGCGAACTTTGTTGGGCGAGTGTGCAGAGTAAACTTCGGGGAAGTGCAATTCTTTCAAAACTAGATGCTTCCCTAAGTTTTCACATCGAAATGGGCAAGTAAATTAATGCGGGGAAATGTATGTAAAAAGATATGCGAGTTTCAAAATTAAATGGCTCATGAGATTGCGTCGAGTGCAAAGGTTAACCACCCCCCTCCTCAATTGCATTGAATTCCTTATTTTCACTGATCATTCATCCGTAACTGTGTCGCGACCGGAAACGACGATCAGTCCGCGATGATTTCATTTACATAATTGTCGATGGTTAAATACGAAACGCACTGGACCATAGTTAATCAGCCCCGAAGCTCGTTTATTACCGAGATATTAATCCATTATTGTCTACAATGCGCCGCGAACGTAAATCACGTTGCCGAACGTAATTGCGCAAACAAATAAATCAGAATCACGCGAAACGTTGTTTGAACTCCTTACCTCAGCTGCGCGCGACTGTAAAAATCAATCGGGAACTAATTAATTGATTAATTAAACGGAATTGTTTCTGGGGGGGGTGCAAAGCAATTACATGGAGGATTTTTGTTAATTTAAATTTTCGCACCTCGAGTCTCTGTGTCCCCTTCCCCCCCTACACGCATCCCACGTATCCAACACGCGTCTAGTGTCTCACGGGAAGAGTAAAAAAGAAAAGAAAAAAATAGTAGGGGGTGTAATGCGTCCGTAGCGCAACCGTGGTCGCGCATATATAACGCAAAGACGAGAAATCAAGCCACGCGAACCCCTGGATCCCCGAAATCCCTCTGAATGCAAGCCTCCCCAAAGAAAATCCTCGCGAGATCAACGTCCTTTCAACGATCAAATCCCAATCTCCTCGGGGTGGCGAACTGAAGGAGAACTGAAAAGCATTTATCCCGCGATTTCCAGCTCTCACCCCGGTGATGCTTTCGTTGTCTGGACCACTGCTCGGCGCAGTGGTCGGCGCGACAGCGGGTCTCCTACTGGTGATCTTCGTGATAGTCCTCGCTGTGAGATTACGCTATCGACCGAGGCCCCAGGAGGACAAGGACTCTCACGACGACGGCGGCATGGCGAACCTGGCCGCGTCCGGCACCGGCAGTTCCTCTCCACATGATAAATCGTCGACCTTACCTCTCAACTCGGACAGCATCGAGAGCTTCGAGAAGGACCCCGATATAATTCCTCACGCTAATGGTAGGTAATTCGACGAGCATCTGGTGGCGCGTTTGCTGTGACCCGATGATTTGGAAGAAAAATAGGCACCTTTTGGGGAATATTTTAATTATTTGGAGGGAAAGGTGGTAGTTAGGTTTAACATGCCGATTACACGGGAAATCGGTCAAAGATCACGCCCGAACAAAGTTGTTCGACGTTATTTGCGCGAGACTATGATCTTCGTACTCGTCGAGCATTTAATGAAGAATAAAACGAATTGATTAACTTCAGTCAGGTTCGTCAGTGATAGAGCTTCTCGAGCAGGCTCCAACCTAGCGGAAGAATTAATGTAACGGCATTTTACAGTAGCTGATATCACGGTCGGAGCAGCGAAGGAACCCCGGGGTAAAAAGAAATGACGGCAATTAGCTCGTTAGGTGCCGGTGGAATGGTCTCTTTTAAAAGGTTCTGTTACCCTCGGTTGCGTTACTTTGATATTTCCGTGAAATTGCTGCCAGCTTTGTCAACGTTGCGAGAAAAGATACGCGAGACGGCATCGTAACGAGGCGGCCAAACAATCTGTTTGAAAAGTCAACGGGAACGGGAATCAAAGAAGAAAAATTTCCGGGCAAAGTCGTCTCCCTTGTTTCTTCACTGTTTTTCATGCATGTTATCATGAATGTGTACGGTATTTATGAATATGTAATTTATTGTTTAAATCATGAATATCAATTATTATATTAATTATGCCCGTGGAACTGACGAACAGACTGAATCATATCAATACACATAGTTATAGATTAAACGTATAATTATTCTTCGTTTATATATCTGATTCTTAATCCAGACATAAACCCAATAACCAAAAACATCAAAAAATTTAATATCTATAAAATCTAATGAACGTACTAAACCATATCTAAATACGTAAGTATTATTTATCTACATATATCCAATTCTATTCACCAATAATATTAAACTAATGTCTGCGTCAATTAAAGCAATTATAAATTGCAATGCAACCTGTAATAACCACAATATAATATTCTGAGACTTGTCAAGAATAAACCACTCGCCAGCCAACATGTTAAAGAGCCAATTACTTCGACGACGAGAAGTCCTTGCGAATAACCTGCAGAACTGTTAACAATCATTTTGAACTGTTTTTCCACAGAAAATTCTTACGCGGAACTGTGCAAGGGTACTTCACCGCGTTACGTTTTACACCAGCCACGAACGGACGCAAGTACTTTTACCAATGTCAATAACGTGAGTACGAATTGCATTAATTGAATTGCGCACCCGACGTTGCACCGTGTACCACACGTGTCGCGAATGAAATAAATAGAAAAAAGCTTGAATTAAAAAGAAGGAGAAAGATGCTTGAATAAAATGAAAACTTTCGAGGGTTGACTCTCGTAACTTTTGAACTGTCGTGGTTTTCCTTTTTACTTCTCGTTAGAGGCACATTTTAACCACGAGCACATTTTTATTCCTCGACTTGACAATTGTTACACCGTGTTACACGATTAACGTCAAATCCTATTATTCCTATTATTTTCAAAATTGATTGCAACTGTAACTTCTGACTTGATAATTCCACATTCTCCCATGTACAAAATTTCCACTTTAACGCTAATCATCTCGAACATCAACCAATTGAAATAAATTAAAAATTAAAGGAGTAATTATACTGTGTTTAAAGCAATGATTGGCTTTAATTATAATTTGAAGTACTTATAACTATTTTATTTTAGCTACCCATCCTCTGTGTAGAAGCACCGTTGGTAATAAATCTAATGCCACCCGACTTCATTTTTCTGGAATCGTTAAAAATACCACGAGTATTTCAAATATGAAAGTTATGAGAGCTGAGCTATAACTTACTCGACAAATTAATAGGTAACCAACTTATGCGATTTCCAGGGATCAGAGCTAACGTATGCCGAACTAACGCTCCGAAGCAACCGACGAATACCGCCTAATTGTTATCAGTCAGTCCAAGTACCCAATATACAACGACCTCAACTGCTACCCATGTCGACCCTAACGCGTAGGCAGCCAATCCAGGAACCAACGATTTACGCGCAAGTCGCCAGTCATTCCAAGCCGATTTACGTGCCACCCCCGCATCCGTACATGAGTCGTACCAACGACGAAACCACGGCAGAAACCCCATTAATCGGACACGACAATAAGGTGACAACTAATGTACGGTGAAGTCTTTGTTGCACGAGTAATTTACAGTTTGAACGCATATCGTACCCCAAAGCCTCCAGCAAATAACGTTGAAGAGTACTCTTAAAACTACATCTAACATATTAAGTCAAAAAAGGACTACTAGATTCTTCGTCGAACCCTTGATTCCGATCTAAAATATGCCTGAATATAAAAATCCAACATTTTCCAGATCACCACGATCAGCCAATCGGGCAGTTCGCTGTGGCGCACCGACACACCCCCGACCTCGAACGCGCCAACGACATGATTCTAAGATCGCTCGATCTCGATCGACGCAACATTTTGCTCTTAAACGTTTCTCGACGCACCCGTTAATAAAAAGTTAAACTCTTTAATAAAAGGTAAAAAAATTGAACAAAAAAAGAAAAAGAAGAAGAAAAGGTAACGCGATAATGTAAGAGAACTAAAACGAACGACGTTCCTCGTATCTCGTTCGCGCGGAACGTCGTGCGACGTGTATCGTTATAAACTTCTCGTACGAACGTTACAGAAGGTTCATTGAACGGTGAACGGATGAAAGTAATTTAACCAAACAAAAACGAAAAATGGAAAAAAAAAATGAAAATGTTTTGCGCGAAGTATAGTACGAATATATTATATATACTTTCCGAATGATTCGTGATAAACTTGTTATCGTAACGAGAGGATGGACCGTCGTCTCTCGACGTGGTTTCGAGAGATCATGATCCTAATCTCGAGGTAGCGAGACCACAGAGTTCTCTTACAGAGGCATAACTTCTACGTTGTTGTGATTTTGGAAATTATTTATTTGTTATGACAATGTAGTTAGAAAAAATTGATTCTTGTAATATTTTCAACATGTCCCCGCGCTCTGCACTGTCTGGGAAGATCTGGCAACACTGCCTGGAAGGATATATGAAGTAACTTCTAAGATTTAGGAATTGCAGGGCCCTAATTAATTAGGATATTTTCTACATTCACAGCCAAGGCTTGGTTTAGTGAAATGAGTGGGACATTTGGTAATTGTTTAATAAACTTTCATATGAAGAAAAGTTTCATGTGAGTGGTTTTAGTGAAAGTTTGGCATCTATAACATTACTCTGTGGCAAGACCTTTCTGTTTCGCGGGTGAAACGACCGATGGCGCAGCGATCGGCAGTAATGGTTTTAAATATATCGGAGAGCGTCAAATTGGCGGGCCCTTTCCAGCCGTCCGTAATGAAAAAAGATATAAAAAAAATGATAACGAAAAACGAAACGAGATCTCGAGGAACAGCGTACTATCTTTTCTGCCGCGATTCGTCGACTCGATGATTAAATTATCTAAACGCGGTTACATTGCACACTTCGATTTAATTCAAATACAAAGAATGTCTATACAAGGAAAAAATAAATGCAATAAAAGTTTCCCATGGGAATATATTTGATACGATAATCGTCTTATCTGTATATTTGTTTTTCATTTGCATTTCGTTATTATAAATACGAAATTAGCGAAGGAAATGTTGTATAAATCTTGTCGAGACTGTTATCTTATCAGATATATTTTATAAGACGAAATAACATCCAGAATTATCTATTATCATTCATTGAGATATTCACAACGTTTTTATTACTGCAACAATGTTCTCAAGTAAGAATTACTGCTATACAATCAAGACGATGAATTTGTTTCGTTTAGTATTACGTTTGCGGAGCGAAGTTGAAAGGGGAGAGAGAGAGAGTGATAGTTCTATGATGATGATGATGATCGTCGAAAATTAATATGAAGTGTTTTTTCAGCGGCTTAATTATTTATTGTTGGACATAAGCGACGCGAAATTTCCGTGTACAGTACGGGTCTAGATAAATGCGGTGTTATTGTAACAATGTTATGTAACCGTGGATAGAGATTTTAAAAATGAAAAAATTTTGACGATTTCCGAAGTAATATACATATATATAAATATATACGCGTCTGTTGGTTATCTTAGACTCATTCTGTATGTACGATCGTTGCTCATTTTGAAGCTTTAATCGCCGTAAGGGGAGACATGGTTCTTTTTTCCCTTGAATGTAGTAGTTACCCGACATTTTCATAATAATCTTTATTTAGCCTAAATCGTTTAAGTTAAAATGTTACGGGTGTAAGGTGATCGTATTCTTCCATCGGATTGGAAAGTATCGCGAGTAAAGTAAATAAGAAGACAAGAACAACACATTCTGTTGCCATTTCTAAGGAGTTATTAGAATTTCATGTATAGAAGCTCTGTCGTAACCAAAGTATCATTTCTTATTTTCAATGATGAGCTATGCATTGAAACTATTCTTTTATTTTAATGAATTTTTTTTATATCAACGGTACATGCCGATATTTTAATATCAATCTATGATAATTTTACTAATATAATATTATTAGTTGCGTATTGATTTCGTATTAACTAATTTATGCTAAGTTTCTATTTAATTTTCTACTAACTATGCAAGGATTTTAGCAGTATTTTCAACCTACATTCTTTAGATACTTGTTTACCTTTATTATATATTTATTGTACTATATAGGAGAATATTATTTATAGTCTGTAAGGGAATATTTGTTACGCGGGGTCTTCTCACTTTAACGCTCCAAAAAATGGATCATTTTTGAGAATTTTTAATATTTACTTCGTCCAGTTATAAATATAAGTATTCTTACACAATTTTAAAGTCTGACGTAATACGATCATTTGTAACTAAATTTTTATACTTTACTACAATGTGATTTTCCTGATGAAAATAAATGGTTAATAACAAATAATTATTCATGATTTATAATTATGGACAAAAAATGTTCCATTTTTTCGAAAACCCTAAATTGCGAAGACTCCTCAAGCGCTAGAGATATGATCACCCTACGTTATAGTCGAATTATGGTTGCACATCGGAAGTGTCAGAAGAAGAAAGTGTACAAGAAGATTCTCATTACGTAACACGTGCCATAATCGCAGCAGCCAAACGGCGCTGCGCCTCGAATTCAATTCGAGATTGTTCCATACCTTTATAGTATATGCAAAATCGTCTAGCGTTATTTCGACCGAAGATGGGCAAAATTTTAAAAAACTAACACAAGATAAACAATATCTCACATGTTCTTTGCTCGATAAAAAGTAACAAAGTAAATCGTTGACTCCCAAACTCTTTGAAAGGATTTAAAATAAAAAATTATAAATTTCTTGAACTAAAAGATCTAATAAATATTTGACACGATCCAATGGAAAACACTGATCTAAATCATATTTCACGTTCAGACCTTTGATTCAACGAATAAAAGCTCATCGGAATAACCATACAATCGAATAAAATAGCACGAAATTTTCATTCGTATCTATTAAACGAATAAAATTCTGCCCATCTCCGATATTCCAGCTCGTTTCACTTGCTGCATCTACGAGCTTCGTGTTTACTTTCGCCCACGGTATAAGTAATCGAATCGTTTGCGCGTTCTGGAACAGTTAACAGGTCATTGAACTTTCTTTCGACTTGCCAGACCATGGATAACTTGTAAACGACTCTCCAAATCGCGAAAGCACATTCCACTGTTTGCGTCGAGATCCGAGTTAACGACAGGAACGGTCGTTTGACCTAAGAAGCCGAATTCTAATATTTTTAAGCTCGCGTTTACTCGCAAAGAAAACACGACTATCGATAATATTGTAGCTCTACGTACCATTACATTACTTTAGTCAACGACACACCTACATCTATTTAAAGAAAACAAAAAAAAAAAAATAATGCTTACAACCAATTAAACGTTTCTTCCCATTCGATCGATTACTGAATTTTCTCGTAAGCTCGATTAAATCACAATACGAATTTTATACCATTTTTTATAATCGAATGTACGCCCGGATACGTTTCGCGAACGTTCTGATGTTTCATGTTCGTCTCTGCGTGACTTCGGAAACGTGGCGGAGGCGAGATGTTTTGACCGTTCAAGGCCACAGAATCACTCCACCTCCAATCGCTCACCTCCACCCACAGCGATAAGACGTGAGCTTTAGAAGGCTACAGGGGGCTCCGAGATTTAATTAGAGACTGTTCGATTATATTATATTAATGAAGAACTAGTGTAAAATAATAAGGACTAATGGTTGGCAGTCTCCGATGCAAGCGTTATTTATTATAACGTTGAAAGTGATGGGTTCGAGTCCCCTTCTACGATTATGAACATTAAAAATGTTCGAATATATAAAAGAGTATAATGAAAGAAGTAGCCTTGAGCAGTCGAAATATATTACTTCTACTACAGCGTGAGTATAAAGCCACCTAACCCAGACGAAAGAACTAAAACGATCGAAGGCACATGTGCTCGGGTGTGTAAACGCCAAGATTCGAGCACATGTGCCTTTGGTCGCCTTGGTTCTTTGGTTTCAATGTGAACGATTTGTCGCGTCGCGGGTTGAGAACTAGAAACTCGATTTACTCGACATTCGACTCCCCTGACCGATGACAAACGATCTGCTCACCAGCAAAATATTCTTAATAATCACGAATTGATCAGGGTTTTCGAGTAAGCACACGTGAAATTAAAAAGAAAATTGTACTATCGAACGTTCTTCAATGCTATTCGAATTCGCGCGCATGTGAGGCTAGAAATACAGGCGAACACACCGGCGTGAAAATAACGCGAAAATAGAAGAGATAACTGTGGAGATGATAAAGGTAGAAGATGGAAGAAATATTCAGTATTTTGTCAAAAATTCATATTACCAGTGTAACAAAAGACTTTGATATATTGTTAGTATGCGTTGTAGGTATTACAGAATGAATTTAAATATAAATATACACACACTATACAAGCATACGCATCTATAAACGTGTGTACGTATAAGAGGTTAATTAAGATCTTATAATTTTAAATGACTTTTAATATAGGTTTACTTGTGTAAAATAAGAAAAAAAAAATAATTGTGCTCAATAAATTTCAATAAATAACGATTTTGCCTATGCCAATAACGATCATTATTGTAATTATTTTTGTATAGAGACGTAAGACGATATTATCTGGATATTATAAATACATTATAAGTAATGTAAGTATAATAGTGAACGCAGCATATGTGTAATAAAGGTGTTTAACATTGCATATTATGTGTCTGTAATGTCCTGTATAAGTCGATAACATTATTCTTTTCTACTCGAAAATGAAGGAATCTACTAACACTACTCTATGCCGATTGATTATTATCTAACAGTAGTGATATAGCACTTTACCGACTTCTGTGTTATCTACCAGTGATATAGCGCTGTATCGAACGCTTTGTTATCTACCAGTGATATAGCATTGTATGCTCCCTCTCATTATATAAACTTAGAATCATTACATGAACATTAATCTCGAAGCGATTCTAATTCATAATAATAAGATAATTAAATTTGAAAAAAAATTATTTGCACGACCGATAGCAGTAGGAATCTATATTGTAGCATATGTTAATAGTAGTGAATTACTTTATCGATAAAGCTAGCACGAACCCAAGTTACTCTAAATCACGTTACCGACCAAACAGACTACATTATCAGACTAGTTAGTACAGGCAACCAGTAAATAGCAGAGAAATAATGAAACGAAGACAAATTATTTTTATTTACCGACCGACGAAGTAGAGGGAGAATGACGAAACCAAATTGTTTTAATCTAATCAATATATTACACTTTTTTTTATATATATACAAAAACATATGACTCATCGTATGCTTAATCTTGGATTTACATCTTACTGCAAATCAGTGATATTAAAGACTATGAAAAGGAAGATATAATACACGTAATAAATTGAAAGCGAATCAGTACAATCATCTGCTCACGATCCTCTGGCAAATTATCGGTGAGTTATTCTTCGTTGAAATAACAGGAATATACGCAATCGCTTATTTTTTACAACGGCCCATCGTATAATCTTAATTACCGATACTGTCGACAAATTAGTCGGTTTTCATCGGATTCAATCATTCTTCGCAAATATATAGTAGTTCACTCGGCTAAACAATGACGTAATATACAGTCTCAGGTGAAATTGTTCGCGATTCCGTGTTTGTTCGAACATTTCGTATCTACAGAGAATGATAATAGATTTCTTCATAAAAATATATCGGTGCCACTCCACTCCGATGAACGTTATCTTTTACTTTGTACAAGAAATTTCATTATCGAGCGTGTACCCCGTAAAGCGACTTTAAGTCGCTGCAGATGAACGACAGTCCTCGTTCCTTTGTTTCTCCACACGTTTACACGAATGGAAGACAGTTCCGTAGAACGAATCGCGTAAGGAATGAAAAATACGGAACCTATTTTATTATATTACACTTGTGGAAAGAAAAAAATGATTGTACATCGTTTTACAGTCGTCAACGTAGCGAAACGTGTTCAGCACGTGTCACGTGCCGTGTTCGAAACTCTTTTGAGCTTGTGTATCCAAAACAGGAATTCAGAGTACCGCGATTATTACGAAATAATCATTTACTTCCGTGTTGCCGGTAATAAACTACTTCTAGCGGAGACACTCCAATAGAGACTGTTCAGATTCCGTAATATTAAGTACAGGATTGAGTTATATACGCAGGAATTATTTAAAGATGTATGGATAAGCATACATAAATAGTATTCATAAAAATAAAGAGTATCTGAGGCATGAAGGAACATCACCCAACACGCCGATTTTTATGAAACTTTGCACACAGATAGAGTATTGAAAAATATTAGACACGTATCATTTTGTACCGGCTGATATTTCCATTCAAGAGGCGAAAATTAGCCCCAAAGTGTTCGATCAAATACTTTCTTAAATAAATTTCGTAGATGCCAAGAGAACTAGAAGATAATGTTAAAAGTGACAATATTTTGATTTGTAACTAGTTAGATAAATTTTTTAAATAAATATTTCTAACGAAATATCCATTTGTTGAACAAAAATTAATCGATTTAAATAAACGAAATCGATGAATGCAAATAAATTACCGATTTCCGAATTTCTTTAGCAACAATATTTTGCAGTCTGCAACTGGTTTTTTAACATTACTCTCTAGCAAAAGTCTCTTCCCTGTTATTAAGACCTATAGTTAGTCCAATGAAGATTCACTTCTACTTCTGGATTAGTCCCTGTATGGAATATTTTTATAATTACAGGTTCGCATACACTTGTATCTTTAAAATGAAAAATAGGGTTTCTATTGATAAGTAGTTCACACACGCACACAGATGAGCGCAGAGGTGGGAAATTCATTTTAAAAAATACCGCGGACGCGTGACAAAAATAATTTTCATTTCACCGGGCACCGTTTCGAGAACTTATGTATAAAAGTAGTTTTTAACGGTTAATTGGCATTGAGTGGTTTGAAGGGACGTTCTACGAAGTCCCGAGATAGTTTTTAGGAATTCGAACTGACGAAGCGACTTTTACAGCTGTATAATACAAAAGTTAGAGACCTCGGTTAAAGCGTTCGCTCGTTTATTCGAATGGCGGAATATCGAGGGCCTAGAGTACGTATTACGAACCAAGGATTGACAACGCCCAGCAGAGTACGAATGTTTAAAATTGTTTGGTCCTTACGTTCCCTCTACTGTACAGTTTCCTTAAATAAATAACACCACGCTAAAACGACTCTCGTTCACCCCCTTCTCATTAGACAAGACTTAACATTGGAACAACGATCTCTTGTTATTACTTTACACTAAATTATCTACACACTCTGCAGTAATCTCGCAGAGCTTTACGTCGAGGCGTGTGTTCACGTGACATTGAGGTCGTGGCAAGATTAAACACACATATCAGAGTAAATTATTTACAAAGAAAGGGAAATCTGAAATCTGAAAATTTACATTGAGAGAGAAGAATTAATAATTAGTATTGTAGGGAGAAAGAAATGTTACACTCGATTTTTCTTTCGTTCTACCTACTATACATTATCATTGGAAAAATATCGCCACAGTGCTACCATACAATTTTATTAAGCACAGCTTGTTATATTGTCTCGGATCACTTTTGTATGTGATCATTTGTCGTGGAAAAATCACTTTTTTTTGGGGTGGTAAAGAATTTCCACATTAGTTATTCGTAACAACAAATATCGTAACTCGATGTCACGCTAACTCACGCCTTGTTGGTGTTGGAAATTCTGCAGGAATTGGAGCAAATCGCGGACAATCGTCTCGAACGTTAGGTCGCTTAAATTAATTACAATTGTGTACCTAGGATTACGTGGACTGATCGTGACTAGACAAGTGAATGAGAAAGGAATACGTGAAATCATTTTTACTTGGAGAACAGAAAGGACAGATTTTGTCGGCTGTGCAGGATCAAATATCGAAGGCTTTTAGTTGCGGGACTCCTAAAAAATAGATGCTCTGACAAGAACTATTCTTGCCTGTAAATCATCGAACTCGATCAGGTACGCAAGCGGTAATATTGTTCGTAGCTTTGCAATTCTTACGTCGCTCGTCGAAAAAAATGTCAAATTTGCACAACTTGCTTGGCACGGTTTGCGCGATTGTTTAAACAATTCAGGTCTGGGCGAGGCAAAGTCTGGGGACGCAGAATGCTATACCTTTTAACAGGATAGTGGATCGACGCAATTTATGCTTCGGAGGATGCTCGTAAATGCAAATCGAGTTGTCGTTGTATACGTATACGACTTTTGTGACAATGATTCTCATATATCTATAAACGATTAATTAAATCAGTTATATTAAACTCGACATCGTTTGACTTCTGATATATTTCACACTTTTGAACTTTTCATTAATATATTAAATATGTCAGTGTAGTCTCTGTAGTATATTACAAATTCTTGTTACGACGTTAATCCTAAGACTCGTAAAATCTGAGCGACTTTGGAAGGTATTTCGAGCCTTGTTTGCATTTGTATTTGAAAAAGAGTTGAACTTCGTTCGAGGAGAAGCTTGAAATTTTAAAAACTGTTGTTTCTGAAAGTAAATTTTTGAAAGAAGTGCTTTTCCTGTTCGAGGAGTCATGTTTAAAATATTTAGACGAATCTGAATCTTTTTTCTCGGATATATGGTTAATTTGAGAACACTAAGTATGATATATACAACAATTTTCTACTTTTCGAGTAAAACTATAGTAACAATTTCCTCTAATTATTCGTTCAATATTATTCAAAAAGTGAATAGATTCAATGGTTAGTACTGAAATAAGTTTCTATCTTTTAGGAGGAGAAAATAGAAAGAAAACAAATGCTACTGGCTTTCCGCGGTTAACGCCAGGCATTCCAAGATAATCATCAAGAGTCGAAGGATTAATCATCGGCAAAGGCTACAATTGTAGAATTTCCTCTCTGACGCGATCGTTCTATGATCCCACTAAAGACACGTCATACTATCACAGTCCAACTTGAAAGTTCGATACCATTATTTCACGATAATTGTTATCTACTTCAGTACGTTCTCCTAAGCAGGTAGACAGAATAATTCATCCAGCTGTTATAAAAATACAGACGTAGGCGCGCGTGGTGACGCACGTGTAAAAATCTCCGTCAAGGAAATACGTTCAGTCGCGATAGCCTAAATTCAAGAATTTTTTTTCTCAACACTTAATTACAGATTTCAATCTAAAATAATGTCTTTAAATCTTGAAAAAAAGATTCTCGAATTTCACCCATTACAACTGCCCACATCCCACTTAGCGAATTTGTTCTTCCTCCCTCGAAAAATAACGCTTCCACCACCCGGAAGAGATCTATACCCTAACGCCGACACCGTTGTCGCCCTTGATCTCCGAGACGAACTCGAACGTGGGGGTGCAAATGTCCGTGGGTGTCGGCGTGGCAAGAGGCGCCAAGCGTTTGTTTCCCCTGCCTGCCATGTCCTTGATAATGTAATTGGTACCTGGCCTGACTCTGAGCCTGCTAAGATGCAAGGACGGTTCCAGCCGCAGTATCGTGCAGGACCTGGTCGACCGATTTCGAAACATCGAATCCGTGGACTTGCTCTGGAATTCTGCCTCGTTCATCGACCTCTTCCTGCTCATCGTCGACGCGAAATGGCAAGGCGAGAGCTCCCTTTCGGAGTCTGGAGTCTGGATGGACTCGTCGTTCTCCTCGAAGGACGTGAAGATCTCCGAATCGGGCACGGACGGCGCGCTGAAGAACGACTCGCGCAAAGAAGACGTCAAGGCGTCCGGACACATGAAGGGATCCAAGGACGTCAGGTCGTTGAGGTCGCTGCCACTGTTGCACACCTGGAAATTATTCACGGAGTACGACGAGGGGAAAGTCTGGTGCTCGCCCACGTTGGACAGGATCTCCTGACTCCTTGAAGACTCCGACCACTTCGAATCCGAAGGTCTGCGCGAGCTGAACCTCGTGGAGTCGTGTTCAGCGAAGATTGGTTCTGGAAGTCTGCCCTCTCTAAACCTCTCCGAGTTCTTCATCAACGCCTCGAACAGATCTATAGGCTCTATCGAGGGCGCCAGGCCAGACAAGGGGAGGTTACTCGAGGAACCGTCTTGACTGAATGTGTCCTTGTTATCGCAATCCTCGCTGTAGTCCTCGATGTTCAGCAAGACGGATGGTATCACAGGGTCAGAATGTCTGACTGGACTTCTCCTATTGTTCAGAGGGGACTTGGATCGGTCGATATCGATTGAGGGCTTCGACGAGTCGGAGTTCCTCGTATTTTCCTCTTGTAGGGACGCTAGAGGGAGAGGATCTATGGGGCTGGGCGGTTCCGAGTGTATCGTCGGGACGTTGAGGGTCTCCATGACTCTGTAAGGCTCTAGCAACCTGACGTGAGTCATAGGTTCGATGGTGTTTATCGACTCGGAATGTTTTAGTATCTCGATGTTCCTTCTGGCTTGCAGCAACCTGGAGGCCGTGTCTCTGGGCTCCAGGTGCCGCGGCGTTGCGTGATCCAGGTGGATCACGTTGGCCAGATGGTTAGGAGTGATTATCACGTGCTTAGGGGACGTCTTCTGGCTGCTCAACAGGCTCGACCTCGCGCTGTCCGGCGTGGACGGCGACGTGTAGCTGTTCTGAAGCTTTAAATTCAAATTAGGACTCGTTCTGCCAAAAGGGTTGCTGATTTTCACTCGTGGACGGGGGTAAACGTGGAATCTCCTCTGATTCTCCAACTGTCGTGACAGCATCACGTGCTTAGCTAGACCTCCGTCGCACCTGTTGTGGTCCAAGTTCTGCACGGAGTATCTGTGCGTCTCGACCACGTTCCCGCTAGTGGGTAACCTGAGATTCACGTCGGAGGAGTGCCCTATCGCAGCTTTGATGTTAGGATCTGACAAAGAGCAGAGATTAGAGTTTCTTCGTTTACCATTGGCCGAGTTTAGGGCATCGTTGAAGTCCTTGGTGTGCACCATGGGGCTGTCGGCGCTCAGAACAGGATCAGACATAGTGTTCATCTGCAGTGCCTTGCGATTCAAGGTTCCATCGCTCTTCAGGTTCTGATAGGAGATAAACTTAGGCTCTGACGCTTTGGAGAAGTTCTTGCTGGTGAGTCTCTTGTGGTTCAGTCGCCTCAGGTGACGAATCTTGTTGAACGTGGGGTCTAGTAGGTATTTGAGGTTCTTGATCTTATCTATGTTGTGGTTCGAGTCGATCATGTGATTGCGGTCGATTATGTACTTGAGGTCGAGCATCTTGGTCAAATCGTGGATGTCCTCGTCGACTATGTCGGAGTTTCTGCTTTTGGAGGATCCGTGATCGACGTTCTTCTCGGGCGAGATGTCCGTGTGTCTTCCTGAAGCGTTCAAGCATCGTCTGCTGGTGTACAAAGTACTGTTTGGTTTCGCAGCGAAGCAGTCCTCCACGGGATGCCTTCTGTTATCGTTGCTGTTGTTCACCTCTGCTAATTCCAGGTTCGTGTTGGAGCCGCGTCTCAAAGGGGAGCAACCGTATCGACTGGGAGTCACTCCGAGTAAAGCCACTAATTTTTCAGTGATTTTTCCAGCTGCCACCCTCATCTCGCCGTGGTGGAAAGCGTAGATCCACGGATTCACGCCGCTGTGAGCCATTATGGGCAGCCCGAGCCATACCACCGCCCATTCGGAGAGGATTTCCGTCCCACAGAAGATGTCCAGCAACATGCATGTCTGGAAAATTACAATTTAATTTCATCGATAGATATAGAGGATACGAATATTTATGGGACTGAGTGTATATAAAGCGTAAAAAGTGAGTATCATGGACAAGAGAAATTCTAAGAATGTCTGGACGCCCACGTTTATTTATGAGACGATTTTATTGAACTTCGCCTACAAGAAGTACCCTGTGGAACGAGCTTTTACTTAAAAAGTTAAATAGCTTTGGAACACTTCCCATAAAAATAAACAGGCTTTCAAATATGCTTAGAATTCCTCTCTTATCTAGCACTCACTTTTCTCTTATATCTACGAGACAGATATAAAGTTTACATTTTGTTTTATCCTCTCGATAAAAGTAGTTTCTGCAAAGATTGTTTCCGACGTTTTCTCCAGAGGACCATCTCATAACCTTGCAGGTTTAACCATTTTATTCCTACTTTGATTATTAAGTGAGCCGTTCATTGCACAAATCGATTAACTCCATAAGACAAAAAGTTGAGAATGCGACGAAATGATGTACATTGATTTTTAACATTCCCTTTATAATAGAATTAGCTATTCTTTATAAAATCTCCAAGTTTTGATGTCATGACCAAATTAAGATAGATGCTAATGATTTCGTATACTTAAAATGTTGTTGCGTTTGCTCCAGAGATAGTTAGAATTAGGCCGAACACAGAGAAAAGTGTGTACAAGTTGATTTTTCCGTAGACGTATTGATAAATTAGCATGGCTTGCTAAACGTAATTTATCGCGAGCCGCGCAATTTAAAGTTTCGCGATATAAATGTTAAGCAGAACATGAATTTTATCGACGAAGTTGGAGCGCACAGTCTAGAATACCTCTCGACACTTGCTCGCTCGGAAGTTGCACAGAAAATCCAATATTTTCGATACTTTTTATAAGAAAGGTAAGAATATATCAATATTAGATGGTAATATACATTTTCGCCTAATTTATGATCGCAGGAAAAATTATACGCAAGTTCTGACGAGATTGTACAAGATACAGAAAGTAAACGAGAAACGCGGGCAGGAAAGTTGTGGAAAAGGAAAACAAAGAAAAGAGAAAAAGAGGAAAAGTTCCAAAGGAAGATTTTCTTTTTTCAGTTTACTTGTGTTTTTTATTTAGCTTTCTGGCTCGCGATAATTAGTATTCTTTCTGTATCCGCTACGATCTCGTTACACACTTGAATGTTCTCTACTTTTTAAAGTAAAGGCTAACATTATAAATAATCATTATAAATAGATGAAAAGTGCCATCTACTCCGATGCATAAATAGTCGAAGAAAATGTATAGTCCGCTAAATTGCAATCACAAAATAGAAGTTTCATAATATTGATTAATATTGAATAAATTTATTATTAGCGTTGTAACTTATTTATACGATAATTGTAGCATCCAACAGAAAGTCTGATGCAAATATTTTTTCATTTGAGGATTAAATATTGTCAAGTTTTATATGTTGAATATCCAATTTGAAGTTTTTTCTTTTTCTTTTTTGCACACAGTAGAAAATACCATACTAAAGACGAATAAGGAATGTTCAATCTCTAACCGAAGAGGAAGAATTACGAGAAATTCCTATCGGATGATCATTCCTCGGGTGGAAGCTTATTCAATTAACCTCTGCGGATTTCGAGCCAAGATAAAACGAGCACGCGTAGGAAATACAAGGGAATTGTTTGTAATCGTCGTGACTGGGGAGTTACTTTCACGATAGCCAGGAAAATCGTGGCAAAAAGAAAAGAACACGCTTTTGCCGCAAGTTTACAGAAGCTCGGATTCCCTCTACTCGCGGTTAGCCCGAACGCTCGTTTCCGCAACTTCTTCGCTGCGGCAATTTCGAAAGTTACGGGTCGTTTTTCACCCTTCAGCCAGACGGAAGTTTCGCCCAAAGGGGGATGGAGACAGACGCGTCACGAAAACCTCATTACGGAGCTCACCCTGTCGATTCCCGTCAATATCAATCGATCACCAGCCACCTCCTGACACGTGAGCATGTGTACTGTCAATTGAATTTTTACTCGCCTCGAATACCGACAGTGTATACGACGAAACATCGTCGTTTGAAAGAAATTAAAGTATCGCGTCAAAATTCAATGTTAATGATCATTTTCACTCATTTGTGACACTTGGTATATCTTTCTTGGTCACAAGAGTGAATTCAATTTAGTTGGAATTCTTGATGGAATCAATTTTCGAAACAAATATTTTCTATCCAAGAAAGTTCAAGAACAAGTGCCCCAAGCAATAACTAAATACTCGTAACTGAATGTAACGATCTTTAAATTGTTAAAGTAATAGAAAAATACACATAGGAAAGAAAAATGTCCTTTCCAGCGCGAACGCAGTGGAGTGTCTCCTAAATTTTCGCGTCAGTAGCCCCTGGAACTGCATTTTACCGGCAAAGTAGAATTGATGTCGCACGCGTCAGACACACAAGTAGTACGAGAGTAATAACAGTCAGGCGGAGCGTGGCGTTGCAGCAACGAAGGGGTTGATCTCTAAGAATTTACACGCGCGTCGAGCCGCGGGATATAAATGGAGATTTATGTGACACGCAGGGTTCTCTCACGTGTGTTCTCTACTCACTTGAAAGGGAAGCCAGAGGATGAGAAACGCGCCGACCGTGACTGCCAGTGTTTGACCGTAACGCGGCAATGCCATGGTCTGCGTTTGATGCCTGAACGACAGTTCCACCGTATAAATCGCACGTGCGTGTGCACGAGCCACCAGGTACACGTACATGTAGCAACCCAGAAGCACGAGGGCGCTTGGCGCCCATACGGCGACCACCAGGAACACCCTCACAGGCGGAAGCACCGCTGCCCCGAACCTGCAGTTCCCGCTGCAATAGAAACCCAATCAATGTTACTCGTTAGCCGGTTTTCGTTATGCAACCATTCGACTTTCGTCTAATTAGTTTCATTCTTTATCCCCCCGTGTACGCGTTCATTCACACGTGAGGCACGTGGGGCCAGAATGACTAGCGTCCGACGTTGATTTGCTTGCGAAACGAACGAAATTGTTTTCGTTTGTTTCTTCATTTAGAA
The DNA here is from genome assembly GCF_026283585.1 of Hylaeus volcanicus. NCBI lineage: Eukaryota > Metazoa > Arthropoda > Insecta > Hymenoptera > Colletidae > Hylaeus > Hylaeus volcanicus. Next base: position 16,620,772 of record NC_071982.1, read on the forward strand.
AGTTCAATAGGAACGAGCGAGTAATCAACGTTTTAAATTACCGAGGTTTTGGAGTCCTTTACGGAACTACTAAAAGTTATTTCAAATTATTATTAATCTTCTAGTCGCATGAATCCAACCAGAACACGCTCGCAACTGTGTTCATTCGTATCGGTTGCTACAGACAATCCGTATCCGAGTAACTTTTATTATCGAAGTTCGCCCAAATTTAATACCAGATGCTACCCCTAATATCCGTTGGGGCAGATATTGGGGATCGAGGGAATCCTCATAGAATCTAACGTTTCAACAATCCGCGCCTCCCACGGGTTTTGCACAGTAATTCGATTACCCCGACGGTTGTAACGGAAAAGTGAATTGTCATCGCGAACGAAGTTGAAGACGATAACGGGCGAACGATAAAACGAGTTTAATCTGGTGGCCTCTATCGAGTGGAGGTTCTACTTTGCGTTTCGTTTTGTTTGTTAGCTCGAACAGTTGCGAGTTTACGAGCCCTCGTATGAGACGAGATGGCAAATAGACAGGAAACTTGATAAAAGACGAAGTACTCGCGTCATCTGTCGACTCGTGTCCATAGTAACTCGACACCGTTGTAGAGTATTTATAAACAAGAGAAGATTGATGAATATTCAATAGAAAGTATTTTCTGGATTCGCGTGACGTACATTTTTGGTTCGATATCCGTTGGTGTTTTGGACAATCTGTGTAAACCCAAAATAAAAATGGATTCGTAACGATACTTTTATTAAAAGACATTATTCTTTTAATATATTAGTAGAATTGCATATTGTATTAAAAAATGTATTTAATGCAAATATATTAATTACATTAGTAGTCTTCAATATGAATATAAAAAAATGAGTAAATTCGTGACAATATTTTTATCGATGAGAATAATTCTTTAAATAGAACTTATTATGTTGGGAGAAGCTTTGACAAGGTCGCAGAACATTTTCTAATTTAATTTTGTACAAAGGAAAACAGAAAGGAGTTTAATTAGAGTAACATGCGCTTTGACGGAGAATTTTAAACGCTTCAAGGACGATCTAAGTGAAATAAAATGCCATCGTCATGTCAAGCTAGGTATCATTGAATCGATCAACTCGTGTATCGTTAATCGTGACACAGGCTTGACACGATAGAATCGCGTGACTCACACTCTAATTTAACAGGGAAAATGGCAATTGCCAACTCAAACATAATTCCAATGATATTATTACATTTACCACGTTTCGTCTATGTATTATGCTCTGAAATAAAATTCTACGAAGAAGGATTACAGGTTCAAGAATGATCCTCACCTGTGAGGTTGGGTCTCGCCTATGGTCTTCGCGTAAATCAACGGCGAGAGGCCCACGGCGATCGCGTAGATCCAGAAGACAGCGATGTACTTCTCGATGCTGCTGTGGGTGATGATGTTCTTGTATCTGAGGGGTTGCGCCAGCGAAGTTAGGCGATCGACGGCGATGGCCACGGTCACCAGGACGCTCACGCTGCACAGCGCGATCGCTATGCAGTAAGGGATTATGCACAAAGTGGACACGCCATTCTCCGGGAGACCGGACAGCTCCAGCTGCATCCCAAAGGGCATAAACACTCCGATCTGCGTCAAAGTAATATTGCATTTACTATGTGCACGATTTGACACCAGATATCGACGAGTATCCGAGACTGGTTCTATGAAAAGCTGTCTAAATGATGTAATAACACTTTCCTGACATTGGCAGTTAATCACTAGTATTGGATTATCGACCAGTAGGATGTGATCGAGTCAATTATCGACCTGGAGGTCGAATGAATTCCTGCTGGGGTCATTTCTGACTGAAGATTACGTCTTTCCATATTACAAAATAGACTGTGATATTTTCTAAACCCCTGATTAAGATTATCAAAAAAATTGTATGGTCTAATATGATTTAGAGATCACCATGTTGAGGTTCACGATTTTCTGACGACAGTAACTCGTTTCTATAGAAGTCTTTTAACGCTTACCCCGAAGTCGCTGACGGCCAAGGAGACCAGGAGGTAATTGGATGCAGTCCGTAGCCTCTTGTATCTATAGAACGCCGCCAGAATAATGGAGTTTCCCGTGATGGTGATTGGTGCTAAAATGCAGACTATTGACACCGCCAAAACCACCGAAATTGGATTGACATCCAGCCGCGTATCGATCTTGGTAACCGTCGGCAGAAGGGCGGTCGTCAATTCCCCGGAAACGGTGGATGGCAGCGGGTCGGTAGCGGGCGTTGACATTGTAATTTCCAAGCTTCGAAGCCGTTTTCCCTACGGCTTTGCCACTTCAAGTAAGATTCCGCTCGTAGACGCGTCCTTCGTAGGACGACATGGCGCATTCGGCCAAGGTGATGGAAATTTCACGCGATTTCAGCTAGTCGATCTCCTCGTCTTGTCGACGTAGTACGTTATCCTTCATCTCGTTGTAATAGAAGCACCCTGAAAACGAGAATTATCGGATATCGCGAATTTGATTTTTCCAGCTATCGATGATTGGTAACAGAGAAACCTTATTGCAGAGCTATATCGATAGAGCGATCTATATCACCAGAAGAGCAGACTGTTTTACTAATCAAGAGTTCTACATTACCGACCCTTATCGACAGAGCACTCTGCATTACCAAGTAAATGGTCCAACTTTTTGTGGTTACAGCTGTAAGTACCTCTGAGATTTATTTGTGTATATTTTTATATATTTTGTACATATAGTAGGGGGAATGAGTACCGTCTATGGGTAATGTATCGTGCTCCTTCGGTGAGCATCGGTAATACAGAATTCGGTATTGTAGATTACATTCAAACGATATAGAAGCTAAACTAGAGATCCTCAACTCTAATATTTTACAATCTATATTTGAAGAGTTCTAAACGTTTATGACTCAAACTCTGCGAGCCCCAGTCTCGAGGCTCGTTTTAGTAACATTAAATCACATCCAGAAAGAAGGATGACTTTTACTAACCTTCCACGCTTTCACGCGAATCGTTCAGAGCCATATTAGACTTCAAAGTTCGCCTCTAATATCTCCGCTGCTCCGAATCGCGATCGAAGGCCGTGACGATGGGTTAGTCGTGAAATTGCCATCAGTTGAAGACAAACGCAGTGCCATCTAGATGGAACCCGGAAATTACTCGATTTCGGTAACGGTCCCACCCTTGACCCCGTTCTCTTCTATCGCCGTTTTGGCCGCGACTTTTACGACTTCCACCGCTTCACCTTTGCCTCGAACTTTCTGAAACAAACATCCGCATTCTGTTACGATTACCCCTCTGGTTACGAAACGCTTTTTAATGGCGCGTTCGCACCGTCGCTAAATCAGACGTTGCACGCGATTACGCGCAACAGCTGTGCATACAGCGTGTTTGGCGATCTCGCGGAATGCATCAAGTGTCCTGAACGATCCGCGCGCAGATACCGTAATTGCAGCCCTTGTAACGATTGCAATTTACGTCGCTCTAAATTATCGCCCACTCCAAACGTATTCGCTGAGTGTTTTTTTCAAATTTCGACAATCGCGAATGCTAAAGCGTGCTCCTATAAATTGCATACTTGATATTCGAACCATTTCGTCTCTATCAAATGGAAATTTCATTTCGGAATATTTCATTCATTTCTGTGTTGATAATGTATTACACTTTACAATTAAAATTCGATACCAATCGTTTCGGTTCCAGGTTTATTTGTTTCAAAATAAATAATGGCGCGTTCACTCCTTAACCCTCTGAAGCGCTAACCCGTTTCCCAGAAATCTATAGCGCCTCGATACGGAAGACGAGCGTGCACCGTGCCTGTCAGGATGTTCGGTAATTAGGTCTTAAACTTGGATCCTCGCCGCTCCGCAAGTTGATCCCCCCGTAACAGACTCACGTCCACCGTCGAAGAAACGCCAGTGTTCCGCTACACAAAGAAGGGGGTACAAGGAGGGGGCTAGTTTATATTCACCCGCACGTCTTCCATTATCTCGAATTTGCAATTCGGATGCGGCCGGCGTTAAAGCTTTCAAAGACAAATGACCGCCGGCAGGGTTAACCGCTCCGAGCTGGCGTGAGCGTTTCCAAGCTTATCAGAATGAACGTACAAGCTCTCCTCTCTTCTTTTCCCTCGGCTAACGCTTAATTAATTCCGTCGCGTGGAAGCGCATTTCGTGGCTGTTTTCTCGCGAGCACGTCCATTAGCCGTCTCGGCTCGCGTAACGGGACGCTGTAATTAAGGCTACCGGCGATCTTCCTGGCCGTTTCGACGCGATTTCGCTCGGTTCGCCGTTTAACCGGGCCGCGAGCTCCCCTCGAACGCGGGAACTGGGCACGTTCGTCGAACATTTGCTGATTTCGCATCGGGGACACGCGGGAACTTAGACACGTGGGCAACAAAACGGTAGTTTGGAGCTTGGAAGGACCCAGATGATATTGAATAAATAAGTATACGGAAATGAGTGGGCGAGGGTGGACTGAATTATTTTATTTGGCTGTTTGGATCGTTTAATGGCATTGATTGTTTGTCAGGCCGTTGTTTGTCGAGTGTGAAATTGAGAATAATGTGAAGGGAAACGACTAATAGAAGTGAGATTGATTATATTTACAAAACCAGAACGAGAAATGGTAATAAGGAAAATAATTCTCTTTTAAAATACTTCGACACAAATATTACTAATAATCGAGTGACTTTCGAACGAAGTTTGAATGAAAAACTGTTACAGAAATCATCACCCAAATAATTACTCAACAATACACATGGTACAGTGGTCAAATTAACCCCCCCGGTAGTTTTAGTTTCAACAAAAGTGCTAGTTTATGCCAATATTCTATTATTATTATCTAACATCCCTTCACTTTTGTACATACAAGCCTCAATATATATAACAGTAAATTTGTCCAACAGATAGAAGGACTATTTGCCAACCGTGACACTATTTGCGATAGTGATTGTTCGCGGTTGCCATTGAAAAATTGTGTAGGGGCGATGGTAGCTGAAACTAATCGTTTAGCGTCGACAAAGGTGATACATGGACGAGCGATTAACCGTCAACGTAACTAGCAGTTTGCGTCGTAGAATCTCTCGGTTGGTTTTCCCTATTATTTTTTCACGCATCGCGGGGTAGCTTTGACTTGGAGCTCTAGGCGGAAGGTCGATGCGAGGTCGGTTAATCAATGGAACAGCCCTTCCACTCGCTTTCGTCTACATACCGTTGATCAAGATGGATTTTGATCGCCTCGCTCATCGATCTCGGGTATAAATAGCTAATTCCGCGAAATAACGAGTCGATCGGGTTATTTCATCCGTGAAAAGAGCCACTCTTAGGAAGTGGCTTAGTCAGCTACGTCAGCAAACATAGAAAGTACTAAAGCAAATTTCTATTTACGTTTTCATTTACGACACTTGAATCATCTTTGAAATAAAATTGTTTTATTGTACCGAAAAGGCTCTCGATGTTCGGAGATCCGGAGCACTTGGGATCGCTTTCGTTGGCAGGATCACCGTCGAAGAGATATCGAACATCAAACAAAGGGTATAGAGAGACAATTTTCAGCCAGATAGAGTTGCACGTTGCACCATGTATGCCACTTCCGTTTCGCTCTGGCGTTTATTCCGCGACGGTGAAAGATGACCGAAACCGATTCAGGCTTTCACGAGACCAACGCTGTTGGCTATCCGTTTCACAACTGTCACTTCGGACGCGATCCGAACGGATTCGTTTCACTGCTTATCTCCCCTTTCTACAATTGTCGCTTACGGAAATTTACGTAACCCTTTCATCAGTTTGATAACGACAGCGTGACGTAACGAGTGGGCATGGGTGAATAATTTCTGATCGATCCAACCTGATACAGATGTCTGATTGTGTTTCAGGTGTCGTGGAGGAGATTCGAAAGACCTTTTGGGGGAGAATAGAATATTTATCGTATTTTCAAGAATATATTTTCAATATTCATTGACTTACACAAATGTAAACGTCATTGGACTTATCCATTGCTTGCAAGACTGAATTTCCTTGTTTACAAAAAATACGAATCAAATCGCTATTACTTGAACCAGAAAAAAGTCGTCACTGTTACAAACACCTCGAGGTAATAGTTAATTAGTACTCTTCAAACCTGAGATGAATTTTTCAGGACTACCTCATAAAAAAGACTTCATAACCGACGACTTTTCCTATAAATGTCACGAGATCGCTAATGTCAGCCTTTGGAAACTATATTACAGAAAGTTTTACAACACTTTTTCGATTGTTCACAGCCAATGAAAGAATTTGACATTGACAGAATTTGATTTCCCAAGACTACGCCGTCGATACGGATTTCTCTCCATTCGTATAACAAGACTCGGTCGAATATATTTGAGTCTGTACATTGATATAAATAAAGACGCCAAAGAGAATTTTCCGTCGCGACCTATACCCGAAGCTGTTCGGACGTGCCATTCAAAGTCTTCGACAGAAAATGTCTATCGATTCCGTGTTGTATACTCGTTATTGAGTTTCAGCGCGTAAAGCTACGCGGAAGCTGTGAATGAGGCATCATTAGCACGTTGAATGCCGCATGCGTCATCAATGAGGGTCATCAAGGACAATACTTCGGTTAAGCAGGCAAACACTCTCCTCGAGTTGGCATAGAACTATTTCTGGTAAATAATCAGAAGTTCGACGAGAAATGATCGTATTCTATTAACTGTCCCTTACCTAGTCTGACCACAACCTAGCTTATTCTACTAGCCGACAGAATTATTTTATTTTCAGCTGGACCAAAACTGATCCCATTCTACCACTTAGCCCAGCAATTACCCTTCTCTATCAATCTGTTCAGCACTTCAAAGTACCGAACAAAAATTCATCCCCTCACACAGGAGCTCCTATTGACGAAACACGGTCGACGCAGCACGTCGGTTATTTTCCGTGGAATTTCCGCTGCGATATCAGGTATTGATAAAGCCGCTTTAAAAGTACACATTTCGTCGAATCTTCGTATCGGGGAGTAAATAATTCCCGGCTTCCCGCGGCGCTCGATTCGCGTAAAATTAATTTACTCGAGCGCGGTACGCGATTTCCGTTTGATACTCTCGTCCATTGGGCTCGTCGGTAAATTTCACCCCACGGCGACGATGTTAAACAACCCCGACCGACGCTTTAATTCGCAAATGAATTTCCACCGATCTCGTTTCCGAAAATGAAACGGGGCGACGGGGTTCGGTTTATGTAATTTACGAATCGAGATTCCATTTTGCGCGAACGTGTAAAACGTCCGTTTCCGGGCTCATCGTTAATTCGTGGACAAATTGCGGTCCGTTCGGTTCGCGGTGACGCACGGTTCATTTAATCAGCGTGCAAATTCGACCACCGGCCGTGGACGCTTTAAATATCGCTGTCGAACGTCGCCCAAGGATGAATTACGCTTGAAATATTTACCGCCATAAGGCGAATGTCAACTATTTTCGTGTAGCAACGACACGCCGCCATATGGCGCGTGTATGTGGACACATGTTGCCTTTCAATCGGGCCGCGTTCGCGTGCTTGGTTATGGTTGAAACGGGGAAGATTTTAAGGAGCAATTGAGTGTGGAAAAAACCGTAAGAGGGTTGTTATACTGCGAGTGCTACTAGAATACGTTCGAGATTAGGGGAGAATTCCTATGTAGAAGTTTCGAACAAGGAATGAGATAAATAAATTATTTTTTTAATTTAACAATGTCCCTGGATGAAAGATGAATTTTAATTTGACGCGTTGTAAATCTTCAAATATATGAAGATAGCACATTACAAAGTCTTCCCTTCTGATAAAAAGATTGCAAATAGAAAATGAAAAAACGAGACGAATAATTGAAGGCGTTTCCGTCGTAGCGATTTCCTAATCGGATATTCAGCATTCACTGCGTCGCGGACGCGGTTTCGTCTAGCCCCTCCTTCCTTCATCTTTCCGATTATCGAAAGGCTTAATTAAATCGCGGGAAACAGGCGAGGGGAGGCAGAAAGAGAATCGCCCCCGTCGTTCAGATCATTGGAGTGGCTGTATTGGATGTTCAATCTCAAAGCTGATTATCGAACGTCCCCCAATCAAACGTCGGTTCCCAGTTGGAATAAAAAATGCAATCGTCAGTCGGAGAAGGAACCGCGCTGACACCAATCTGTTGTACCGTTTGTCATTCCTGCAAAAAGGGAAATTCGTTTTCCGATGATTCGGTCCGTGTGTCCCTTTGAAAAAGTCATGTCGAGCTCTGTTTCGGTTGGAAAAAGAGGAAGAAAGTATATATCGGGGTAAATATTCGTTGACGAGTAGCAAGAGGAGATCACCCTTCATAGTTTAAGCGATTATGTTTATAATACGATCTAAAAATAAAATAAATTAAAAAATAGAATAGGAAAGGAAAAAAAATAGATCCCTAGAAAGACTAGCGAAGTATGAAAATTCCCAGAATTGTTTACGATTTTATATTGCAATTTATTTATACACTTCGTTTTCTTTTTTGCTACGCTCTTAAATTTCATTTGATTTTATTTATAAATATACAGAACTGAACCCATACAGATTCCCAAAAATTGGTCCAATGTAGGTCAAAACGTAGAGATGAATATTCCGAAAACCCAGTTTTTCAGCAATACAAACACAGAGGTAGAATGTGGCCAAACAATCAGTCGAATCCATTTTTCGTTCCATTTATAGAGGATTCAAATATCCGGTTCCAGATTCAATCGCTGATCAACTTTGCCCCACGCGACGCGCGACGTCGAACGCAACCGTCGACAAATTTGCAATTGGTTCCATAGTAGAGGCAATTACTTGCCCCGTCTCGCTAGTCTTTTCCGCAGGATCGAATGACGCGCTCGCGAGGTGCTCGAAATAAATTATGTTTGAGCCCGTTAAGTGTTTCGGCTCTCGTTTCCCCCGAGATGAAATTATATCGAGATCACTCGCGACGGAAGACACGTTGGCCCACTCGATGATGCTCTGGAAATGCCTGAGCACCCCCTCGATGGGCGGAAACGACGCCAATTGGAGCGACGGTGTAACGATTTGTGAACGGCGCGGTGCAAACGCGTTTCTTCCGAAGACGATTCTTCTGGAAAGAGAAAATACACTCTAGAATACACTAATACACTAATGAAAGAAATCTGAATTGCTCAGATTATTTGTTTAGCACTAAAACTACCACGGTGGTCAGTTTGACCTATACACTTCAAACTTTTCCACAAGTCAGTCAATTATTAACAATATTTTTCTCGCAACGTTTTGGGGACAATTACAGTAATAGAGGATCAATTTTATTAGTAATTTAATGTTCAGACTCATGTGTACGTTTCATGACATACCCTACATGATCATGTTTGTATTGATCCACTCGTGTTTTCTTTCAGGGCTGATCAATTTTCCTTGCTACTGTGACTACAACTGATGAGACATATGATGCAGCCACGAGACATGAACGTAGAACAGTATCGTTTGTGAACAGATAGAGCCGGATAGGATTATTCTTGATCAACCTAAAATGACAGAGTAATTCCTGGTTGAGCTGGTAGAATGAGATCGTTTCTGGCCAGGTTAGTAGAATACCCTAATCTATGGATAGACTCAACAGAGCGTGTTGACTCACGGCTAGACGAGTAGAGTGGGATCATTTGTGGCCAGACAAGCAGAATAGGGACATTCGTGGTTCATCTAGTGGAATAGGATCGTTTCTGGTCAGGCCAATGGAATGGGTCGTAACCGAGCAAGTAGAAAAGATGACGTGTAATTCTTTTTCTCTGAAGTAAAGTGTATTGTGTGAGACGATCGTGTGTTGTAACACGTAAAATAATAGTATTTTGGAATTGATTTTCTGCTGGATTTAATTTTTTGTGTTTTGCTCAGTTGCAAACATAGCGATAGACAGTAGACACTGTGAGTTTATTTTAATGTCAATTATTTACTTCTGTATTAATAATGTCTACAATTTTCGTTTTTTAAACCTATGGAAGAGGTGCAAAAATCCAGCTTAAATGTCAGTTTAAATCGAGAGCTTTGAACGGTACACTTTCTTCACTTACATTTCGGGGCAATATTTTCTCGAATATGAATAAAACAAAGCCCGGAACAACGTGGAAGTTGAAAGTCTGAATACTATTATGGAACTTGTTACAACTTTATTCAGGTCAAATGTTAAACGGTTTGCCGCTTAAGATTCAAGATTACTCTTCACGTATTTACTTCTTAAACCATAAGAAGATAACGGAAAACAACGTATAACATATCTCGAAAAGTGAGTGAATTAATAGTTGGAAATAATAATCAGAAAATTCAAATTCAATTAAGAATGCTTCTGCTTATCTCTCTTACTATGAAAATACACCATCTATAATTTAACTACCTCAATACATGTACCACATACATATTAATATTGCTTTGAACTTTGCAGGCGTTTCCAACATTTGCCCGAAAATCCTATTAATTTGAGGGGAACTGAACGTCCTAATTAAACGTACTCAGATTACCATGAAATTCTATAAATTCATTGGCAAAGCGTGTTCACGATTAAACAGTTTTCGCGGAACAGAATAATATTCTCTAATCGACCTACAAGTGCTACGTTCACGTCCCATCTATCAGGACACTTTCTTTGCCAATGAAAAATTACTGTCATATATTATTATATTCTATAAGAAATGTATAAAACCTTGCAATCACACTCATTTTCGAAACGTGGAAATAAAAATTCGAGACTTTTTGCACTCCATTAGAGACGCCGCAGAATAGATAATACCCATCCAACCTTATTACTCATTCAAATATAATGATGCACGCCCTAATTCATGGAACGCAAACGGCGTTAATAATCGCTGGTAGCTCAATATCCACTCGTGGTTGCCACGAAGCCGTAAAATTCGCGGATCTCGTGCTAGTTTTTGCTGGCAGTCGGAGCTCCGTTGAAGGGCGAACGAAAGGGGTGTTATTAATGCCACTCGGAGGAAAATCTCAACCACCAAGGACACAACCAGCCTCGCAATCGCCTGGATGAATATACACATATTCATAAGTCTGGTCTCTCTCTCTCTCACTCACACACACACACACACACACACACACACACACGCGCGCGCGGACGTGACTTTGAGACGAGACTCTTGGTGTTTGAGCTCCAGAGGAAAAAAAAAAGTAGGTTAGGTAAACCTGGATAAGATGCAACTATTTTGCGAAAAGGGTCCTTGATAGTTTCAGCACCGGAGTTCAAAAGTTTCGGGTGGAAACCTGGTTCGCTTTGAACTGGGAAACCTTCTGATGTGGGCACGATATTGACATTATCCTTGGAAAATGATTAGACCGTGTGTTTGGCCATGAGTCTGTCCTAAGCTGTACTACGGTATATCCGAGACTGAGCAAAATTTTGTTTATATAAACGAGGTGCAGATAAACGAGTTTTTACTGTATTGAATAAATGTGAGAACTTCAAATAATACAAACGTAAAGGGATGGAATCAAATATTTGCAATTTGACACTGCTTAAGGGTTCTAAACGTTCCCACTCCACGCCTCGAATATTAGGGGTTGCGCTGAAATTTTCACTCTGTAAACCAATGAACCTCTCCAGACTCTTCCCGTCGGTTGTGCACTCGCTGGATTTAATATTCTCGCTGTTTAGCAGTGTATCCTCCCGAGCAACGCTGGGCATCCCCTGTGTATCGTAAACTATGCCCTCGACCGTGCACACGGCCCAAGGAATGCATACATTTGCATACGTTCCGTTCTCGGCCGTGTGTCACGTGGACGCAACGAAATTGACGCGGAATGTTGCTCAACGCTAGCTTACCCTGCTTATGAATTCACTTATTCATCACGCGACGGCGCGCGCTCATCTTTCTCTTAACGTCCAGAACATTACCCCAGCGAAACGGACGGGTGCATCGAACAGGGAGCAAAAAGGTTTCATTTCAATCGTCTCCAATAAGCTGCAGATTCTTGCAGCCGAACAAGGGGAAGAAATTATTAGAAAGACTCTCGAGCTATACTTTCAAACGGGTAAAGGTCATCCGTAAAGTCGTACTTTTTTTTTCATGGTCTTTGATGACTAGACTTGAACGGAATGAAAGTTCTTTGGAAGCATAGCGTGGAGAATTTGTAATAAATTATATTCATGCGATGTGTGAATATTAATAATTAATTCACGTACGAAGGCAATCGAAGACACATGTGGTCGAAAATTAAATAATGTATCAAATCAATAGAATTAATTCACAAACATTTTAATTCAATATTGAGAAATATAAATACATTAATAACCCAGTATAGGGGCGCCCTCGTAGGAGACGTCAACCCCGACAACATCGTGGGGGTGATGCTGCGGGGGCCGACCGAATGGGAAGCGGGTGGTTTTTTAGTGAGTAGGAATTTCACACTACCGGATGCTGGCATCGTCCACCGGCGCCCGGTGCCTATGAAGGTTTTTCCACCCGCCCAAAAAAAAAAAATATATATCCCAGTATAGGAAGACGAAAAGAACGAGCAAGAAGAAAAAACAAAGAATGCTTACCCGAGGGAAGCATGGTTTTCGTATCGCGTGGGTCGTGTTGATCCTCTAAGAATAAACTTGAACGCAATTGTTCGGTTCGTTCCAAAGGGGTTATTTTCTTAACCTTTGTCTCTTATCGCGTGGATCAAGGTTTGCGGGTCATTAAAAATCGTCGACGAGACGTGGACGTTCGTTCCAGCTCGAAATTGGCGTTTTCTTTGCATTCGAGACGTGTTTTTAAATCGTTACCTTTCCGAGCAAAAACGTTGAAACGCGTCCCGTACCTGGAATATCTTTGACTCCCCGGTAGAAAGAATTAAACAGAAGCAAGATAAAGAAGCTGGCAAAGGAAGCGCTTTCTTCTCGCGTCCGGTGGCGAAAAATGGAAAATAAGAACAGCTATCGTCGAGGAAAGCTCAGAAGCTTATCAGTTATTCATTAGCAGCGCATCGACGTTATCGATTTTCAGGCACGAAAGTTCAGCTACTTTGGAGGCTTCTTCGACTGTAATGAGTTACACAGCCTTAACTTTCGAGTTATCAATATACCGTGCAGCGGAGGCTTGTCCAAATTGATAGAGCAAAGTTTCGCAGACGGTATTTGGAGGCTTAATAAATAACGAAGTACATCGTTAGTTATTTTACTATTCTTTCTAAATAATGAATGAAGTATTGAGAAAATTAGTCTTAAATAAAATTTCACAAAATGAAATTGATTATATTTATTTTATTATTGGAACAAGCTTAAATTGTCTGTGGAGAATAATTGAGAAATTTATTTTCTAGTGTGACGATCATCTCCCACAATCCCATCGTGCTAATATTAATTTTGTAACGTTGACAGTAGTTTGTTTACAAATTTCATAAAATTTGTAGATGTTCCAGTCACACTTTCGACGAGTCAATGATTAACGAGATCCACGTGGAAACTTCTGTCATGGAAAGGTGAAAAGTTTCCTCGAACGTGATCGAGATCAAATTTGTATAAATTTTAAACTTCCCTTGGACTTTACGATGGCTCCAGGCGATTAGATATTTATCGATCAATCCAGAAATACGTCCATAAATTCGAACGACCATCACCCCGGATCCTCCCGAATGTTTCCCAGCAACCATTAAGCCACGGTAAGGTGCAGTTCCATTTTTAAAAATCACTCGCCTCGTTCTGGGCAAACGTTATTATCGAGGCGGAAGGTATTCGATGAGGAAAAGGTATTCGGAAACGAGGAAAAAAGCAGATAACGCGTTTATTGAACATCCAGGCAGGAACTTCGCTTAACTGCGCGAAAAGATTGCAGTCAACTTTTTTTCTAACTGTTTTTGAGGATTCCATTAGAAGCGGCCGCGATGATAAAAGCTTTCATGAAATTCGTGAACTCGATTATTCGGCATATTTCATTCGTAAAAACATAGCAATATTTATTAATATGACTTTGATTAAAGTAAAGATAGAAGAATTTGTTTAATCTGTTTTATCATATAGAATTTGGGAAAGTTTATTTGAAGTTTTATATCTATTACGTCGTTAATAAATAATATCGGAGATAAGATTTGTTATTCGTCGAATAGTTGTATTCATGAATTGTGTAGAACTTAACAACGGGGTTGGAGAAATTGTTTTACGAGCGAACGTAACTCGCCCACTTCTAATGGAATCTTCGAAAACAGTTAGGAAAAGTTATTAAAATCTGTTGAAGCAATTTAGCGAAGTTTCCTGACTGATTCATGAACCGACAGTTCTTGAGCCAGTGTGCTCGAACTACACCGTAGATTTCTTCAATTAAATTAAGCTATTTCCAATTCATAGTCTACTAAATAACATACAGTAACTTCTTTGAGACTGCATCATTCATTAATTTTTATATACATGAGCAAGTTTGGCATAAAATATATTTATCATTTTAGAAAAGGAATAACTTCTCCAATATTTCTTCTATAAGAAATTATTTTGTACAAAAAGCAATCTGAAAGGCCGTCTGAATTCCAATGTAGAACATTTCCGAGGTTAAGGTAAACTTCGACGGGTGGTCGGTGTTGTTGCCCCGGAGGATCTCCAGCGTTTATCGGCTGACTCGTTGATCGCCCACGCTTCTATCCGTGCAACAATAAATTTTAGCTTCCCGGCGCCCGACTAATTGCTCGCAAGGGGTGCCTCAGTTGTACGCGCAGACGGCAAAAAGTTCCTGGCACGATAAGACGTGGAATATCGAATTACTCGACTGATTTATTCCCTCCCTCGGTTGCAGCGACCTTGCTTGCAATCTCGCCCTGCTCGTTCATCACCCGCCACGAACGTTGAGCGTTTAACGTCGCTTAATAGAGCTCCCTTGTTCTTGTAAAATTCACGGAATGCTCCTCGATGCCTCGGTCTCAGTCTTCTTTTTTCACCCAGTCGCTCACGGTGATTCTCTACGTTTATAACTCCATTGAAACCTCGACGTTACTATTCCCACGGTTCGTTGAACCGTGAACCGGAGAGAGCGTCTATTTGCGCTCCATTCTGATCGGTTAAAACTTTACCGTTCCCCGATGAAAACCGTTATTCCAGTCGGCTACGACGACTGGTTTGACGTATTAATCGCCACGGAGGAGATTGACGGCGTTAGGTGCAAATTGATCGCGCGATAAATTACGATCAACATTTCTATTCTAATGGAGAGATGTGGAGAGGTGAAGTTAATCTGTTCGGATGGGTAGGAGCCACCAGCATCAAGGGAGAAACGAGTTATGGGGGTGAACGTATCCTATTTATTTAATGTTTGACGTAATATTGACAAAATTGCTTGGTTGTGGTTATCGATGTTCTGTGTTAGTTTTGGTTAAGAGGTTTTTGAGGAAGGTTGACAGGCTGTGTTCAAAATAGACGACGGAATATTTGACGTAAAGGCTACTTCGACACCTTCTCACCTTTCTTCGGGTAACCTTTAAGCAAAATTGAGGGCTGAAATCGATGACCAATATATAAAGCTTTTTCATCGTGTCCAATTTATGGAAAATCCCACTTTATAAGATGAATCAGCAATGCTTTCGATCTTGGTACACAAATAATAAAATTTAATTGAACATTCTAGGAAGAATTAACAAATTATATAAATAGAGAATATAAGTAGGAAGTGTTATGTAACATAAAGCATGTTGAAGAGGACCTAATGTAGGTCAAAATATTTATTATGAATGCCTCCTATTTTCTATCTTCATTTATTAAATACAACAAGCTATTTGTATATACAATTAATATACAATTACTTCTATGAATTAAGAATACACTCAGACAAAAATGTACTTGAAAATTTCATTGGCATATTAAATTATTTCAAAAATAAGGTAAATAGATGATACTGAACATTTAATTACACTAAGTGTTTTGGTTAAGCATCGTGCATCTCCATCCGAGTTTCCACGCAATAGTAAACGGATGCACGCTTGTGGGTCTGACTGAACACATATTACTGCGCAATTTGCTCGCACTTCAAACAAATTGCTCCCCATACGAGCAATGCGAGCGTTAAAGGGTCTTCGTACGAAGGGTTCGTCATCGTTTTGCTATCCGCATAACAATCGAGCCATCGAACTCCAGGTGCGATTCAAGCGACTGATAACGGAACGCAAACGTTCGTTTCCTCTTCGCGCATCTCGAGGGAATACACAAAACTTGAATAAACATTGAAATTTTTTCGAATTTAAGAATTGCACTTTTCACATTAAACGAATTAAGAAAAATTATTAGTAGCAAAAACCAAAGAAATAAATTCACAATATCAATATTTATGCTCCTTCTTTTGCTATCTAACTATACATCTACGTTCGACGTAGATCAATAAGCGAAGTAAACGTAGAATCGACTGGAGCCCTGAACGGTGCCTGATAGGAGGAATAAATGTGGAATAGCAAGGGGTAGATCGCCCTAAAAGGCATGCAACGCGATCCGATACACCTGGGGAAATATGCCTCGAACGTCGAATTAATCTCCCCCGGAGCAGTATCGCGGGCCACGGAGACATGTGACAAATTTGAATCGACGCGATGGACATTGTGGATCAAGGGGCACGGGAATGCCTCGTCGAATTCCAGCTGAATCGATGGGTGAACCGCGGATTAATTAAGTTCGAAGCTGGAGACGGTCGCCTGCTCGATGCCACGAGCAACCCCCGCGGACGAATACCGTCGCGAATTGATCGAATTTCATCAATCAGATCTGTTTCACTTAATCTTGACCCCTTCAGAATGCCACGAGACGGTGCACATTGCGATATTTCAGCGATCTAGCGGGATAAAACTTATGTGGTCCAATATCTTGGAAACTAGTCTCCGATGTAATTAAACATTTGTGATACATACAGTACCATTCACTGTTCGATTAAACATTAATGACAACTACGGTTCTGAATATGTTATTCATTCGAAACATTCATCGATCAATGAACTGGGTGGTGGAAATTGTTAACAGGTGAATCAATTAAACGGAGAATGTTTGAATAACGCACGTTGTTTAAATTTTCAACGAGCAAGCCCAGTCTGAATTTAACATTCGACTTTAGGGACTAGTCCCTGGCGCTTCTGGGAGGTAACCAAGGGGGGTTGGGGGAAGGGTGACTCGGCCGGAAATTCAATTTTGTTGGGCATGTTTCTGCGCGCCGCGGAAGCGAGAAAAATTGAACGGTTAATAATTAAGCGCTTCGTACGGTCAAGCTCCATTTTCTTGACTGAAACTCGAAGTAGCTGGTCGGGAACTTTCATTCACGGGTTGGCTTCATCCCTCTCTAAAGGGACTGTAGCGACATCGAGTAATGAAATTTCTGTCTGACGTTTAGGTTCTCTGACGGTTAAAGGGGAATTCTATGCTAAGTTACAGCGTCGACCAAGAGGTTAAAGAATTTGTGAAAGCGTAGAATAAAAGATGGAACCTTTGGAGTGGATAGGCTGGTTTAATCTGTCCCTGGATTATACTAAAAGGATCCACCAATGGGATGACGTAGCTGGTAATGGTGTATCTATAAAGCTTCCTTTCATGGAATTTTTCTGCAATTTTTATGTGCTTTTGTAATACTGACTTTCGATATAAAAGTTGTGGAATTTACGTTCTTTGAAAGTATCTAGAGTCATAGAAGCTAAAATGGGGATGTGGTTTGCAGAACTGTTTATGTTTGCAATGGAGGACCAAGAAAGTATTGGTACTTACTTGTCAGATTATTCTTTTGATTTATATGATTATTGCAATACTTGTGTTCTTGGCACAGTCAAATTTTGTCAAACATTATGAATGTTAATTGTTCCCATTAACATGAAGTTAATACTCGCTTCCAACTCGTAGAACATACCCACATATACTCGAAGATAAATAAAGAAGAGACAGAGTGCTCTAACAAAGGAGAAATAATAAAAGTTTTCCGATAAAAATACAAATGAAAAGTGCACACGCCTCCTGGCGCAGAGAGGTAGGCCAACCATGGTAGTGAACAATTCTCTCCAATTATAAAATCTATGAATTGATACTTCTATTTTTCATTCTCCAGACAATGGACAATCAATTGCAGAGTAACTTGCGTTCTTACTGAAAGGTCCACCATGGCTGTGAAAAATTCTCACCCATTATAAAAGTCATAAATTGATATTTCTGTTTTTATTATCGAGACAAAGATAAGTTACTTGTAAAATGAAAAATATTTGAATCGTTTTTATCGACAGGTAAACTACTGTTTTCAGGGTTAGTCCGTGATTGGAGCAGGATGAATAACCTAACATGGAAAATGTTTGCTCGCTACACTCTATTAAGGCTGCGGCTTGTTGAATGGCATTGTGGCTGGCTTCGATGTTGGCACGCCTACGTCATCAGCGTCGCGGCGCCACTAAACACCTACGATACACGCAAGAATTTCTACGCGTGCGTTTCATGAATGACAAATAATCATCGTTGATGCTCTGCTGGGAAATTGGCGATTCAATCATTGCGCGAAAACGATTGGACATTGTGAATCACGGCAATGTTTCTCAATATTTCTTGACTTCATTTCTCAGCTTTATATAGCTCTCTAACCAATTCTTTCTCTTTCATTTAATCTTTACTGTCGTTATAGTTTGCTCTAAAAAAAAATCAGACAGTCATCCAATCTTAAGGGCTTGAATTAGTTACTTAATTCGATGGCATGCTCTTTCAAGTCGCATCAGTTATTCTGAACAACTGGGTGTTGACAGAAAGGTGATGAGGGTGAAAAACAGTCGCCCCGACGCGAACTTTTAATTACGCCACTTGTTGGGGAGTAATCTCTTGCGCATCGTCGCGCGAGCATTAACGTATCATGCGGATTTAATGGACTTCCAACGTTCACATTTCTCCCAGGACTCTACATTTTTTCACGTGCTAAAAAACACTCCACATCCCGCATTTTCATCTACATTTATGAATTCTTAAACACTATTACATACCCTGCACGTATTTGTTTCTTATATTGTCGTGGCAGTTATTTCTTTGAAAAAGAATATTGCAAATTACAAGAATACTTACATGTGAATCAGATGTGAATATTCAACCTATATTTTCTGTGAAGAAGTATATAATATTCCATTGGGTATAACTCTCATAATTTCTACTGAATTATGTCGTAGAATATTATTTGATTCACCGGAGAAAACCGAAATTACGCTCGGAAGCGTTTTAATCAAGCCATAATAGGGTTTCCAGAGTATAACGATGGAAATTAATTTCTAAGTTTATTGGTCTTAATAAGCAGGCAATACAGTTGCACGATAATTAAAATAATTTAATCGATAAATAAAATACTTTGAAGAGTGATCGTACAAAGAAATGTTTTAACCATCCAAATTTGTCTCATATTTTTTTCTTTATTTTTTAATTGAGGACATCTCATGCATTTCATCGATTTTGAAAAATACCTGACATGTACCAGAACGAGTAAAGATCAAACCCAAGACAAGATTTTCATATTTAATCGAATTTCTTTCCAGTACGCTGCGCCACGAAGAGAAAATGGCAGCTTGACGGGATCTCCAGCGTTCTATATAGTTGAATTCGAGCCAGAAGGGCGAGATGGAAATTTTACAAGCGTTAATGTACGCAGTGCGGGCAAAAACTGGAATGTACGTCATGTTTTTTCCATAACAAGGTTCTCAGATCCTCATGAGCGGTCTCCTGCAGAGTTTAAAGCGTACGTAACGCCGAGTCGCGGTGCACGTGCGATTCGACGAGCATCAACCCGCATTCGCGTCACCTTGAGGGCGCCCAGGGACCCTGCCGCGATCGTTGAACCTAATCGTGACGCGAAGCATCGATTTCCCACTCTGTCAGCTGCTGTCTAGGCTGGTAGGAGTCCTAATCGTTATTAGAACTCTTTTGCTCCCAGGTGAAATTATTATTTATTAAGGTATAGTAATTAATAGGTTGTTGGGGATTGAATGAATATTAATAGTAGTTAACTGTAGTTGAAAGTATCAAGATTACTATCTGCATGTGTCGTCTGCATCGTGTTTCACCAAACCCCAGTCTGCTCCACTCGGTTTATATTCGGCACGGTCAGACCACGAACGTAACGATAAAAATGATACCCAGAGTCCATTTCATTTTTGTCTGACGCGGTACGAAATTGCCCTTGGCGCAGGGGATGGCGTACTCTTATCTGTGGTTTGTACAACCCCCCGATGTCGTTACATTCCGCCTTTTACAGCGGTATCCGCTGGTCCATAGCCCCGCGGAGTTGTATCGGTATCATTACAGTCCATGTATGAGAACGACATGTCGGGGAATAGGATATTTTTCGAGGGGTGACATCCCGGAAGTGCAGGTATAAAGATGGAAGTTTGATCTTCATGCAAATGCTAGGACGCAGGGATTTCCGTGGCTGTTTGAAATTTGAATAATTTATGGGACATAGTGTGATTCGCCTGAATCTAAATTCAGCGATACTCCTGTTTTTGTAGAGATCAATTATTCAAACTGCTTCTGATAATTGAAAAAATAAAATATTTCAAACGAAAGCCCATCAGTGCCAAGTATAGAATTCATTAACAAAACCTTCAAAATTATCTTCATCGTAAATAAAATTGGAGTTCAAAATAAAACTATTTTTCTACCTGAAACATTTTGAATGTCTTCCTGAAATAAAATAAAATTTTCGCTGCGTATGTATCTTTAACTCCAATTGGTAAACAAAGTAACATTTATCGAACGATCGAAACCCATGCATCATCAGTGACATCGTAATTTATGTAGCATAATATATAGACCATATATTGTATGCTACACTTTAACTGTTTCAAACAGACGTCCTGTCTGAAAATCACGGCGGACAATTGATCGCCGTCGCGTACATTTATCCCGTAGATTAAATAACTTCGACGAAACGGGATCACGGCTCGGACCAGTTCGCGTCCTGTGTATTCAGATCCGTAATTATGCGCGCGAATCCAGCGGATTTTCCGTGCAACGCTCGCCGTGGCGTGAAAATAAATCGCGCCGGTGTTAATCGTTCGTTAAATCGCGCAATCATCGGTGACAGCGTTTCATCCGTGGATCAGCAATTTATTGTTTACTGTATCAATGAATTCGCGCACGTGCGAGGACTAATTCAATTAAACATTTTTCAAAAATAAAATTGAATTCATGAGAATTTTTATTCGCGGACAAACTAGACAAAAGGGAGGTGTAAGAATTTTCGCTAGGGATCAGTAATGCGTTATTTACTGTATCACTTTTCAAAAATAAAATGGGATAACACGGGGATTTTTTTCGTGGATAAACTAGACAAAGGGAAGTGGAAGAATATTTTTCTAGAGATCGATACTACTAATCTAATTCTATACAATTATTTTACGAGCGTATAAAGGTTCGAGAAAGAATTTAATTTATCATTTTTAAAGAGTATAACGAATTTCGTTCAAATTTTTATTTGCGGATGAATTAAGTAAAAGGGAGAATCAGATAAACAAGGTGAACTTTGCGTTCTGCGTGTCGACAGGAATGTGTTTACCAGTGGTAGACTTTTATTCCACTTAAGCATGTCTCGAGAAAGTCACTATATTGCCTCCGTCTGCTACACGTGAACGATCACCGATGTGACGTACACGGAAATTGCGCGTGTCCCTTCAGAAATGGTCTGGTGAGTCGACGCGAGATTAATTGGCTTCTCAAGGTCACTGACTACTCCCATCAGTGGGACGTAAAAATAAGAATGTATCTTCTTCACAATGCCTGCTACCATTGTAAACGAAAATATCTTTTTTTTACTTTCTTTATTTGAAATTAGTCTAAAACAATTCCCAGTTCTAACTCGCGTTGCAGTTGCGAGCTGTTGGCTGTAGTACAGTGCATCGCCACTTATAACCGGTGAAGAAGCGCGAAACGGCGCTCCGCGTGGAGACAGAGTGACGCCCGGCGTCTGCGTCGGCGTCCTTGAACCCGTCGGCGAATAAGCTTCATCCGTCGGTGTTTTTCAGATTTCCCAGAAGGCCGCGGTCACTATCGCCCCGTTTGCTTCGATTATCGATCGGTCCACGCGAGTGTGGCGAAGTGTGCTTTGGACCAATATGCATTAATTATCCCTTGCTCCATCTCCCACCCCCTAAAGAGGACGCCGTGCTTAATGGGATTCCATTTTCAAGCCACCGTTTGTCGCGTTTCAATGCGCGCAAAAACGTGCACATTGTCACGCCGCTGGCGAATATGGCGCCCATCTAAATTTCATTTCGTTTCGTTTGTGTTAGGCGCACACGAGTGATGGTTATGGTCGTTTCAAACATTGTGCGGAACAGCCATTTTATAAATGAAAGAGGTACGGGTAATGAAAAATCGTTAGTTGGATGAAAGAAAGAAAAAAAAAAGGAAGGGTGCAGAGTAGTTATTAAAATTGAAACATTCTGTGTTTGTAATAAATCTTAGAATCCGTGGATGTTCATGCGGATGTAAATTTGATATGCAAACGAGGAAGATGCACTTATAAGCAGATGCATGCAAAGCAGATGTCGTTTCTCGTCAACATAATCATTGTTTTCTAGTAATAAGATTATGAAGTTGCTCCAAAAAGTGGTTCGTATGGAAATTTTATTTTATTTTAGGGAATTCTCATTTGCTTGGAAGTGATTGCTCCTAGGAACAATTGCAGTCGAGGTTGTAGGTGGCGAACCAACTTGTAATTAATCCTTTAATCGTACATGGCATCTCAAACATGCATACCAATTATAAAGTTGCAGAACAGTATCACCAGCGACTGTGTACACCCGTGGAATTATATTAGAAACTTTTCTTCGGAGACTGATTGCACAACGACGCTACTTATTAATGAGGACGTATAATAATTGCTGCAAAATTTTCCGCCAGATAGAAGAAATCCATAGTATCTCATTGTTCACCAATGAATTCCTTTCTACATTTTTTTATATTTCATATACGTAGAGAAAAAATCTGGTTTGAAAAGACTTGACACTAGGGTCGATTGTCAACAATGAAAATTAATTTGCATATAGACCTACATCATCCACTGTTAAACACATCTCCAGTGTCTATCGTGCATAATGAATAGTCCGATGGTGTACATTGGCCTGAAGCTTGAACACACAGTCGATACCTCATAATGATAGCTAGACTGCGGGTGTTTATGTATTTAAAATATTCACGGAACTTGTATAATATTCATGTTCCTAAATTATTCATGTATGCAATAGATATCGGAAGTATGTACGATAATATGTACCGTATAGAATACTATCGAAACATTTTATTTAATTTAATAAATAATGAATAATTATATAAGAAACAAAAAATTTTTACAATTCTCAATGTATTAACAGAAAAGAAATTTCATAGTTTATAATTCACTAGACAGCGTAATATGAACGTTGAAAAGAAGCCTTTGATCATCGTGGGTCCATCTATATAACTTTATATTGTATTTTCTACGAATTATATTTTCAAGGAATGAAATAGGGGCGCGTTTCAATTGCATATATCTCGTAAACGTTTCCACAGAATCGGTCGAGGGCAGACGCGCAATTTCTTCAGTGTGACAAGCAATGTTTGCAAATGCGCCTAAATGAATATTAAATTCCAGGTAAGTTGTTCTTTTTGAAACACTTCCGGTGCAGTTTTAATTGTAATACTGTCATTCGAATTAAAAAATTCAATTCGAGGAACATACAAGGTAAACATGCACAAAACATTCAGTACTCTCGTGCGTGTGCAATTTAACTTAGGTATGCAAAATACGTTTTGCGTATAAATGGCCAATATTTTTTTTAAAAGGACTTGGAACAAGATTCAATTTTATTAATAATTAAAAATACATGACTTTCAGAATTACGTATCATAAATAATTGAAACACCTGCTTCACTCGACTCGCACGGAACACTTGTTTCAAAAAATATTCCCAGAACAATATAACCTGTCCGAAACTGGCATTGAATCCGCAACAGCGAGCACGAAGGGGGTTAATATCCCAAAGTAAACCGTAACCTACACTGCCACGAAGCCTCAACCGCCCCGGAAATTGTTCGAACCTCAGTGGCGCCCTTAAAGTCGATTAACCCGCGCACACCCTCTTCCCGCTTAATTGCGAGCTTGCCTCTCGCCTAGAAGCATCTCGAACCGCTCGAGATATCGCACCGTTCGCGCGAAAAGGGTCGAGAAGAATTTTAAAACACTCGGCGAACTTTTTCACCCGATGGAGCTGCCGCGGATCAATACACCACTCGGAGACAGAGAAACGTGCTTCTCAAACTTGCAACCGATGGAAAGGCTTCCCTCTAACTCTTGGCCAAGCTAGGGGATCGAGACTCTTCGACGTGCTTGGGTATTTCGCACGCCAACTTCTCGTGTGTCTGGATCCCAGACTTCCGGTCTCTGGGAACACGAGAGGGAATACGAATTCTTGGCGTGCCGATCGACGGGACGATAAATCACTTTGCGCTTACTCGTCGGTAGCGATGGGACTAATCCAAAGAACCATTTCTTTAGTTGGATGAATTGGATACAGCGAAGAGTTGAAAATTTTTCTTTAGAGAATATTTTCGTTTATATTTAAAAGAATATAATGAGGTGAATACAAATATTTATTTATATTCTCAAAAGAAGAAGTATTCTCAAAATTTACATTTATATTTGAATACTATTAATACATTAATACATTACTCAATAAATTAATAAATAATAACTTCAAATTAGGCCAGTGCAATGAACTTAACCAAATATCAATCATTTATTCCAATGTTTACTTCACTTTTAACATCCAGTTGACCAAATTTTATTTTGCGATTCAGAAACGTCTCGGACCCATCGCTACCCCCGGTGACTGTTGTTGGATAGTTTCGTCGAGAAATCGAGTTTGACCAACGTCTTTGTCGAATCACGATCATGCTCCGTCGGGGTGATCTTAGTTTCGAGCGAACAACAAAGAATTCGACGGACTAGAGAAAGCTTTGGCGAGCTGCCGGCTGCACTTGACCCTGCACTTGCACCCGAGCTCGTGCAGATATCCTGCACCAGCTGGGGTCACGGACGATTCCCATTTTAAACGGAGTCGCCACGATACCTATGCGGTTGACTCACGTGCGTCGACACGTGCGACAATTTCGCTGTTCCCACGCAATTGCACGTCTACACGCGATGCGTTTTGTCCAGGTGGATGTAGATATTCAACAAAATTTTGAATAATATTGAACAATAATTTTCTTGTTGCCTCTGAACACATCTGACCAGGATTCAGAGTCACTCTATACTAAATAATAGTGGAAACATTAGGCAATGTAAACTATTTACTGTAATATTAAATATTTGTTATCTAGGTATAATCCTGAAATACCCTGGGAATCTTTTAGCAGCAGCAAGAGAAATAATAATTAAGTTATTCTTGGAATCTCTCGTATTGATTCCACTGTAAATATCCTTGGGGAATTATTTAGCAAGCAAGAATTTCACGGGTGCTTCGACAACCGATTTGACAATCGCTTTTACCGCTATCCAATTTTCAGATGCACATTTCAAGCCAACACGAGCAATTTTTTGCCCTTGGCGTAGCAAAACGGTGGAACGTTTCGCGTCAAATTGAAACATAAAGCCCCAGTCAAGGGAAATTTCGCAACAATCTGTGCCGGATCGGTAATCGATGCGTTCTAGGAACGGTACATCCATTTTCACGGCTTTAGATAAAATCTGCACGCGTATATATTGGCACGTTCACTCTCAGCTCCTCATTCTCGAGTTATTATTCCAGCAAACATCTTTCAAAGTAAGAAATATCCGCGCGATGCTCGCCACGTTCTTATATCTTTCTCTGCCAACGTGCATAGTCTCAACAGTTCAAGGGAAGTACCAATTTTTCCACCATGAAAATGTCAACCACATAGAAACCATCGTTTCCTGTGCGAACCAAACGGCTAAGCGTTTATTCAATCCTGAGAGACGAGTCGACGTGATCTATTACCAGTATGGCGATCTGGAGAATGCTATGGTGAGAGCCTGCGCGAAGAATGCTGCGATCACCATTGGTGATCGAACTGCCATGATTAGAAACGAACGAATACCGAGCTACATCGTGATCGAGCACGACGAGTTTCCAGGTAGGACTGGAACTATTCGAATATTTTATAGATATTGCACTACTAGCAATGATATTTTGCTTGGGATCAATTCTTCATATAGAAAGAGATTAAAAAGTCCTTTATATTTGAACAAGGAACAACCTTACACAAGTTTGCATACTTTTGGTAACAGTTTACACATAAAGAGTATGATTAAATTACTGTTCCAACGGATCAATGGAAAAATAATTGATTTAGATAATTTGTTTAAGTGTAATAGTGTTTGCACGACTATTTTCAGGTTCGAGGGGAATCCTATTGCCAGGGGAGCCCAGTTTACGCACGTTGCAGTACCTGTTCGTGACTAAGGCCAACGGGGATCAGGTTCGTTCATTCGCACGAGATTTACGTAATGCTGGCTATCGAGACGTGGCTTTTCTGGCGTTCAACGACACGGGCGTCGGTACTGTCATTCGTGCGAATACGACGGGACAGGAGATTACGGTGCGATCTGTGGGATCGTGTACAGCGTTTACGAGCAACGTGGATCGAATTCCAACGTACGCCACGGATTCCCGTCGCTACTGCGTACGTGAAGGATGCACGGTGAAGTATGGAATAGTAGCGGACGCAACTGTCAGATTCTGGCGCAAGGAGGACACACTCAAATTGATACGTGAGTAAACCATTCCAGGAATATTAGAGAAACTGCAGTATCTCAAAGTCTATGCTAAAATAGGGGGAAGGGGGGTTAAGTCATCACTTTCATATTTTAAAAATTGTTTCAAGGGAACACTATAATGACTCCGATATAAATAAATTAATAATTAATACATAACATAATTCTGTTGAATGCAAATAGTTACCTCTATAGATGTTAATTTTTCATAATATTCTTATATAAAATTGATGGGATAGTTTCATTTATATTTCATTCCCACTTTTGTATATTCTTTTTTTATGCATTCATTTGAATAATGAAATACCAGCACGTTTTTGGTATTCCACCTCTGGCTCCGAAAGTTGCGACAAATTTCTCCAGTTCATATATTCGCAACCAGATTACCCGTTGATAAGATCTTCAGCTCGCTGCTGAAATTTCGACCTTAGTATTCTAGAGCCAGAGCCGGTGAAAATCTGGTTAGGTTTATCGCAAGGTCCGTTGCGTCAGCTTTATTAACCAGCCTTGCACGAAATGTCAATTTTATTTTTGTAACCCTTTCATTTGTCAATTGATCTGTCTCAAGCACGTGTTCTTGAAATTAACAAGAATTTTGGAGACAAGGATAGAATTAATATTTAACACACGCAAAAAATGCCCAAATCAAAACAATTACCAATGTCACTATTTTATTTCTCACCCTCTGAAAACCTGCTAAACAATACATCCAAATATTTATTAGTATCCTTTTGAAGCAAAACAATATCGCCATGCGCACGCTGATTAAATTCCTAATTTCGGAACGAATCGATCAAATTAACGCCACTCTTAATTTTAATCGCGGGATCATTAATCAGCCACGCTGACGCAAACATCACCAGTGGATAGCGCCGCGACAAGTAATTAAACGAATCAGATGGACGAAAACTAATGCGGGCTTAATTTTTGAAGCGTTAAACGCTGATCAATATTATTGCGCAGCCGTCACGGTCCAAGGACTCCTTGTTTCCACTCTGTGCAAATATTTAAAGGTTTATTTGTTTCCGTTGCGTATTTTACCCCGCGCTTACAACTCTGGACACGCGACGCGTGGTTGAGAAATGATCGTTGCAAGGCCGCTGCCTTGGCAATGAAAGAAAACGCTATGTCGCGAGCAATACCGAAAGTGGAGCTCGCACGTTCGGGTAATTTATCACTGGGAAACGGGGAGCCAGGGGGACGAGCATCAATTATTTTCTGGAATGGGACACCTATCGAATATGTATCGTCATGACTTAACAATCCTGTCGTTCCCAGGAATTAATGCGTTGATTGATATCTCAGTGATGGGATGAGCGATTGTTGAATATTTACATTCAACGTCGGGACAGAATATGTGTCACAATAATTCCGTCGCAGAATTGAATCGATTGTGTCAGAGAAAAATGGTCGTTTATATTCAGTGAAAATAGTAGAACGAACGAAGTTAATTTACTTGTGACATCTATTGTTACTAGTTATTTAATTACGTTAAATATTTATATTTAATATCAGAATAGAAATTGTCCTTATATTTTCGTTTCAAAAGAAAGTAATCATAAAAATTGCGTTCATTACGTTAACTATGTTCAGAGTAATAGTAGAGAGAACATAGGGAAATCGTAAGTAGTAACAGCCACTTATGGTCAAACCTAGTAACTCGTGGTCCAGTAGCTGACTGGATTAAAAGAAAAAGAGTATGGTTCAATTTAAAATGATTCGTTTGGAAGTTTAATTAAAATCACCGTTCGCATGTTATTCAGAGAGAATATAACGCAACCACGTTTAGAATTTCTGAGCAAACGAGTACTTTGCCAGACATCTTTCAATGTCAGACCACGGGGAATACACATCAACGACTATACTTATCGCAAAATTACACCTTATCATCGATCGATGGTGCCTTGACAAAGGAGACTAATTTCTAACGCTGGAAGATTAACGATCGTCAAGTTTATAATCTAATCTGTTCGACTTAAATTCTTCATTAACCCTACTGTGTCATTGATTTTTGTCAATATTTAAAGGTCAACGGAGAACGTAGATAAATGATCCAACACCTTCATTACTCATTTGTTCTTGTTGATATCTGTAATTACAATCGATGAAAAATATTAAATATTATAGTATACACATTGATGCACAGAAACTTATGTGCGTACAATAATCATTAATTTAAAATTACTAATAAAAGAGCAATGTTCGATCATAATATTCAATCTAATGATTCTTTATCATTGCACTTCTACTAATAAATTTAAATAACCCTTTAAGATAAAAAATTTTCTTGAATTTTCCTCGGGTTTTCTCTCGACAATTACAGATACACGAAACACCTAGCGTGAAACAATCCAAACAAATTGATTCGAAACTTGCATTACCTTAATTGCTTCGAAGCTACGTTAACCTCGCTCTATCACGGACAATTACGCTCACTCGCGGTGGGAATTCCCCCGTAAAAGATGAAACGTTCCTAGGTAACCTTCCCCGGATTTTTCTGAACTCCCACTCACGATTTTCCGTTTTTCCACCAGGAAACGAGTCTCTGCAAGCGGTCGGCGGATTGCTGGTGGAGCACTTCGGGGATTACTACAACATCACCGTGGACTCGAGCGCTGGAAACAGCATGAGCTGGCCGGACGCGATCACCAAGCTCATCAACCGCGACTTGGACGTGATAGTTGGTCCTAGACCGGAGGATCTTCGTATTTTCGATAACATGGAGATCATCTGCTGGTACATGTACCGTGACATGGTGTTCGCTGGCCTGGTCCATTTCAGGACCATCCAGAACGACGTTCTGAAGATGTTGATGCCCTTTCATTATCTAGTCTGGCTGTGCGTGGTCCTGATCCTCATTTTTTACATTTTACTGTTGGCAGCGTTGCGAAAACTGACCAACATGGGGCTGATCAAGGAACGGGTGAAATTCGAGTACGTTTTCTCGATAATGCTGTCACAGGGTGTCGAGTTTCCGAGAAACTTCGGCCTGAGATTGGTGCTCCTTCTCTGGATCGTGTTCTCCTTTTACCTAAGCGCCACTTACAACAGCACGTTCACCAGCTCCGTGGCCGAAGTCGAGACCGAGGATCTGCTGAAGGACGTCAGACAAGTACGTGAGACTGGACAACGTCTCGGCGGTCCTGCTGTTGTTCTCGCTTATTTCAACAATTCCTCGGATCGCTCCATAAATGAGCTGCAGGAGAGGTAATGTCACTGTTGCGATCAACTTTTGGCCGAATCCTCGGGTTTCTTGGATCTGTTGGAAAGTTTACGAGACCTAAGTCGCGATCTTCTCACTTAGTTTATGGAGTATCCGAATCGCGCTATAAACACGCTCTGAAATTGTTGAGCGTGACGCTTCCAGACGCTTTTACGACCGCGGCGATGGCGGTGGGTACCGGGTGGGCCGAGAAACGTTGAATCAAAAGCAAAAGAGGTTTTTGGTTTGCGAGAAAAGTGGGATGGAGATTAAGAGAAAATAAGTTACGAAATATATAGAAAATTAATGTGAATTTTTCTCTTACTTTCTTCTCTTACAAAAACTCCATACCAATATTCCATCTCTGGACTAGGTACAAAGTGATAGGAGCAGAAGAAGCCCTGGACAGCATCCTCGCAGAAGATGGCATCGCAGTGTTACAACACTTCACAGTGCACAGGATCAACTGGGACTACAGGGGCAACCGAAGTCTACGCATGTACGCATTGGCAAATCCTGTGTTGAGATTTCCCGTATTCCTCTTCACCAGAAGAGGGTACGTCTATCGAAGGCCGCTTAGGCAGCTCGTTACGCGTTACCGAGAGATAGGCATGATACATAAACTGGAGAACGTGACTATACTGGAGGAGGACAAGCAGATAGCTTTGAGTCAAGCCACTGACGAAATTCTGACTATGAAGCATCTTCGTCCCATATTTGAAATACTCTTCATGTGCCAGGGGGTTAGCTTGCTGATGCTTTTAGTCGAGTTACTGCATGCTCGTATGCTGAAGACTTGATTGTTTTTGATTCACTGAGTGCTTGGAAATGGGAAATAAAAACGAAACAAAGGTATTAATAAAAAGGAAATAAAATGGAAATAAACGAGGAGTGAAAAGGAAGAGGAAGTAAAATGAACTAGTAGGTAAATGAATGCTAAATGAACAGAGAACGAACACTTTCCATCGTACATGTGTTAATCGGGCGCTATTTATGAACTATTCCAGCCAAGTTTAGCCTTTGAGAGTTTGTAAAACACTGCACGACGAGAGCCCACAGTTTCCTGTTGTTATGTTCCGCCTCCAAAACTGTGACGCACAACGTTGCGCGATACTTTGAAATTCCGTAAACTCATGTTGTGTCTCCATTTTCGTTACAGCGTACCATGTTGCCCTTGGTATGCAGGAGATTTTGAAGGTCCTCAGACACTTGCGTCACGTTTCCGCAGTTAGACTTTTACGAAACGACAATTCCTCAATGTGTGTGTGCGCCTCGTAAGATGCATTACCATAAAATCCCACCCACGGAGCGTTACGTTTACGCTCGAACGTCCTGCAAGGCCGTACGTGGAATTTACTTAACGAAAGGGAATCTTCTCGTTCGTCGATCCTCGAAGCGATAAATCTAATTTCTCAAATCGAACCGTGGTGGAACTGGTGTTAACGGTTCGTGCATCCGATTCAATTCACTTACAGCGTGGGCGGTTTTACTTTATTTCGCCAAGACAGCCATTGGATTTCACTTACCAAGTGCAAACAATGTGCTTCCTCTTCCGTCGGCGTGCGCGCTCCACTCGATCAGGTTTTTCGTTCACGCGGGAAACTCGACGCGTCTCGGATGAATCGCTGCAAAACTGAAACGCAAATCCTTTCCGATGCAGATGCTCCGTCTCGGAACGAAGCGAACAAAGCAAACAACGTTTTATTGCGTCGTAAATCCCCGACCGGAATGGACGCATTTATTAGTACTTAGGAGACAAATTGAATTTCCAGGTGAAAAGCGCGGATGAAACTGTGGAAATTTCCTTCAACTGAAGAAGGATTGCTTTAACTGTCTAATCCATAATATTTTGCATGACTTTCAATTAGAATTCTTCGCGAAGTATATTTCTTGTTCGATTACTCGTGTTTTCCTCTATGCACTGTATCGATAATAAGATATTATCCTCCGTATCTTGAGCAATATAGAAATTTTATCGTCAGAATTACTCGTCCACAAAACGCGTCTTTCGAAGGCTGCGAAGTACAGTAAATCTCCTGAAGGAATCGTTCCATCCTTCGTTTGGTTTAATTCTCGAAATACATTACTAGCGAGGTGCTCTTGTCCTGTTTTTCTTTCCTTCTCCTTTTTTGCAAGCAACCTCGACACTTTTCTAAAGTTCAAGGCAAAGTTTCTCGGAAATTGCGATAAAAATCTCATCAGAAATTAGCCGTGGAACGCTGACGGGCGCATCAGATGCTTCGTTTCATTAAAAAATTGACGATTTCGGTGAAAGATTGCGTATGGTAATTTCGTTCCATTTGCGGAGACTTTGGCTCATTTAGCTCGAACAGGATTCGCTATAGATGTAGGTATTTTTGGCTAACCGAAACGTCATCTGACACTCTGCTCAGTATCCATTTTACGATTCTTTTTTTATTTTCATATGATTTTTATTTTTGAATTTCATAGTTTAATTTGTGAGATAAATTTCAAATTTCATGCATACATCTTCTACAAATATTTCCTTTCATTTTTCTTCTCACTCAATACTTTAACTCTTTTTATATAGAATCTCACTTCAATACATACTTCTTCTTTCTCTTTCTCTTGTTCCTATTATTATTTCACTTCAAAATTAAATCCACTCATTTACAACATGTCCCAAGCACCAACCATCCCTTAAGTTTTCCTACTTAACGCAACAGCCTCGTATTCTTCACCCTGAAATGCATAAATCGTCGAGAAGTACGTGGCGCATCTCGCCGTTTTTCTGTTTACTATCATTCCCACGGTCCTCGTGTTTCCCTCCTCTGGCCATTAGGAGACCCCTCGGTACTCGAGCAGACCGATGGCGTCAAAGGAATTAATTTCGTTGGCCATATTAGTTCTTGTGGGTAGTTTCGAGGGAAGCTCGTGGAAAGTGTTCATTCAATCGCCAATGTCAACAGTCCTCGTCGGATCGACGTCGTGGTTAGCGTGGCCATCACGAGAGGAGCCCTGACGACTATGCGTGTTCGCTATCGTACGGATCGCAGCTGGTTTCTCTCGATGGCGTTCACGCGATCAAGATCCAGCGATTAGGAAACACAGACTTTACTTCTTTCCTGTAATTATTCCTGCTGGTTTACTGTTTGTCACGGTAAACAAGCCGTCAGAGTCGGGTATGGGGACAGTCGAGTGATTTTATAATTAAAACACGAGAGAAGTAGTGAATACATGCAGTAGAAGTCTAGAAGTCTATCATAGTAGTTGAAACAGTTGAAATTCCAGTAGAATTTCTCCCTCCACGATCGCGAAATAAAGACAATTTCCATTCAATTAAATACATAAATAAACACAAATTGTCTCCATCCCCGAACGAGACGAGCCTTTCAACTCACGATTGTTTCATCTCAACCCTCGACTTCGCGACTTTTTATCCGAGTTCTTTCTACGAGAACAGGTCTCATTAGTCACGAATTCCGCGCGGGAAAATTTCTACACCGGTGCTACGGTGTTTTCCCGAATGACACGGGACGAAGTCGGGAGGAACACTGGACGACGAGTCGTAGCAGAAAAGAAATGGTGGCAAGACCCCTGAACCGACGGCAATCGATTGTATGTTTCTTTTTCATTCTTGCGTTGACGGGGTTGCTTTTAGGACCCCGTCACCGGTAGTAATTTGTTAGGCCGACTAAGGATACTAGTTAATGGTGATGCTGGTAACTAGGGAATTCGATTTTTTTTCTGTTGCCCTTACACCTTCGGTGCCTCGTAAAAATGCACATAAGAAAAGTTATTAGGGATTAAATTTGGCAACTTTTGTGACCTGTACAAATTTTCGATAGAATCGATGATAACCGAGCTATAGACCCCAACCCTTCGTACTCTATGAAGAGGGTTGAAACCTATTACTTAGGGTCAGTAGCTCATGTGACATAATTCCTTTGTATTGGACAACGTCAGTTACTTCAAGTAGCACAACAGTAACAGCTTCGTTAGAATTTAATATAAACAAATCTATTTTTAGAATTTTTTTCTGACACTCTTTTGGTGGAACACGAATTATCTTGATAGTCAATTACCATGACACGAATAAGGATAACACCAACGAAAGAAAAAACGCAATAGGAGATAGTGACCCTGATCTGTCTAGTGTCCATGACATTGTGGAAATGGCACCACTGATAAGACTCTGCCACGTCACGCTAGAATGTACAACTCATAGTGACTGTGAACACCCGAAATACAGGCTGCTCCACTAATCCATATATTTCTACTATTCATAGGACCTAGAATATTGTACAAATAATATAAACAGTCAGTTCATTTATAATATTTGGATAAAATTCATAAGATATTCCTGCACTCAATGACCACAAGCATTACTATTTGTTCAGAAGCATCAAATGTGAAGTATTTTAAATTCTGTATGTCTGTAAAAATATGAATTGGCCCAAGCATCCCCAGTCCAATCACCCGACTGATCCACTTCCAGGTGACCAACTTCTCGTTAAATGAGCGAGAGTAACGGCGTCAAACTAAATTAATTCGTTACGATAGCCGGCGTTAGCTGCGATCGCTTAACAGAAATTGAGGATGGTGTGTCACGGATGGGTCGATCGATGATGATAATCGAGCCCGTATCGCGGCGTCCTCCGCCTAATTGCGGATTGCTGGCTGCTGTGCGAACGCACACAGCTCCGGACACCGCGTTGTCGCGCGCCGTCGTTGAATTTTCGGCTGTTTCCTAATCGGCCGATCACGTTTCACGGCGATTGCGTCAGGCCTCGCGTGCAATAGCATTGATCGATTGGGAAATTAATTCTTGATGCGTTCAGGGGCTGATGGACGCGTTCGGGGACCTCGAATGGAGCGTCCCGTACAAACTGCCTCCGTTCGATGGCACTTAGGTTTACACATGTCTACGTGAGAGTTGAATTCGTGGGAGGACGTTGATCTCTTTTTTTCTTGAATGAGATTAGCTTTGACATTAATTTGTCAAAGGTGAACATTGATCGGGATGGACTTGAACAATTTTTTTTTAAGGTGTTCAGAAAACTTGATCATTTATCAATTTATTAGTGAAGTTTTATTTAAGAGGTTGGGAAAATAACGATGCTATATTTTTGAAAGTACCTATGTTGAAATTATAAACACCACTGCAGTTGTAAATTGCTTGATAAAGAAATAATGATGAGCTTATGAAGAATTTTGAAGATATTTCTAATTTCTAATTACACTCTTGGAATAGATTCGAGTGTCTAATATTCTCCGTTATTTATAGACATGGAACTTTGAGAGAATGTTTGCAATGACGAGGCGACTGAGTTTCCGCACGAATAATTTCTGTAACTGATGGTAATCGCGACGTAAGGGAAGAGGGTTCGTTGAATCTGTGACGCGGAAATTTCCAAGGATGCTGCGATGGAGGAAGGGAAAACCTGACCTTTCCTTGCTATTTCGAAGAGCATGTGAGAGATGGGTATCCTTTCCAATCTGCGTCGGTGATGTCTTTCGGGATAATCGTCGATGGGTAATCTACACCTACGCTTGTCAGCCCCAAAATGATCGACAACACTAACCAACAAATCCGTGTCTCTCAAACTATCCTTCAGCACAAACTCAAATTATTTCATTAATATCAAAGCTTTATTTAAAAAAAAGCAAAATATTTTTTTCAAAGTCTTCATTTCATTTAAATAGTCAATGTTTTAATTTGGAATTTTTATACACTGAAACTTATCCGTTTAAACACTATTTAATACAAAATTAATAAATGAAGGAACTGTTTCAGAAAGTGAAGGAACTTGTTACTCGTGACCTAACTTCGATAAAAAAAGGGGAATTTCACCTAGATTGGAATGAATTAGTATTATAACCGCGCGTACGTGTCTATCTGAGACTGGGATTTCTACGTCGTTTCTGTAGTAGACAGAATCATTATGGTATTAGAGTTAGGGGGAGATCTACTGTCTGGGCAGATTAATTAGCTGAGGCAGACGTCCATCAAATCGTGTTCCGTCTTGGGGGAGCTTCACTTTCACCATTATACTTTCCTAAATACTCAGGCTGGGAATATATGGATTGGTTGTAATTAATCGTGATTAAATTCAATCAGTTTCTAAGAAAAATTGGATAAGTCAAATTCCATCGATTTATAAATGTTTATTACATTTTTTGTTTAAATTAATGCTTTGAGAATAATAGCGTGTGCTATTAGGGTGTATCAAATGCACTAAATACTGTTGAATACCTAATTACTTAAGATCTACGTATCTAGATCAGAGTTGAATTGACCTAATTCTATCAGTTATGCGACCAATAATTCACCTCACCAGTGGTGGGTAATATTTCAACCTCAGTTCCAAATTAATTATGTTTGAATAACGAAAATTTCACTTGCATCGAATTCTTGCAGAAAATCTTGCCTTTAAAATAATTATTTAAGATAGAGGATGATTCTATGTGTAAAAATGAATCTAATGTTACCGTTTCCAACCATTGCGATTCACTATTACTACTCCGCGAGCATGGAAAACGTTTAGGAGAAAAGACGAGTAATGGTCAGACGCGTCAGCCAAATTGCTCTCAAGCGTCTTCAAAGTCGATTCTCTCTCAAAGCCTCGTATACAAAAATTGTAAACAACGTTTTCGATTCATTTTTAGACAAGGAATAATCCTACGTCCAACTTCACCACCTGCTCAAGGCTACCGATCTTAAAATTCTACTCAAAGAGAAACATTGTGCCTACTAGAGCACAAAAAAGAAAAATCTTCACTTTTCTTCAACGTACTCAGTAATTTGATAAATTATAGTAAGAATTACTAGTCACGCTTTCAATTTGATCATCGAAAGATATGATGGATCCTCCCTTCTTTCCGCGTTTAATCGATCGCAAAAAACTTTTCGGGCGTCGAGGTTCTCCATTACGAGGCCTGTCGAATCGAGATTAGGGGTGGCAGCGAGCAGTAAACAGACTGACGTACATACAAGGGTCGGACACGGGTTTTGCCCACGCGCGTACACACCCCGTTTCACGGGGGATGTATTTCGTAACGCGGCGTGCCGACGTTCGTCCTCCGCGAGTGAAACCGATACGACACGGTTCCAGCTCGACACTTTACGTCATTCGAGGAAGAAATCCAGAAACTTCATCCCTCTGGGCCGCAGTGACGGCCCAATTAGAGCCACCCTCCCCCCAGGATAGCGTCAGCTAAATTTTTATTTACTCCTCGATTCTATCTTCGAATTTGAAAAGAACTGAATAAATTACATTAAAAAATAAAGAGTAACAGACGGGATGGTCTGGTCAAGGTATCAAGAAATATCAGCTCGATTCAAAGAAAAACTGAAGAGTGTGTAAATTTTAAATTGATAAACTTCCGTTTGGAACCCACCCTCGGTTTAAAATTGAACTCTCTTGGAAAAGGGAATCAATGGAGGATCGACAGGCTGAATTTACGACTGAAGGTTTTAGGGGAGGATTTCGTGACGGGAATGTCGCGGACCCAATGTTGGAAATTCGATACGGCCATCGGGTAATTAAGTTTCAATACAGGGACCTTGGCATTTGCGCATGGGCGACGATACACGCGAAGGTAAACGCATGAAAGGGGATGAAAGAGGCGCGGGATCGGCGCATCCATGACAGCCGTTTTTCGGATTGATACAAATGAGACTGATTCGCGATGACATCTACGAAACAGTGTTCGTGGTGGTGTATCGCGTGGAGCCTTTTCCTTTCGGCGCACCTTACCGCGATGCTAATGAAGATTGATGTCGGTGATGGCTGCCGAGCAGATTAAAGTAACTCGATTGAGATCTCTCGACCAGCGAAAGTGCCATTGCATTTCACTGCATTTTATCTCAGGCACTTGAGTCTTCAACTGAATCTGATTTCAAGTCATTAAATGCTTTTTTAGATAATAGTGTTTTGGTATTGTAATTTAATGTATTTTAGGTATTTTTTGAAACGTCTTTTTGAGTTACATTAGGGGATTTTTTAAGGAAGGTGTTGATTAGACTCCTACAACTCTGAGTGCACGTTGGTAGGCAGTGGCAACTTCATTACTAAATTTTAAGATTCTTTGAAATATTCTTCTTAACCAAAGAAAAATGTCCAGGACTGAAATGAATGCAAATGAATACAATGAATACTCACGAATGGAATTTGCTTAATTTTCGCGACGAGCTCGATGAATATTTGGTCGTTCGATTAGTTAAGCGATAAAATGAAATCCTGTTATTATTAACGCGAGGAGTTCTGAGGAATAACGATAAGTTCGCTATTATCGATTGCTCGCCGTGTGGCGCAACATTTCCATACTTCGAAAACGAACTTTTTATTATCGGGGGAGCGTGGGCAGTTGAATAATTCTGCACCTGCACGAGCGTATTTTCTTGCACGAACGTCGGAACGTGTGCCACTTGTTCCATCGGTGATCGTTCTGCAAGGAATATCAGGGATTTGGCTGGGCTCCAAATCACCCCGACCATCTGGCCCCAGGAAACCCTTCCATGCAAACAACGTTCCTATTTTTCATCCCTACTGCGATTGATGTTGGTTACTGACGAAGTGTCTTCGTCGATCAGCGTGTATCCACCTCTGTTATCAACACTGTTACTTTTTGTTCGGGTCGGGTAAAAAGATAACAAGATTTATTGAAAATTCTGATCAATTTTAGACTCTAGAACTAAACATTTGTTTCAGACAGTGAACGATAAAAAAAATGAATGTCTTATTATTTGGTGTGTTATTATTTGGCCATCAAGAGAAACGAACCAAATTATAGTTAGAGAGGGTTGTTCCATTATTTCACCAAGGAATCAAAATTGGCTCGATCAGTCTAGATAAATCTATAAATAGTATACTGTAGTGTCCGCGCCTCCCATACCCAACAATAAGGAGTCAAATAAGAACACGGAAACGTAGGGTACGGGATTGGTCTTGTAGGTAAAGCGGTCGACTGTGGATCCGAGGATCGTGGCTTCGAATCTCCGTGCCTTATTTTTCGTTTAGACTCCTACATATGGGGGCTCGTCCGGGATGGGGGGTTACAGCGGCAGAGGACCGGCCAGTCACGATGAACAACAATGCCACGCGAAGGACGGTGGAGCGGGCAACAATGAGGCGTCGAGAGAGAACAACGTTCCAGAAAGAGAGAGGGGAGTACACTCGCGAAAGAGGGTGCGGCGCGCAC